>NC_085843.1:191121094-191465260 GCF_035594765.1 Anolis carolinensis
ATCTGACCACGATCTGGTGCCGTGCCCCTTCAAGCCAGTGCCGCCACACCTCAAACGCCACCTTAATCGCCAACAACTCCTTCTCCCATATGGTATAGTTCTGCTCGAAGGGTGTTAGTTGCCGCGAGTAAAATCCACAGGGACGCAAGGTCCCTGAGGAATCCTTCTGAGACAATACAGCCCCCAACGCGTAGCTAGAAGCGTCTGCTTCTACCACGAACGGTTTGTCAACATCAGGATGTGTTAGTATGTTATCCGATTGAAAACTAGACTTAAGTTGTAGAAACGCATCGTGAGCTTCCCGCCCCCACACAAATGGCTGTTTCTTACGCAGGAGCTGCGTCAAAGGTACCGTGAGCTTTGCAAAGTTCGGAATAAACTCCCGGTAGTAGTTAGCGAAACCTAAGAACCTTTGTACATCCTTCTTAGTCTTAAGCTCTTGCCATGAGTTGACGGCGTCAACCTTATGTGGGTCCATTTTAAGTTCCCTACCTGACACTACATGACCTAGGAACTCCACTTCAGGCACATGAAAGACGCACTTGGAAGCCTTGGCGAAAAGCCCATTAGCCCGCAGACGGTGCAGAACCTGCTTGACATGTTGACGATGTTCTTTCTCGTCCTTAGAAAAAATCAAGATATCATCCAAATAAATCACTAAAAATTGGTCAATTAGGTCCCTGAACACATCGTTCATGAACCTCTGGAAGACCGCGGGAGCGTTGCAAAGTCCGAAAGGCATGACTCGGAACTCGTGGCATCCGAAACACGTGTTAAATGCCGTCTTCCATTCATCCCCTTCCCGTATACGGATTAAGTTATATGCCCCCCGCAGGTCAAGCTTGGTAAAGACCTTCGCCCCTTGCACCCTTGATAATAGTTCCGAGATTAAAGGTAGCGGGTACCTATCCCGAATGGTGTATTTGTTTAGGATCCGATAGTCGCAGACCAGCCTAAGTTCCCCAGTCTTTTTGGCTACAAAAAATACTGGTGCCGCAGTTGGTGAACTAGATGGGCGAATAAACCCCTTGGCTAAATTTTCATCTAGAAACTCCCGCAAAGCCTGCCTTTCCGGTACAGTCAAGGCATACAGCCTTCCTGCTGGCAATTTCGCACCTTCTGCTAACTTGATGGCGCAATCATATGGCCTGTGCGGTGGTAATTTGTCCGCTTCTCTTTTACAAAACACATCAGAGAACTCCCCATACTCAGCAGGCACTCCCTCCATATCAGATTGAGTAACATTCAGAATGCAACCGTCCTGCCTCTTTAAGGTTACTTTACGTGTCGCCCAATCTACTTGTGGATTTACTACAGCTAGCCAATCCATCCCCAGGATCACGTCATATCTAGGCAAGCTCGTAATATCCCACACAAACGTTCCCGTTACTCCCTGCACCTCCCACATTACTGCTGAGGTTTCATGGTTAACCACCCCAGTCTCCAGCAGTCTCCCATCAGCTCCTTCCACCCACACGTCGCATGCTTTGCGCACTCTAGGAATGCCATGCTTCCTAGCAAACTCAATATCTACATAAGAGACCGTAGCCCCTGAGTCCAGCAGTGCCAAAGTGGAAACAAGTTCCCTTCCCCCAACAGATAATGTAATGGGTATGAAAACATGCTTCCTCCCCTCAGTTGACTGCTTGAGGAGCCCTAGTGCGTTGGACTCACGTCGCACTAGGGCTGGCCTTTTCCCGAAAGCTGGGAAGGTTTCACATTACAGGTCTTGGCAAAATGCCCCGCATTCCCACAGTACAAACACAAACCCAGCTGCCTCCTACGGCTCTTTTCCTCTGTAGACAGCTTTTTAAAGACCCCCAGCTCCATAGGCTCTTCCCCCATCACCACAGGTGCCCTGGTAATATGCATGGGTGGCGCACACATTGCTTTCGAGTGTCTACGAGCCTCGAACCTTGCGTCTAAACGCAGCACCTTAGCTACTAAGGCATCCCAATTTTCAGCCGGCTCCAAGCGTGCTAATTCATCCTGGAGCATATCACTTAACCCGGCAGTAAATAAAAGCATGAATGCATTTTCCCCCCAATCCAGCTGGTGGCGATACAGGTTAAACTTATTTAAGTAATCCAAAACAGTCCCCTTTCCCTGTTTCAACCGATACAGAGCCCACCCAGCATTCTCCGTGCGGAGAGGATCCCCAAAAGTGTCAATTAATAACTTTTTGAAATTATCCAAATTGTCTTTGACTGGGTCATTTCCCAAAATTAAATTAGTGGCCCATTGTCCTGCGGGACCAGTCAACAAACTCAAAATAAATGCCACCTTGCTAGTGTCTGTAGGAAAAGCATGAGCACTGAGCTGGGAAAAATAAAGCTCCACTTGTGCCAAAAAGGTTAGCAACTTGCACCTGGTCCCATCAAAGCGTTCAGGAGTCAAAACATGTCCTTTCACAGCATGAGCAGCTTGGCTAACGGTAAAAGCCGTTTGTAATTGGTCAAATTTGGCTCTTAACTCATCCATCGTCTTCCTGACGGGTTTATTGCTGCAATAAACTTTTTAGGGCGTTGGGCAATCTGTCAAGGACAGAACGCCACAAGGTTCAAAATAACAGAGTTTATTTAATTACAGAACTCAAAAATGCCCGTAAAAACACAAGGGCCAGGCAATTTTAGCCTTTAGGAGCAAAAAAGGGACAAGGAAAAAACGTACAAAAGATAAACCGGATTAAACCGAAGTTTAATCCGGGTAAAAACAAACTGCTTGCTTCAGCCTGAGGGTAAACAAAACAAAAGCCGAGGAACAAAAGAATGCAACTAATTGGCAGCAGATTCCTCTCTGCTGCCAACACGGTGCTTAGAGGAACTTGCGTCGCTCCCACACACACAGCAGACAGGATTTCCAACACGAACAGATCAGCCAAGGATTGTAGCAGAAGAGTAGACCCAGTTCCTTTCCGTGGTTCAAAGCCAGAAGTAGACGTTTGTAGTTTCCAAGTCCAGAAGGGGGAAGACAAGCCGTGGTCAGTTCAATCCGAGTTTTCAAAGCAGGAGATGGCGTCCGTCAAGAAGACGACGGAAGGTCAAGGTCTCAGTACAGGAAAACACACCAGTCTTCAGGAAAGCGTCCCACACAGATCCCAAGCGTTTGTCCAGATTACCTTGCCCAACGCAATTTGCAATTGCTCCCAAGCCCCATTTTATGCCAGTTACAAATCCTCATCACTGTCAGCTGTCCTCCTTAACCCGGGCGTTTCCTCATCACTTTCCTCATCAGAGCTGGAACACCTCTGACTACGCCCCACAGCATCTCCAGCTGTGGATCCCGTCCCATCCCTCCAGCTAAGCCATGGGTCTAGTCCTGAAAGTCCCCATTCATCTTCTATCCTATCATGACCAGTGGCACCCAATTCCTCCCTTACCCGAGTCCAATCCATCTCATCCTCCTCCGAGCTAACCAGCCCCTCCTCCATTCTCTCCGTAAACCCCTCAAAAGACTCTTCGTCAGATGGTGCTGCAAAAATGTCTCGCAGTCTTTTTCTTTCTCGCTCCTCGAGAGTATCTGACTCTCGAGGAGTCTTACGCCCACGTCTGTCAGTAACAGAGCCATGAGGCTCAATCATAACACTGATTGTTTCATGTCTGGAATTCCTGTTTCCAGAGAGTTGTTTTTTATTTACTGTCCTGATTTTAGAGTTTTTAAATACTGGTAACCAGATTTTGTTCAGCCAGCAGCCTGAAGTTAAGTTTCCTAAATCAGATTCCTGTCTGATTATGGCTGTTAGGGATTGTGGGAGTTATACTACAAAACACCTGGAGGGCCGAAGTTTGCCCATGACTGCCTTAGGGTATTTAGGCCCCTTTTTCGCTCTATTCAGTTATCTTTTTAGCAGTCTTTAGTTGTCCTTCCCCATCCCTTTCAGTGTGAAGAAGCAACCCTGTGGGATATCATTCCAGATCAATATGAAACATGAAGTTTTGGAGTTCAATGGCATCTGTACGCAAATGATATTCAACTCTATCACTCCTTTCCACCTATTACTAAGGAGGCTGTTCAAGTCCTGAATCGGTGCTTAGCAGCTGTGACAGTCTGGATGAGAGTGAACAAATTGAAATTGATTCGAGACAGAGGTACGGCTGGTTAGTCGTAAGGCCGAACAGAGTATAGGGTTACAACCTATGCTGGATGGGGTTACACTCACTCTGGGAGCTTCGGAGTGATCTTGGATTCATCGCTGAGCCTGGAACACCAGGATTCAGCAGTGGCTAGGGGAGTTTTTTGGACACTTAAAGCTTGTGTGCCAGTTGTGCTGGACTGTGAGAAGCCGGACTTGGCCACACTGGTCCAAGCTCTTGTTATATCTCAAATAGATTACTACAACATACTCTCTGTAGGGTTGCCTTTGAAGACTGTTCAGAAGCTTCAAATGGTCCACTGGAACAATGTAAAGGGAGCACACAACCCTGTTATGCCAGCTCCACTGGCTGCCAGTGTGCTACTGAGCACCATTGAAACTGCTGTTAGCCTATAAAGCCCTAAACAGGTCCGGCCCAGCTTACCTGTCCAAACATATCTCCCTCTATGAACCATCACAGAGATTAAGATCTTCTGGGGAGGCCCTGCTCTCAGTCCCACTTCCTTCGCAGGTCCGGTTAACGAGGATGAGACAGGGCCTTCTCAGTGGTGGCTCCTCAGCTTTAGAACTCTCTCCCAATGAGATTAGATAAGCACCCTCGCTCCTGGCCTTCAAAAAGAAAATGTAGACATGGTTATGGGACCAAGCTTTTGTCCAGTAAAGTAATGCAGTACAATAAATAAACATGGAATATGTGCAATCAACAATTGGAATGGCCCCAGTTTACGATTTTGGATCATGTGATTTTAATGTTTATATTAAGTGGTTTTAATTCTATGTCCTTTATGTCTAAATATTGTTTTATCTTATGTTTATTTGCCTTATTGTTTTAATTCATAGCTATACGAGCTGTGCCCGGCCACGCGTTGCTGTGGCGAAGTATGGTGGTATGGGAAATAAAGTACAGTATAGTCTCACTTATCCAACATAAAGGGCCGGCAGAACGTTGGATAAGCAAATATGTTGGATAATAAGGAGAGATTAAGGAGAAGCCTATTAAACATCAAATTAGGTTATTATTTTACAAATCAAGCACCAAAACATCATGTTATACAACAAATTTGACAGAAAAAGTAGTTGAATAGGCAGTAATGCTACGTAGTAATTACTGTATTTATGAATTTAGCACCAAAATATCATGATGTATTGAAAACATTGACTACAAAAATGCGTTAGATAATCCAGAACGTTGGATAAGCGAATGCTGGATAAGTGAGACTCTACTGTATTGACGAATTGGTGTAGTTAAAGGTAAAAGGTAAAGGTTTTTCCCTGACACTAAGTCCAGTCATGTCTGAGTCTGGGGGTTGGTGCTCATCTGCATTTGTAAGCCAAGGAGCTGGCGTTGTCCATAGACTCCTCCAAGGTCACGTGGCCGGCATGACTGCATGGAGCGCCGTTACCTTCCCGCCGGAGCAGTACCCATTCATTTATTCCCATTTGCATGTTTTCGAACTTCTGGGTTGGCAGAAGCTGGGGCTAACAGTGGGTGCTCTCTCCGCTCCCCCAATTCAAACCTGTGGCCTTTCGGTGCAGAAGTTCAGCAGCTCAGAATGGTGTTGTTTGCGATATTTTATATGCTTGTCTGTGGCCTTCAGAAAACAGAGGATTTGCCAGAGTTTGGTGATGGGAATTGTTTGTTGGGAGGTGTTAGGTGGCCCTGATTGTTTCCTGGATGGAATCCCTTTGTTTTCAGAGTGTTGTTCTTTATTTTCTGTGCTGAGATGAGAGAGTGATGAGTACCGAATGGTCTTGTACCTTTAAAGCCTGGCTACTTCCCTGTCTGGGGGGGGGGGGGGATCCTTTGCTGGGAGGTGTTAGGTGGCCCTGATTGTTTCCTGGATGGAATCCCTTTGTTTTCAGAGTGTTGATCTTTATTTAGTGTCCTGAGATGAGAGAGTGATGAGTACGGGATGGCTTTGGACATTCAAAGGCTGGCTGCTTCCCTGTCACCTTGTCTGTCTCCTTATGAACTCGCTCCCCAGGGAGATTAGGCAGGCCCCCACCCTCCTTTTTTTTTTGGAAGAGCCTGAAAACCTGGCTCTTCCAGAAGGCCTTTGATGATTGATCCTTGTAGGATCGACTTACTTGCCTACTAAGCAATAGACCCTCAGGTATGCTTTCTCAGGATTACACTTAGCACTTTAATTACTACACCTGCTGTGTAATTACCCCTCCCTGATGACTTGACATTTTTTCTGCACCTTGGCCCAGATCTTTTGATCCAACTCATGATTTTAACATTATTTTGTATATTGACCTTTTATGACTGTTTTATCCATGTTGATGTTTTACTGTTGGCTGATTTGTATATTGTTTTTGTTTTGATTTTGTGCTGTTGCGTCCGGGCATAGCCCCATGTAAGCCGCCCCGAGTCCCTTCAGGGAGATGGGGCGGGGTATAAGAATAAAGTTATTATTATTATTAAGAAAAAGGAAGAGGGGCCAACCAAGGGCAAGATGGATGGATGATATCCTTGAAGTGACTGGCTTGACCTTGAAGGAGCTGGGGGTAGCCAACGGCCGACAGGGAGCTCTGGCGTGGTCTGGTCCATGAGGTCACGAAGAGTGGGAAGCAACTGAATGAACACAATGTTGTAAACCGCTTTGAATCCCACCTGAGGTGAGAAAAGCGGTATTTAAATACAGTAAAATACAGTAGAGTCTCATTTATCCAACATTCGCTTATCCAACGTTCTGGATTATCCAACACATTTTTGTAGTCAATGCTTTCAATACATTGTGATATTTTGGTGCTAAATTTGTAAATTCAGTAATTACTGTGTAGCATTACTGCGTATTGAACTACTTTTTCTGTCAAATTTGTTCTATAACATGATGTTTTGGTGCTTAATTTGTAAAATCATAACCTAATTTGGTGTTTAGTAGGCTTCTCCTTAATCTCTCCTTATTATCCAACATATTCGCTTATCCAACGTTCTGGATTATCCCACACATTTTTGTAGTCAATGCTTTCAATACACATTGTGATATTTTGGTGCTAAATTTGTACATTCAGTAATTGCTATGTAGCATTACTGCATATTGAACTACTTTTTCTGTCAAATTTGTTATATAACATGATGTTTTGGTGCTTAATTTGTAAAATCATAACCTAATTTGGTGTTTAATAGGCTTCTCCTTAATCTTTCCTTATTATCCAACATATTCGCTTATCCAACATTCTGCCAGTCCGTCTGTGTTGGATAAGTCTACTGTACATAAATAAGTTCAGTCCTGAAGTAAAGTTTCTTAGATCAGACAGGATCTAGGCCCGAGTTGTTTAGGTCCCTTTTGTGTTCCATTTAGTTGTCGTTTTAGGAGACTACCTGCCCTGTGTGTTGTATTGCTAAGGAACAATGTGGGCGCTCTGGTTTTCGGGCCCAGTCTGCTCCGGCCTGACTTTGGGGCTGTGTTCCCTCAAGAGGGAAGAGAGAGACTTTCTTGGCCTCCAAGGGCTACCCGGGAGGCGGGCCCGGGCCCCGTCACAATGCAGTGATAGCGGCGGGTGGGGATGATAATCATAATAGTAGCGGGAGCGTGACTCAAGGAGGAGCTGTGAGGCGAGGAGGCGCCCAGAAGTTTCCAGCCGGGCAGCTGCCTCTGTCTCCTCCTCTTCTCCTCCTCGGCTATTTCCAGACACTTCCACCCCCTTCGCCGTCCCCTCCCTCTCTCTCCCACCCAGCCATAAAGGGGCCTGGCGGGTGGGGCCGCCTCGCTTGCTTTGCCAGTGCATGGCCGGAGGAAGAGGAGGAGGAGGCGCACCAGCAGCAGGGGCAGAGGAAGGAGCAGGACTCACCGCTCCCGCCAAAGCAGAAGCAGCAGGAGCAGCAGCAGCAGGATGAGCGCGGCGGCGCAGTCCCCGGCGTTGCGGCCGACAGAGGCCGGCGGGGCGGGCGAGCGGGAGCCGCTGCCGCCCGGCTGGGAAGTGAAGATCGACCCGCAGACCGGCTGGCCCTTCTTCGTGGACCACAACAGCCGCACCACCACCTGGAGCGACCCCAGGCTGCCGCAGCAGGGCGACCACCGCAAGGTACGGGCAGGCACAAAAGGCACCCCCCCCCCCACTTCGCGCGGGAAAGACAGCTCAGATGAGGGCGCGGAGGGGTTTCGCCCCAGGGAGGGAAAGGGGGGCGGCGAAACAGGTTCATAGAAACTTCCGTTTGAAAAGGTGTTCTTGTAGGGACTTTCTAAACCCAATCAATTACCTCAGAGTTTCTCCCTCGCATACAAATCCCACTGTTTTGACCTTTCTGTGTCTTGAATGGAATTAGTCATGACATTTGTGAAAGAACTCTGCTTAGTCCATTTTAATTCCTTGCCATCTTTGCCTTCATGGCTGGCCTTGCAGTTACTTGATTTTTTTTTTTACCTTTATGACAGGCCTTTCAGTGAGTTATATTCTTTGCCTTCATGGCTGGCCTTTCAGTTACTTGCCTTTACCTTCATGACAGGCTTTTCACTAACTTCTTTGCCTTCATGGCTGGCCTTTCAGTTACAGTAGAGTCTCACTTATCCAACACTCGCTTATCCAACGTTCTGGATTATCCAATGCATTTTTGAAGTCAATGTTTTCAATACATTGTGATATTTTGGTGCTAAATTCGTAAATACAGTAATTACTACATAGCATTACTGTGTATTGAACTACTTTTTCTGTCAAATTTGTTGTATAACATGATGTTTTGGTGTTTAATTTGTAAAATCATAACCTAATGTGATGTTTAATAGGCTTTTCCTTAATCTCTCATTATCCAACATATTCGCTTATCCAACATTCTGCCAGCCCGTTTACGTTGGATAAGCGAGACTCTACTGTACTTGCCTTCTTTGCCTTCATGGCTGGCCTTTCAGTTACTTCTCTTTTTTACCTTTATGATGGCAGATCATTCAGTCTCTTCTTTGTCTTTATGGCTGGCCTTTTACTTACTTGCCTTCTTTACCTTTATGACAAACAGGGCCATAGCCAGAAAAAATGGGGGTGGGGGTGGGGTTTGAAACTTTTTTTAGCAAATCATGAAGAGTAGTTCCATAACGCAAAATAATTTAGAAATTAGGCTCCATTGATAAACCCCAGTGGACACTCAAGACAGATAAACTTGAGTAGACACTCATGGGGATTTGGTTAACTAATTAAAATTCATGAGTAAACCAGTTTAAAAAAAACCTGAAAATTTTCGGGGGGGGGGGCTGAACCCCCAAACCTCCCCCCTTGGCTAAAGCCCTGATGACAGGCCTTGCAGTTACTTCATTTCTTTACCTTTATGACAGGCCTTTCACTCACTTGCCTTCTTTACCTTATGACAGGCTTTTCAGTTACTTCTCTTATTTGCCTTCAGGCTGGCCTTTCAGTTACTTTATTTCTTTACCTTTATGATAGGCTTTTTACTTACTTTTTTTCTTTGATGTCATGATTGGCCTTTTACTTACTTGCCTTCTTTCCCTTTATGACAGACCTTTCAGTTACTTAATTTCTTTACCTTATGACAGGCTTTTCACTTCTTTACCTTGATAACAGGCCTTGCAATTACTTCTCTTATTTGCCTTCATGGCGGGCCTTTCAGTTACTTTATTTCTTTACCTTTGTGACAGGCTTTTCAGTTACTTCTCTTATTTGACTTTATGGCTTGCCTTTTACCTACTTGCTTTCTTTACCTTTGTGACAGGCCTTTCAGTTACTTCTTTTCTTTGCCTTCATGGCTGGCCTTTCAGTGACTTGCCTTTTTTTAACCTTCATGGCTGGTCTTTCAGTGTATTTACTTGCCCTCTTTGGAGGTAAAGTTGAAGGAGATTGGGGAGGGGAGACTAAATGTGTAAAAGGGGCAGTGATGTTTGTGTTTTGTGGGAACCCACTCCAGGCCCTTCCAAACAGGCCCTATATCCCTGGATCTGATCCCAGGTTTTCTGTTTACTCCAGATTATCTGGCAGTGCGGACTCATATAATCGAGTTTAAAGCAGAAAACCTGGGATCAGATCCTGGGATATAGGACCTGTCTGGAAGGGCCCCCAGTCTTTATTTTTTTTCCCCCAAAGTTGAGTGCCTGGGGGAAATGTGACCCCAAATTCTCCTCACAGGTTTGAAAGAGGGGGCAAAGATCCTTGAGGCAGACTTCTTGGATTTGTACGTGAGGGGAGTGTGTGCCCATGGCCCAAAGTGTCTTTGTGTGTGGAAAGCTTTTTTCACCCCCTTCTCTGTGACACTACCATGGTGACTCAGGAGGAGTGCTTCAAGGCCCTCCTCTCTCCCCTTCTTGGCAAGAGACAGGGCTCTGAAGGGCAGTGCCCAAGAAGTCCTGCTGCTCCTGCAACTCCTGGTGGCGCCGCTTGAAGGGCAGCAGTCCAGCACTTCTTTTGCCAATGCGATGATGATGATGCCGCATTCGGGGCAGTGCCAGGATAAGCCTGTCCTCCTCCCTCGCCCCCTTCCTCCCCTTTCGCCCTCCCTCAGTACATGGCAATGCAGTGAGGCTAGGAGCTGGCTTTTGTCTCTGACGCACTGCAGTCCTTTTTTGTGCCTTAAATCATTTGATACCTCAGTCCTCGCAGTGTTTATTTAAAGTTGGCGAAGTTCAACTCTTAGCTTGGAAAGACCAGGCAAACTTCTGGTGCATTTGGGCTCCGTGTGCAACTCAAGCAAGCTTTCTTATAAACAGCTTTTCTTTTTTTACTTTTCTAGTTGAAAGGAAAGAGAAGGAAGGAAAAAGTGTGGATGGGAAAGGTTATCCTCTAATATATCAGTAGAAAACAGTACTTTGGATTTACTTCACTTGCATAGCTCCTCAGATGTGTAGATTATGTAAAAGCAAATGTTTTTATTTCCATTTCCAGTAGTCTGGTTATGCAATGACAGGATGCATAGGAAGTAAAGATCATAATAAAGATTGGGATTTCTCTTGTTCACATGCAGGTTTTTTTTTCCTATTCTGTTTGGAGCTCAGTGGTGTTTGGGTAGAATAAAGGCCATATGGAGACACCATATGTATAATGTTCAGAAGTATGACTTGCATATATTGGGGGATTTTTGTTGGTTTATTGAGACCATCTGAAATCCACTAAGTATTAGAGAGATGGATGTATTCTAACCTGGAAAAAGTTAGGCTTTCAACCTGAAAGTCTCATATTTTCAATTACCAGATAATGTTTCTTTTCTCCTCTGGAAAAGAGGTTGTAGCTTAAACATGAGGCAATGCTACTAATCTGAGAGTTATAAAGCTAAATGCATTCACTAAAACAAACCACAATGATATTTCTTTTAAAACTACGTAGTTAGATAACTCTCACGTTATAAATGCCTGAGGCTCTGTATAAAAAAACCCCACAATTGACATTCAAGATAGAGCATATCTTCCTTAGGCTAGATCTACACTGCCCTGTATCCCAGGATCTGATCCCAGATTATCTGCTTTGAATTGGATTATATGAGGCTGGATCTACATTGCCAGATAATCTGGAATAAACAAATAATCTGTGAGCAGATCCTGAGATATAGGGCAGCGTAGATCCAGCCTTAGTTAAATATTTATTTCTACCTAACCAGCTGAAAGGGGCTGAGCCCTACAGCCCTAGAGATATACAGAATTGCTTGTGGACATGCTCTTCTTAAAAATTAGTACACAAGAAATTGATTGCTATGTTCATCACCTTACCTTACATGGTCATTTGCTCAAGGAAACACCCTGGTAATGCCTCATGTGAATTATAAAATACTGCATTGATCATTCCTTCAGAAAATTCTCATTTCATTGTGGGAAAATAACTGAAAGGTGTTTATAACTCAGAAATGATGAATAAATTCCCATGGATTTAGAGGCAATTCAAAATTTTAAAATAATGACATGACTTCCTGTTTATTTTAAAATATATGTTGAGAAGAGCCATTAACAGTTGTATTTTTTCACACCATTAGATTATGTTATTGACCAGGGTTTCTTGAACCAAATTTCAAGCTTTTAGCTCATTAGGAAAGATCCCAATAATGTTTATAAACCATGTAAGGTCAGATTTCATTAAAATCTAAACTGTATTTGTGATGAATCTACAGACTTAATGGAATATGACATTTTATAAAGTGATTTTTAAGCGTATGGTGAAGCAATGTACTGATTTTCTTTTCCTTCAGTCACAAAACTGAATATTGTACATATTTAAGGTTGAAAGAATGAAGCCAGGTCCAGATAAGAACTTTGAACTTGGTCTTGTACTTCACTACTTATTTCTTAATGAAATAATGCAGTTTAGGACTTTGTCCAGTTTTAATAATTTAACATTTGTCTGTCTGCTTTGGGGATCAGTGTAGCTGCCATGTGGCATGCAAAGAATTGGATGAATCAACAGAATCAAATGCCATGAAAAAGAAGAAAATCAACCTTGATGGCTATGCTCTAAATGTTATATCAAGGAATGTTTAATTTTTTATTTTGTGAATTTTAGTTGAGGAATGTCATATTGCAATTGAGAATTCAAAATATTATTGGAAACAATGGGAAGACTATACATTGTCTTCATACTGGTATAATGGCATTTTATGTTACATTAATGTCAGATTAAGTTAGGATTTATATCACCTGAGTTGCAGCTAAAATATCTAACAAGTAGATATATGCACTATTTTACCACCTATTAAAGCCTTACTTATAGTTTCCATGTGACAACTACTCAAAGTGCTTCTGTATAGCCGTAGCCCATGTAGCTTTTTTAATATATGGGAAGAAAAAGCATAATACCTGGATTCACACTTAATATTTGGAGATTGTCTTTGGTAGACACTGCACACTCAATGCAGAAGCTGTCTGCAGTCACTGCCAAATGGAATAACTCCAGTGCCTTTTCTATGGCTTTTGTTTGAATAGATCTTTAGTGCATTGACATTCTCAATATGCTCTTAACATAACACTTTTCTATGATATGGAAAGCAGACGAGGAGCACTTTTAATTTCTAAAATGTGGTTTAAGAAGTTAGGGCACTGATTGTCCTGTTTTAGAGCAAATATTCATAAAGCATTCCCATTAGTCCAAAGGTTTTTAACCATTTTTGTTTCATGGCCAGCCAGTTTTTAAGGTGAAAACCAAGGACCCCTTCTCAGAATGTAGCAGAACATAGTTTTATGATACTCAACATTGACATGTCTTTTTGTTCACAGCTGGACTGTGATTACATGTGATCTAGCAATGGGTCTAACAACTACCTTAATTTCAAAGTATGGATGAGTAATTAATGATTAGTGATTTCTTGAGATATGTAATAACTGTTATGATATATGAAATGAATACGTACTACTGTAATTTATTGCAATCCTCAAGTTACAGACATCCGACGTACATCCAACAACACTACAGAGGTGTTACCCTTTCCCTATGCTATTCAAAATTATAGAGAGAGGTGTGTGTGTATGTGTGTGTGTGTATGTATGTGTGTATAGATAGATAGATAGATAGATAGATAGATAGATAGATAGATGGAGTTACACTTAAAATGTACTTGTTCTTACATACATCTTGTCTGTACCTTAGGAGCTAGAAGAGAAGGAAATGCTAGATATCAATTAGAGGTCAGAGAAAATAAAGATGGTGAGAGTTTTTTTCAGTTCAAACTCACAGCTCCCTTGAAATCTTTCCAGGATCCCCTGGTTAGGAACTCTTCATTAGTCTGATAGTAAAATGAGAAAGCCAGTTTGAAATCTCTCTACTTAAAAATGGAGGTTTGTTATAGTGGCTTTAGAATTTCTCCAAAAACCTTATTTCAGTTATAGAATTAACTTTGCTGAATGGAAAAACGAGATTAACAGTTTTAATCAGTAATATTTTAGTATCTGTATGTTGCTTTTCACTTATAATAACGAGAGGTATTGCTGTTGCATATACCATATATACTTGTGAATAAGTCAAAACATTTTTGACCAAAAATCAACCTCAACTTGTCCACAGGTTAATGCTGAAAATATGCTGGCTCATGTGCTCTCTTTTCACTGCTATTTTAGACACTTCTGTTGGAGCAGAGTAGTGGTGGCCATTTTTAATAGGAAGTTAACTGTAAGCCCTTCCATGTAATAATAATAATAATAATAATAATAATAATAATAATAATAATAATAATAACAACTTTCTTTTTATACCCCGCTCCCATCTCCCCGAAGGGACTCGGGGCGGCTTACATGGGGCCTTGCCCGATACAACAATCAAATAACAATAACAGAACAATAACACAATTATCCCAATAAAAACATCAGCATCAGTAAAAAACAATCATTAAAATCAACATGCAGCATACAATGTTAAAAACAGGAGACTAATTCATAGATCCCGGGCAAAGTGCAGAATGTTCCGAAATGGGGAAAGGTAATTTCACAGTTGAAATGGACAATAAAGTGCAGTATAATAATGGCAACACATCAACAATGGGGCTATTATAGAATGGGCAGATAGATCAATCCAACAATTAAACCTCAAAGGCCATGTTGCTTCCGAATGCTGCTTGGGCCAGAAAAGATGAGGACTACGGTTCTTTGTCATGGACACCTTTAAACCTGGAAGCTGTGGGCATAAAAGCAACAACTTTGGCAGGGTTCACAATAACAACACACACTCCCGCACAAACAGACTCCCCTACTTATGCGCCACTTAGTTTTAAGTGTACTCCTAAGTTTTACTTTCAGTGTATCCATGGGTCATAACAAAATCTATAAATTTAGCCCCCAAACTTGTCTTCAAATTATACATGCAGTTGACTTATATAGGAGTATTTACTGTAACCTATAAATAAAACAGCATGTACTGTGAATTGCAATACCAATAGTTATCATATTACACTATTGTGCACAATCATACATACTTGAAAGCTTATTCTATTGATTTTAATTTAAAAATTCATACAGTATTTGATTGAACTTATATTAGTAAATAAGTGATGTATCTTTGAATTTAGTTTTTGAATTAGAAAATGAAATAATTTACTAACTGTAGAAAAATGTTTTGTATTCTTAGAGCTAATTTGAAATATGTTGAATTGAAGTTGTGTTATTGGTTAATACATTAGATATGCTTAGGTATTTACATTTATTTCCAGTATGTCACACAATCCAAATTATGTTGTTTGCAACTGGTAACCTTAGTACAGCTTAGGGGTACATGTAATTTCATATACTGTTAGAATGAAGCTGGATCATATCAATACGGTTGTTCCTGAAGGAAATTGAGATTTATTTCTTTATTATGTTTATTTATATCCCGCTTTATCTCTCCATGTGGAGATTCAAAGTGTCTCACAACTAAAAACATTTCAATACAACTTCAAATATACAAATATACAAATATTGGAACAGTATTAAACAAAATTAGTATTAAAACAATCCAGGTTAAAACTATAAATGCATATAAAATCACATCACAAAATCACAGCAGCTCTTGATGGTCTTAAACACCTTCATCTTTAAAACAGTTTTAGCCTGCCGCTGGAAGGACAGCAGGGAGGGGACCTTTCTAGCTTCCCTGGGCAGAGAGTTCCAGGCTTGTGGGGCAGCCACTGAGAAGGAAGGCCCACTCTCTCATTCTCACAAACCAAGCTTGAGATGGAGGTGAGACCAAGAGAAGGGCCTCTCCTTAAGATTTCATGGCCTGGGCAGGTTCGTACAAGGGGATGCGGTTGGCCAAAAATAACCTAAAAGATGAACAGACAGATAGTATTTTGGAGTCTAATTGATTTCACCTCAATTGCTCATGTAGATACTGTAATTTTTAAATGCTTTTAGTCTTTGAAATTATTCTTATTCTTTTGAATTGTTTGAAACTGCTTAATATGTTTTATCACATGCTGCTTTGGTTTTATATGTTGCCTTAGATATAGGATAGGACATAAATATTCTAATAGCATGTGGCAGCGACTCCCTTTGAGACCACTGATTATACTTCACTAAAGCGAATATTCGTATAAATAAAATTAATTCACCAGTTTAATGCAAATGGTAGAATATGACATGTAATGGCTATCATTTTGTATGCTTGTGTTTATTGTACTACTTAGAAATATTTGAAGGACTATTGAACCAGGAAAACCGAAGTATAAGATGTCCAATCTGTCAGATTAGATTAATTGTAGGAATTTATTGGGTCAATAAAAAGAGGAAAGACTCTGTATACATTGTAATCATAGGAAATGATTGGCTCAATAAAGGGGAAAGCTTGACTCAGCAGTAATAACAAGTTGTGTATCACTTTCTCTTTTTGAAGTTAGGCCTCAGCCATGTTAGAGTGATGGTTTCAAGCAGAATTTGTTTTTAACTGTATCTCCAATAATGCCTCATTCCTGTCTATGATAACCAGGGCTGATAGGAATTGAAATCGGAAACATCTAGAGAGCCATGGTTGTCCATCACTTGAATGTATTTGACTTGGCAGAGAAGTGAAGCTTTAAAAAAAATTGTACATGCATTCCACTAAATTCAAGAGGATTGACATATCGTGTTTCCCCGAAAATAAGACAGTGTCTTACATTAATTTTTTGCTCCTAAAGATGTGCTAGGTCTTATTTTTAGGGGATGTCTTATTTTTCCATGAAGAAGAATTCACATTTATTGTTGAACAAAAAAAAATGAACATTTATTATTTACTGTACAGTAGTTGTCACCACAAACCAGCATAACCAGACAAACTGTGAATCCTATCAAGAATTTCTTGTTACTACCATTATTTCCATGTACAACTGGTATGTACATTTACCAATCCTGCATGCTCTGGTGTTCTGTTTGGCAGGCACTGGGCATGCTTCCAAACAAAAACTCTGCTAGGTCTTACTTTCGGGGGAGGCCTTATAGTTAGCAATTCAGCAAAACTTCTACTAGGTCTTACTTTTTTTTGGGATGTTGTCACGACCCAGGCTGCAGAGCACCAATAACCATACACAGAGGCCAGAATCTATCTAATATCTTTATTAAGGAAATATATAAGGTTAATAAAAGCAAGTGTAGGAAATAGTTCAGAAATAGACCTTTCAGGGAAGGTCAAAATTAGTCCAAAGAAACAATGTCCAATATGAAATATTAAGGTCCAAAGTTGTAATCCAATAACTGAAACACTCACTTGCCAAGCAAAGTGAGGGGAGTTGACAAGGTCCTTTAGTCCATGAAACTTGAGCAAGGCTAGGAATTAACTTGATACTTGGAACACAAGGCTTGAAACAAGGCAACAAGGAACGAGGAGCAAGAACAAGATCCGTGGTAAATACTTGGCAAGGTCCGGGAAGCAAGGCAAGATCTGGGGAGTAAACAAGGCTGGGAGCGGAGGCTTGGAAACAGGAACAAGGCTTGGAAGCGGGAGTAGCGCTGTCCACACACACTACTCCAGTAGCTGACGAATTGACTCCGCAAGATTCCTAAAGGGGCAAGGAACCTAAATAGGGTCTCGTTTTCCCACCAAAGAACACTTCTCTGGGGAACCAGAAACGAAAGTCAATCTCTGTGTCCAGATGTATGACTCCCTAAAATTTCTCATGGAAGCTGGCTTAATCATCTGAATGCTTTGCTGCGATTCTCAGGCTTCTGCGATTAGCCTGCTGAACTCCTTTTTGTTGTTGATAATAATTACGGCGAGAAAATGGGGGAGATTTTGACTCAGGGCTTGTTTGGCAGATTTCTGGAAGACAAACCTCCTGCAGGTGCAAGGGCTCCAATTCTGGCTGGGAAAGTTCCCTTTCTGGCTGAAATGGTGGAAAACCCAAGTTTTCTTCTTTATCTGACACAACAGCACTAGGAACGGGACTACATGGCCCATGAGTCATCACACTATCCCCCTCCTCAAGCCCCCTCTCAAAATAGAGCTCTCTCCCCGAGGCGCGAGGCCGCGGCTTGGTGGGGTAGGTCTGATGGAAGCGGCGGGTTAAATCGGGGGCATGGACTGTGGAAGCGTCTTCCCATGAGCGTTCCTCGGGGCCAAAACCCACCCAGTCAATGAGATATTGCAGGCGGCGGCGGTGAAAGCGAGAATCCAAAATGTCCTGAACCTCGAACTCCTCCTCCCCATCCACCAAAACAGGAGGGGGGGCCGGCCGGTCTGCATCAGGGTGCACACCATCCGCCGGAAGGAGCAGGGAGCGATGGAACACTGGATGAATGCGCATAGAGCGCGGAAGTTGGAGTTTGAAAGTCACGGGGTTAAGTTGCGCCACCACCGGATAGGGACCAATGAAACGGGCATCTAACTTCCGGCAAGGGCGATGGGAGGGCAAAAAGCGAGTGGACAGAAGAACCCGGTCTCCTACCTTGATTTCGGGGCCCGGCTGGCGATGTTTGTCAGCGTGGCGTTTATAGTCCTCCTTGGCTTGGTCTAGTTGCTGGAGCAAAAGTTGTTGCACCGCTGTGAGTTCCTGCAGCCAGTCCTCTGCTGCGGGAACTTCTGAGGTTTCAACAATAGAAGGAAAGAAACGTGGATGGAAGCCGTAGTTTGCAAAGAACGGGGTTTCTTTAGTTGAAGCCTGGACACCATTGTTATAGGCAAACTCCGACAGCGGTAACAGGGAAGCCCAATTGTCCTGCTGGTAGTTTACATAACAGCGAAGGTATTGTTCCAGAGTGGCATTGGTGCGCTCAGTTTGCCCATCCGTTTGGGGATGGTGAGCCGAAGATAAACGAGAGTCTATGCCCAATAGTTTTTGTAGTGCTTTCCAGAAACGAGAGGTGAATTGAGACCCACGGTCTGTGACCAAACTTTTGGGCAAACCATGCAATCTGAAAACATGCTGAAGGAATAAATCTGCAGTCTCCTTGGCCGTGGGGAGGCCATCGCAGGGAATGAAATGGGCGAGCTTGGTAAAAAGGTCCACCACCACTAGGATCGTGGTGAATCCACAGGAAGGTGGTAGATCAGTGATAAAATCCGCAGAGATTATTTCCCATGTGCGAGATGGGGTAGGAAGGGGTTGCAGAAGCCCTGAGGGCTTCTCTCTTCTTATCTTGGAGCGCTGGCATACTGGGCAGGAATTGACATATTTTTCCACATCCTTGCGGATCTTGGGCCACCAGAAATCTCTTAGGATCAAATGCATGGTTTTAAATAGTCCGAAATGCCCTGCTGGCTTGCAGTCGTGACACAGACGAAGTGCCTTTTCCCTGCCCGGTCCTGGAGGAATGTAGACATGGTTTCTATAGCATAGTAACCCATCCTTAAGCGAGAAGGGAAACTGTAGTCCTTGGCGAAGTTGGTCCTGAGCCCAAGCATCTGCTTGTTGACTGGCCCTGATTTCCTGAGCACAAAGGGGCCCTGGAGTAGAGGGAGCTGAATCAATTGGAGTGGATTTGGTATTCCCCACAGTGAGCGTGGCAAAGTTCTCGGGCTGCAGCAGTTGGGATTCAAAGGTCTCTTTGCGCCCTGCAGCATATTCCGGTTTTCGTGACAGAGCATCTGCTTGCTTGGTCTGGGCTGGGGTTACATAGTGGATTTGGAAGTTGAAACGCTCAAAGAATAAAGCCCAGCGTTGTTGCCTCTGATTTAGCTTGCGGGCAGTCCTTAGATGCTCTAGATTCCGATGATCAGTATGGACCTCAATGGGAAATTTGGCCCCTTCTAACCAATGTCTCCAAGTTTCAAAGGCTGCCTTTATGGCCAAAAGTTCCTTTTCCCAAATAGTATAATTTCTCTCTGGTGCAGTCAGTTGACGGGAGTAAAAGGCACAAGGGTGAAGATGATCTCCCACTGGTTGTAAGAGTACAGCCCCAATTGCCACATCGGAGGCGTCCGCCTGTACGACAAAAGGGGTTTCAGGATCTGGGTGCTGAAGGATTGGCTGTGACGTGAATAATTTCTTTAGTTGTTGGAATCCTTTCTCAGCTTGCTCTGTCCAGCGGAAAGGCTGCTTCCCACGGATGCAGCTGGTGATTGGATCAGACCAGCGGGCAAAGTCTGGAATGAACTTGCGGTAGTAGTTCGCGAACCCCAAGAAGCGTTGCACCTCTTTCTTGTTGGTTGGCGCCCGCCATTCCAATACTGCTGCAACCTTTCCCGGGTCCATGGTGAGCCCTAGTGGCGAGACACGATATCCCAGGAAATCTACCTCTTGTAGATCAAAAGCGCATTTTTCCAGCTTGGCATAAAGTCCATGATCCCGCAATCGTTGTAACACCATTCTAACGTGGTTCTCATGTTCTGATTGTGATCTAGAAAACACCAAAAAATCGTCCAGGTAGATAATCAAGAACCGGTCTAGATAATCCTGAAAGATATCGTTGACAAAATGTTGAAACGTTGCGGGAGCTCCACATAAACCGAAATTCATGACCAGGGTTTCGAATAAACCGAATTTAGTCTGGAAGGCAGTCTTCCACTCGTCCCCTTCCCTGATGCGAACTAGATTATAAGCTCCTCGAAGGTCCAGTTTGGTGTAAACCTTAGCCCCTCGAAGCCGGTCTAAGAGGTCCGAGATCAAGGGCAGGGGATACCGGTTTCGCTTAGTGATATTGTTCAATGCTCTATAGTCCACCACCAAGCGTAGGTCCCCTGACTTCTTTTTTACAAACATCACTGGGGAAGCGGCTGGGGATTGAGAGGGTCTAATAAACCCCTTGCGGAGGTTTGTCTCTAAAAACTCCCTGAGAGCTTCTTGCTCTGGTTCAGTCAGGGAGTAGAGGTGTCCTCGCGGGATCGGGGCCCCCTCCACCAAGTCAATGGCAAGGTCATAAGGTCTATGTGGGGGTAGTCTCTCGGCTTCTTTTTCATTGAATACATCCCAATATTCCGAGTACTTCTTGGGCAAGGTGATGATGGGTTCAGCGTCTGTGGCTTGGCAGACCTTGGCTACAAGACAATGGTTTTGGCAATATTTTGAAGCAAACTGCAGTTCTCTGTTGGACCAGGAGATGCTTGGGTCGTGGAGTGTCAGCCATGGGATTCCCAAAATCACAGGGAAGTGGGGAACCTCGGTAACAAAGAAGGAAATCTCTTCCATGTGTTCCCTTATCCACATTCTGGTGGGTTCCGACCACTGGCTTACTGGACCTGTCTTGAGGGGGCGGCCATCGATGGCTTGCACCACACGGGCGTTCTTGAAGTCATGATATTGCAATCCCAGAGAGTCGGCATACTCTCTATCAATGAAATTGTTTGTGGCTCCTGAGTCTATCATGGCATGGACCATGACGGGTCCTTTTTTCACTGACCACAAGGTGACCACTAGAAGAAATAGGACCCCGGTTGGCGGCTCTTGAGTGGGGTTTTTGACCGGGTTGGCGAGCCTCTCTACGCCCGGTCGCTGGCTTCCCCCGCCGGCTGTGCGCCAGCCGCCTCAGACGTCTTCGTCTCAGTGGAGGACGCCGCCGCCAGACGAGCGGCGGGCTTCCCTTTGGCTGGACACTCTCTGGCAAAGTGGCCCCCGTTTCCGCAGTACCAACAGAGATTTAGGCGTTGGCGGCGGGCCTTCTCGGCGGCATCTAATCTGGGACGCACATTGCCCAACTGCATCGGCACCTCCTCGCTTCCTCTGGAGTATGGGGCTGGTGGTGGGGGTCTCCACACTGGACGCGGCTGGACGCCGGTGGGAGCGGGAGGTTTCGCTCCGGTCCTACCGCTCTGGCCTCGGATCCATTGCCTTCTGTTGGCAAGCATGACTTCAGCTCGTAAACATTGATCAATGAGTGCTTCAAGAGAGTGTGGAGGATCCACCTTGGAGATTTCCTCCAGCATCTCGATGTTGAGACCCTCCCGAAATTGTCCTCTGAGGGCTACATCGTTCCATCCGGTGTTATGGGCCAGCACTCGGAACTCGGCTATGTACTGGGACAAGGGTCTGTCCCCTTGGGAGAGGCGCCGGAGTTTGTGGCCGGCTGCCTCCAAATTGTCCTCGATCCCCCAGGTCGCCTTAAGGTGGTCCAAGAAGTGTTGCGCTGATCTTAGATGTGGGGAGACTTGGTCGAACAGTGCCGTCGCCCAGTTGGCCGCTGGCCCGTCTAGGAGACTGTAAATCCACGCCACCTTGATGTCTTCTTGGGGAAACTCGGCAGCACGGGCCTCTAGATAAGCCTGGCATTGGCGACGGAAAACATGAACCTTAGAAGCTTCTCCCGAAAACTTGGTTGGCAACGCCATGGCCGGGAGACGGATTCCGCGCTCCTTCAAACCCCTTATTTCACCATCCTGCGCATTGAGCTTATCACGGATGCGGTGCACTTCGTCCTTGTCGATGGTGTAGCTGAGTGGCTGGCCCCCCGGTCCGGCTCCGGTAGACATTCTGGCCTAGGTTAATTGGTGCTTAGGGTGGCGGAGTCAAACTGTCACGACCCAGGCTGCAGAGCACCAATAACCATACACAGAGGCCAGAATCTATCTAATATCTTTATTAAGGAAATATATAAGGTTAATAAAAGCAAGTGTAGGAAATAGTTCAGAAATAGACCTTTCAGGGATGGTCAAAATTAGTCCAAAGAAACAATGTCCAATATGAAATATTAAGGTCCAAAGTTGTAATCCAATAACCGAAACACTCACTTGCCAAGCAAAGTGAGGGGAGTTGACAAGGTCCTTTAGTCCATGAAACCTGAGCAAGGCTAGGAATTAACTTGATACTTGGAACACAAGGCTTGAAACAAGGCAACAAGGAACGAGGAGCAAGAACAAGATCCGTGGTAAATACTTGGCAAGGTCCGGGAAGCAAGGCAAGATCCGGGGAGTAAACAAGGCTGGGAGCGGAGGCTTGGAAACAGGAACAAGGCTTGGAAGCGGGAGTAGCGCTGTCCACACACACTACTCCAGTAGCTGACGAATTGACTCCGCAAGATTCCTAAAGGGGCAAGGAACCTAAATAGGGTCTCGTTTTCCCACCAAAGAACACTTCTCTGGGGAACCAGAAACGAAAGTCAATCTCTGTGTCCAGATGTATGACTCCCTAAAATTTCTCATGGAAGCTGGCTTAATCATCTGAATGCTTTGCTGCGATTCTCAGGCTTCTGCGATTAGCCTGCTGAACTCCTTTTTGTTGTTGATAATAATTACGGCGAGAAAATGGGGGAGATTTTGACTCAGGGCTTGTTTGGCAGATTTCTGGAAGACAAACCTCCTGCAGGTGCAAGGGCTCCAATTCTGGCTGGGAAAGTTCCCTTTCTGGCTGAAATGGTGGAAAACCCAAGTTTTCCTCTTCATCTGACACAACAGCACTAGGAACGGGACTACATGGCCCATGAGTCATCACAGATGTCTTATTTTCAGGGAAACAGGGTAGTAACTGCCCCCCCCCCCCCCCAAATTGATGTGTTGATTAGAATAGGGAGCAAATGAGGAATTTTTCAATTCATTGATTTGTCATTTACTTTATTGAGGTCTTTTCTTGAGGCAGCCTTAAAGGCATCCTAAGTATCAGATTTTTGTCATCTCTGTAGCTCCATGGTTGAGACCAGAATGATAAGAGTTTGATTTTATATTGTCTTTTGCAGGGTGCAGGTAACCTAATTATTTCTGGAGTTAGGAAATGCATTTTCTTGGCATAGATAGTGATGATATGAATAAGTATCTTCTTCATTACAGCAAGTGACTTCTTCCCATATGTCAGTCTTTTCTCAACATATATAATGGTGCCTGTAATACCAGACAGCTTCCAAATTAGCTTTCCTTTTGTATAAATCCCATTTACATTCTCTCTTTTTCTCTACACAGGCCCTGAATCAAGGATTTTTACCCTCTTCTTTTATACTGTCCTAGCAGGCCCTGATTAATATTTTGATAGCTACATGATTAATTTTCCATACTATAATTATTTCTTATTATTGTTTTTCCATTGTGTCATTGTAAGCATCTTACTGTGCTGCAATGAACATGAAAATTATATGTCCACTGCTTTTGAGGCACATGCATGATAAACATCTTGCTAGAACATGTGTGCCATCTTCGTCTTCAGCAAGGACTGTAAAGCTCTTTTTAAGGGGCCTTGATTTAATATTTAAGGTCTACAGTGCATAAATGATGGAGGTTCTCTTTATGCAACATTTATTTCATCACCTTCTGGTGGAGTCTTTAAGCTCTACTTCCTTTTATAGGCATGTGGGGTGAATGGCTTCATATGGTCTAGGAAATACAGCGTGTTGCTGTCAGTGAGGGCACGTCTTAATCCAAAGCAAATCATTTTGTTTTGACTATGAGAGTTCAGTAGATGACAAGAATATGCAGTAAGACATACACATATTTTAAACTGCCTAAGGTCCTGCTCCTTCCTTGCCAGCAAGTTTGCAGTGATATTGATTCAGGAAACAATCACAAAGGCCACTGAATTAGCATATGTATGAATTGTATAAAGAACACATGTGATAGAATTGACTAAAACATAAAAAACTAATAAAGCTGATGAGCGAGTCAACTTTTTAAATAAGTATTCTTGATAAGTGTTTAAGAACCCTGCTTTTCCAGATACTTTAAAAAGTATTGAATACAACAACATAAAGCATCCCTAAGTAGCACAATACAGTTCTGTAATACCATTGGTCTCACCATATTTAATGTGAGAAATATAGTATAAGTGTGATGAATAAGAAATCATAGAAAAATGGCACCAAATAGCAAAGAAAACTAGACTAAAATTTAAGGGAGACAATAATCTACCATAAGGACAGGAAAGTATGTTATAGTTTCGTCTTTATAGCAGCTCTTTGACCTTTCTGCCTTCCTCATCCTGCTCTACTTATCTGATCTGTTTGTTTATACAAACACAGTCCTAGCCAGGAAAATTACACATCATTTAAGATATGAGGCAATGGAGTGAGATAAAAGGGGGTTTTAGCTGGGTGTTGGGAAGCATCATTGTGGAAGCTCTGATTTTCAAATTACTAGTTCAAACATGTTTTCTAATTTACATGGTGCATTGTCTGGAGCAGCACATCTCCTGTCTTTAAACCATATTCATAGATTAATAATCACAACACTAATATACAATTGCTCTTGATGCAGCATTCTTGTGTATATAAAGAAATGGCCAGATTATGCAAGTATTAGCCTACGTAAGGAATGTATGAAACACAAGCAAGATATGCCTTGCCAGTGGGGGGGAAAAACATTTCTTCCTGATGTAAAAAAAGATTTGAAATATCTTCTAAAATGGATAAACTAGTCTAAAATGAACAAATTTGTCAGCTTTGCCTCCTCTTTGTATTTCCTTTTAATTGTTGAAGAAACAGACTGAGATGTGTTAAGTAAGACTTAGATTTCCTCACTAGATTTCATCTTCCTTAGAAGTCATATGAAGCATACAAAGATTGAACATTATTCTTTCCTGGCTGCACAATTCATGCCGGCTGCACCTTTGTTTATCCTACTCATGACCTCATGCTAACAGCAACCCTACCCTTTTTAACAAGACAGTTCTTCCACTTCTCTAGCAACTCTTCTGCTATGTTCTGTCAGGATGTGTCTCCTGATTGCAACCTCTTGTACTTGAAAGGGTTAGCCATCCATTTCTTCATCTGCATGTAGTGGCATGGCAAATGAAATCTCTTATATAAACTTACATATGTAAGGAGAAGAAAGTGGCAAAGAGCTATGTGAAGTATTTTTTCCCTAATGCATTCTTCTGTCTTTCTTTTGATTTTGAGCTGTTCTCCCCTTCATCAAAAGAAATGAAAGGGCAAAGATAGGTATGTGTATTTCTGAGTTAAATTGCAGAAAGGTATGAGGGAAAGAGATCTCTTAGTTGTGCCTTCTATATTTTTTATCTCATTTTGCTTTTACCAGATGCTTCAGAAAAGCAAATATAAGGCAAGCAAATAGAATAGATAATGTAAGATAAGGATGTTTATCAAAACCAAGAGGAGCAGATGGGCATTTAAATAACCAGATATCTTGACACATCTTTCTATTACCACCCATTCACTTCCAAGCATGAGAAAGTGGCTGGAAAGAATCCACACAGCATCATTTTCTACTAATGCATCTTTATTGGCATTCGTGGGTTTGGCATTCACAGTTTTGATTATTCGTGGGCTTACTGCTCCCTTGAAGTATCCTGATGCGTAGGCTTTAGGGGGCAGTTGTCAAAAGCATTGCTGCTTCCTCCCCTCTCCTCAAAGCTATGAAAGAGAGAGGTAGCAGCGAAGAGCTTGCCAACTAACCATCCTGCGAAGTATAAACAGAGGCAAGCTGGAAGCAGTGTGTAGCTCCGATTTCAATGTCAGTCCACTCTCCAAAACAAGGTCTTCTGGTTCATAACTTCGGTGGTGGGTAAATGGCGATTTAAGTCATTGTGCCTTTAATTCTTGTGAATATGGAGGGTCGACTATACAAAGTAATTTATGGACTGCAAAAAAATGTTTTGCCTTCATCTGTGGCTAGTATCTTCACAGATGCAGGGGGAAATGCTGCTAGAACATGGCCATACAGCACCCCAATGATTCTGGCCACAAAAGCCTTCACGACAATACAATATGATAACCATGAGAATTGAAGTGGCAAAAAATATGTGAAAATCTCAACAATCTCCCTTTCTCCCAAAGTTGTTCTAAAGGATATTGGGGACATATATGGTGAAGCTCATCCAGCTTGCTAGGTTTATGAAAGCAAGAGAAGGTGATTCAGATATACTATTAAATTTCAAACCTAGTTTTAATATGTTGGCCAGGCATACTAGTACGTAATTCTGTTTCAACAGAAATAGAAAATTAGTTTGAGAAAGGAAGGGCATGTAACAAGGCCTGTTTATTCAGTTTTTGTTTGACAACTCTTTCATGAATGTTATTCAGGAGTTGTATCAATTTAATTCTTTTTTAGGATAGAGTAAAATATAGAAATACAGTGACTAAATTTATATCTGTATGGTGCAATTGCAGATCTAAACAGTTGTACTGTTCAAGTAGAATAATGAGTTTATGATGTTCTTTCAGTGTGTTGTCAGCATTTCCATTATACCGGTAAATACTGTATTTAGTTCAATCAAATTTACTCCAGGCAGAAACTTAGCACAAGTGATTCTTGCTTGCATGTCAGTTATATTTACATTCATTTCTGAAATTGAAAATATGCACACATAATAATTGAAGGAAAAGCACATTCAAATGAAACACAGTAGCTGTTTCTTTGTTCCAAAGGTAGTGTAGGGGTGAGAATTCTGATTAGTCACTGATACTGATGTGGGGGAGTAGAATATTAGAAACAACAACTGTAGTGTGTTTTAAATGATATCTTATTGTAGAAAATTTACAGAAGCCATGCTACAGTCAGGCCTACCTGTAATATTTCAAAGCCTATTAAATGTTGAATCAAAATTATGTTTATTATGTACAATTTACATTTTACCTATTGTCTGGGAGGGGATAAAACTAGAATCTAATTTTGCTTTAGTGTAAGTAAAACACATAGCTCTTCTTTCAGGGGGAGGCAGTTAGGGTCCTTGTCCAGCGGCACCAAATTGGTGACTCAGGCAGTTCCTTTTGGATTGCCAGCAGCCTCAATCCATCATCTGGGGTGCTGGATCAAGCTTGCTTAAAGAACCAGTGGAGAAGTGCCCTCTGTTTACATTGTCTGTTGCAAACATGCGTGTGAATTAGCATTAAGACTTTATAAAAAGAAAATTCTTTGTCAGTTGCCTTGTTAACTGAGATATGTCAGTTAACAAGGCAACTGAACAGAGCCTTCACATAGGACCGAACAATCGAATCATGGAATAATAGAGTTGGAAGAGACCACATGGGCCATCTAGTCCAACCCCCTGCCATGCAGGAAAAGCACAATAAAAGTGCATGATGGTGGTACATTAGTCTGTTTAAATACATATCTGACTCGATTGTACATAAAATTCAGTTTAAGTGCAGTATAAGGTACTGTACAATAGAAATTTATGAGTGATACCTCATCTGCTGCTTTTCTCCCTTCCAGTCTAAGAACTAAACCAGAAAGTAGGGAGAAGATCCAGAAAAATAAACTCCATAGGAAGGGTTTGGTGCAATTTCTATAAATTACTGTTATCACATTAATAGCTAGATCTGCCTTTAGAGATGTGTGTCTTCTACTGTCACATGTAGTTTGGCCCTTACTGAATGATATTTATCCTGTAAGCAACAGAAATATTTGTTACCTGATCTTACTTGGAGATTCATCTAGAATGTAGTCCAAAAATAGAAAGACCACTGCAGGAAGAGCTTCATTAGAGGATTTAAATGGGGGAATCTCTTGTACAAATTCCGTTTCCATCCAATGTAGAATGTTAGGGTCATGTTACAAGCATACTTAAGCTTGAGAGCCTTTATCTTACATCTCTCTCAATAGCTTTTTCTTTTCATCTTCCTACTCATCCTTCCTTTCTCTCACAGCTTCATTCTCACATTATTGCATCTGGTAAATCTCTATTTGATTTCAGGTAGATCCATTTGCATAAGGACTGTGCAAAATTTTCATTATTCTTCATAAATCAGATTAAATTCGTACATATGATGTGACATCCGGCTTGTGGACGTGGCTCGCGTTAAAAACTTAAGAATCAAAACTTACCCAATACACTTTTTGTTTGAATTTTGTAAATCTCTGAAGCCTCCCAAAGTCAATTTCTTTTTTAGCACAAACAAGCAAAGCAAAGCCAAAAATTCTTTAAATTAGTGGCTTCTCACCATTAGGAGAGGGAAGCAACGGATAAAGCAGAGTTCTCTGGGAAAGAGACTGAGAAAGCACAGAATTCTGGAAAATGTAGTTTGGGAAGGCAAGTAGCCCTATACCAGATAAATCAAAAGGCCCTGCCCTAAACTACATTTTCCAGGATTCTGTTAACATCAGAAAGCCCCAATCAGCATAGGGGAGGGATTTGTCCCTCCATAGCAGCAGCCAGCCAGAGTTCCAATAAATTGTTGAATCTGCAAAAAGAAGGACTGATTAATACTTCTAGTAAGTAAATCTCTGTGCTGGACTGGGAAAAAGCCCTAAATGGAAGGTCAATTGATTAATATGAGACATTCAATGAAATAACTGTTGTGGCTTTTTTAAAATAAAGTTTTGTCCAAACTTTAAAATTATCCCTAAAATCAGTAGATGTATGAATATTTTTGAAAGTTGGGGAAATGATTCCCTCATATCTTGGTCATTGTATTGAAAATTCAATGAGACAGCTCTTGTAGTTTTCTTTTTAAAATGTTTATAAAAACTTTGAAAATTCCCCAAAAACAGGTGAAACATTCTGAAACTTGATGGGCTAATAGTGGTAAATGTGTTCTACCATTGTAGCAAATTTCACCCCAATAGCTGTAAAAATGAGGGAGAAAGGAGCCCCTGAAGTTCCCCCACTTGTGCAATAATAATAATAATTCTTTTTTTAGATTGCCCTCTCTCCCCAAGGGGACTCAGGGTGGTTTATATACAGAAAGTCAAACATTCAGTACCTTAATCCAATTCAAACACATCAAAATAATACAAAACAGCAAAACAAAAAAGTAACAAAATTGTCACTAACTATACTTTCAAAACATTTTAGAAACAAAACACCTGCACCCCTAATTTTGTGATGCGTTTTGAAACTTTTTTTCACCCATCGCACAGCCTTAATCTGCATATAACACTGATACCATTCTTTAAATAGCAGCAAGGCAGACAATTCCAGCATTGCCCTCCAATAGAATCCTGTTAAGTATTTCTGTGTTAACACTTTTATTGTGGAGAAATAGGGCCATTCTATATAGTGTTTTCAGATTTGCAGTCCAGATGTGTAGCTTTAAGAAGGCCTGCAGAAGAACAATAGCCTGAATATTCTGGCCTTCAGGTCTATAAACTGCTATTGTTTTAGGACATGATGTGGATTTTTATAGGGGCATACATTTTGGCTTAGGTTTTAATTAATCTTCAGATGTGTGGATGGATGTGCATAGGTTGGAAATCTACCATTCCGCTTTAAAAGCTAATTCATAAGTGTGAAGAATTGCCATAGGTCTGGCTTCCATTTATTGAAATGAACATGTGGAGAAACTAAGAGTTCTCAGTTTAAGCCAATTTACGAAACAATGATAAGGGCATTTCCTTTTGTTAGCTGATTGGCGGTTTAGTAACATCATTACCTAACTTCATGGGTTTCAGTTTTACTAGTACAGTATGGTCCCCATATTTGTAAGACAGGTATCTGCAGCTTAATTCATCAGTGCCTGAAATAATAATAATAATAATAATAATAATAATAATAATAATAATAATAATAATAATAATAATAAAAACTTTATTTATACCCCGCCACCATCTCCCCAACGGGGACTCGGGACGGCTTACATAGAGCCATGCCCAGAACAATACAATATAACAGAATATAAAAGAACAACATATCATAACACATTGAACAATACAATAGATAATAATATACATTACAACGCAAAATCAGGAGAACAATAAAAACAAGGGCGGGCCACATGAACACTAAGTTAAAACTCAGGGTGAGAAAGAAATAAGAATAAAAACCACAAAGAACAGGGTCAAAAGATAGTGGTGCAGTCTAGAGGATAGATATTGGAGGGGAGCAACAGAGAAGTAGTATATAGTAGTTACTCTCCAAAAGCACAACGGAAGAGCCATGTTTTTAGGTCTTTCTTGAAGGCTACTAATGTGGGGGCTTGCCTAATCTCAATGGGCAGTGAGTTCCACAATCGGGGAGCCACAGCAGAGAAGGCCCTCTCCCTTGTTCCCACAAGGCGGGCCTGAGATATCGGCAGTGTCCTCTCTAGAGATTTTCAAACTCCACCAGTGTGATTCTTATAATATTCTTGGGTCAAAAATTCATCATTTCAAATAGAATGGTTCTTCTGCAGTGCAGAAAGTTGAGCTGTTCCATATGTACTGCCCACAGTTTGTCATTTGAAATCCCCTGCTTGAAAAGCAGGAATGGAGAAAGCATAGTCAGCAAAGTGTTGCGTCTTTTATTCCAAATTTGTCTTTCATTGGAATAGATGCATGGAGCCTGTGCAATTGAAATTGTCATACAACAACACCAGAGCCCGGCCGTGTGAAGCAGCTGAGGGACAGCAGATGGGTAAGCGAGGGACGGCAGCAAAGGCCCTCGCTCGCTCACGCCTTCGCCAGGCCGGGCCCTGGTGCTACCGGGACCTGGCATCGCGAAGGAGCCGAGGGACGGAGGTGGGTGAGCGAAGGAGGGCGGTGAAGGCCCTCCCTCGCTCTCTCTCTCTCACTCACTCCGACAGATCCCAGTGCTGCCTCGCCGCTGCTGGGACCCGGCTTGGTAAGTGAGTGAGGGAGAAAGGATGACTGGGCGAACGAGCACCCACCCTGTTATCCGTCAGTTTCGCTTATCCATCATGCTGCCCGCCAGTTTATGATGGATAAGCAGGGCTCTACGGTAGGTTCACCTTGGAAAAAAGAAGGCCGAGAGAGGACATGATAGCCATGTTTAAATATTTGAAAGGATGTCACATTGAGGAGGGGGGAAGCTTGTTTTCTACTAATCTGTATAGAATCCAGATTATCTGTTTTGGACTAGATTATCTAGCAGTATAGACTCAGGTAATCCAGTTCAAAGCAGATAATGTAGATTATGTGCCTTGATATTCTGGATTATATGGCAGTGTAGAAGGGCCCTAGGACACAGAGTAATAGATTCAAATTGCAGGAGAGAGGATTCCTTATGGTACTTCCTTATGGTAAGAGCTGTTTGGCAATTGAATGTGCTTCCTTGCAGTGTGGTGTAGTCTCCTTCTCTTGAGATTTTTAAGCAGAGGTTGGATGGTCATCTGTCAGGGGTGTTTTGATTGTGTGGTCCTGCATTGCTGGGGGTTAGACTGGATGGCCCCTGTGGCCTCTTCCAACCCTATGATTCTATGAAATTCTGCAATGGGTTTGAGACCCGAATAGTGTTTACACAAACCATAGAGCACATGTGCATATAGAGGGCTTTCTTTCACTTATTTGTTTTATTATTTTATTTACTGCATTTGTATACTTTTCTCACCCCTGGGGGGACTCAAAGAGGTTTATAACAATAATGGCAAAATTCAATGCCAAACATACATGTAAAAATCAAATCAGAATATCTAAACAATGACATACAGCTATGAATTAAAACCATTAAGACCACTTACTTTTGCAGAAATTGTTGTCTTGTCACCACAGTTAGAAGCTAGCTTTGAACTGCATTAAATGGCCAGTGTAGATGGGGCCTTTGTCTGTATTATGTTGTTTCCCTTTTATCTCTTTGCCTTGGAAGTACGATGGGACTAGCAGATTTGCTAACAGTAGGACTGATTTAGAAGCTACACACAATCCTCTCCACAGTTGATGATGAGGGGCATGCTAGCTAGGAAGTAATTGGTATTAAATAATACCTGACAGAATTTATTTATTAACATAGTTGAAACAGTGAACTCAAAACATCCTTATTCATGTCCCTCTCAAACCATCTTTACCTCAAACAACAACAGAAGTGACTGAAAATGGCACCTGGAAGTGGCATAAATCTGTTTCCTGATTTTTTTAATGTCCATCTAGAAGGTTGCATTGCAAATATACTTGGAAAGGAAAACCAACAGAGGAACAAAAAGAACAAAAAATATTATAAGATCGTTGGCACAGTGTAGGCCCTCTGTACCTTTGGAATGAACTGTGGCTTCAGGATGCACTTGCTGGCCATACAGTTTGTGTCTATAAAAATAAGGACAAGTTTTGGTCCGCAAATCAAGACCACAGGCTTTCCCCCCTGTGTGACTTAATACTTTTCAGATACTTTTGGATAGACTGACTGGATTATTTTAGTCCCAGTTTCCCTGTAAACTATGATACTTTTGTTCTTTCTATAACTGGAGGTAGGGGGAGGCATGATTTCTGGGTTGTCTGCAACTCCTGTGGACATTTTTACATTCTCCAACCCTTGAAGGCAATTTTGTCTTATTTTGGGAGACCTTGGATTTTGTTTAAACCTGTGAGATACTTTTATTCAACTGGAAAGTGAATCAGTAGATATAGCTGCAATAGAAATGAAGAAAATGAGTCCAAACTTGGCAACCTCTGTTGGGAAATTCTTAATGAAACTTGTCATACTGTTGTGAGTCCCCTATTAAACATTAATCAACCTCTCCAACATGGTGAAGTTTGAAAAGAACACATTGATCATTTGCAAAACAACTTCTACCACCACCCTTGCCCCATCTGCTTCCACAGTAATGATGGAAAGTGATTATTCTATCTGCCAGTGATAGTCACTAGGGTTGGTTCATTTCGTATGATAATTCATGGTATGACTGCCATGGACCTCCTCCCATACCAGATCATACCCCAATACTGTAGCTTAAAATAGTCGAAAATATGTTAAAATCAGCTATTACAGGCATTCTTTTTCAATGAATTAGGGATCAGGGCACTGTCAAAAGTTGGAAATCGTCAAGCTGCAGAACTATTAGGTGCCATTATGAACATTATTATGGAGTGCTATGGTTCCTAACCTGTTGAATAAGTGGGGGATGCCTTTATTACTGCTGCTCGCTATAAAAGAGGGGAGAAAGCTACCAATAGCAAGTGGCAACTGGGAATAGTGATGGTTTTATTCCTGCACACCATGCAAACAACCCCCTACCCCATGGCCTATCTCACTTATTCAGGTACTGCTGGAGAGAGAAGGAAAATGTCCAATCACTGGGAAGAAGATAGGGAGAAAAAGACCAATGGAAGAAAAACTGAAAAGGAAAGGGAGACGGGAGGCACATATGATTTTGAGACTGTAAAGCAGTGGTTCTCAACCTGGTGTCCCCAGATGTTTTTGGCCTACAACTCCCAGAAATCCCAGCCAGTTTACCAGCTGTTAGGATTTCTGGGAGTTGAAGGCCAAAAACATCTGGGGATCCCAGGTTGAGAACCACTGCTGTAAAGGCTTCCACCCTCAGCAAAGCCAGAACAGGGATGTGTAACTGCTCTCAGTACCTCTGTGATATACACTACTAGAAATTGCTGGCATCTCTATGATTGAAGGAAAGGGTCTTCTCTGTACTTTTCCAGAGCCTTGCTGAAACTTCCTTGCAGACAGTAGCATTGCGCTTTTCACATCTTCTGGACAATAATCAAATACTATTATGCCCAAGAAAAACCCATCCCCACACAAAAATTTAAGTGTCACCCTCTCTGATGATGTCCCCTGTGTGGTCTGAACAGCTCACAACCCCCTCGGGATATGTCTTGCCCTTAACATGAGGCTGTGCTTGTAATGCTGTTACAGTTTGTGTAATCTAATAATTAGTTGAACAAGACCATGAACTAAAAGCATCCTTAACAATGGTCCACTGTAATTCCTGTATGCTTCAAAATATATTTGCATATACTTACCTTAAAATATCAAAATATTTTTAACAGACACGGTGAAATTTTTATATACTGTATGAATAAAAACTTTCCCTCTAGTTTATGCGATTTTATTTTATCTACATCTATAGATATCCTATTTCAAATTAGAATATGATATGTTCTTCAGGGGAATACATCCATATAAGACAACAAGAAGTGTAGCTTGATGCATAAGTATTGCTAGCAGTTTTTTCTGAACTCTAAAGATCCTAACTTCTCTATCTGCACTGTGATGTTTGTTTGTCTAGGAAAATCAATCAGCGAATGGTCTATCTGGAAATAGTCCAAACGTGTCTCAAGCAAGAGAAGGAAATATGGGATACCCAAAGCTTCGTGCTGGTTACATCCCCATTCCTGTAATACATGAAGGTTTGGACAACAGGCAGCAACATTCATACTATTCTGGCTATCAGCCTAGCATGCAACGAGTCAAGACAGAAACCATTCCTCCCACAATGCGAGCATCATCACCAATAAGGGGAAATTTTGCCCGTTCACAGTCCCCAGCTATGGGAATGGCAGAAGTTGGCCAGGCAGATAAACAATGTGGACAGACAACAGCAGCTGCCCCAACACAAGTTCCCTCCTCACATGGATCTGAGGTAAGTTGACAGAACGACTGTGGTATGTTTTACATTGGAATCTTTACAAGGCTTAAGATCTAAATGATAGCTTGGGACTGAGTTATACTGGTCACATAATTGGCTGTTTAAATTATGACTCATTTTGTACAGGCATTTACATATGTTCTGAGGAGATAGTTAGCATACTATTTTTTATCTCTAGCAGTTTGTGCAGAAAGGTAAGTGCACACAAATTGTTACTTATTAAATATGTAGACATGCAGGACTTTGTTCTTTTTCTGCATTTTGAATAGTTCTGAAAATGATGGTATTCTGCTTTGAATCCCATTTATGGGGAAAAAGTGGGATAGAAATGAATAAAATAATAATAATAATAATAATCATCATCATCATCATCATCATCATCCTAAATCTAAATCAGAACTGAACTAATGCAGGCAGTACCTGAGTTACAAACAAGATAGGTTCTGTAGGATTATTCTTAATTGAATTTCTATGTAAGTCTGAACAGGTACATTTTAAGTGTATCTCCAGCCAATTATTTATTTATTTTTGGATTGCATAGGGAAGGTTTTACACCCCTGTAACATTTATTTTGCTATTTGTGCCCCTATTTGTAATATTTCACTTCACTTTCTGTCCTTATGACAACTAGATTTTGAAAATGGTGGGTTGTCGTGGGAACAAGGATTGTTGATCAAGCTTCACTGGAAACCCCTTTTCCCCATCATAATACAGGAGTGAATATCCCTCCCTGGAGGTAGATTTCCTCTCACTTCCTATTGCCTCACCCCCATTTTTAACTAGGTGTCGTATGTACGATAAATCGGATGTTGTAACTCAGGTACTACCTGTATTGTACTATTTGTGCCTTAATATTGAAAAGCCGGATGATTAGAAGTTAAATTTCATGTACGATTGAATATTAAAGGAATATTTTGTTCACTGAAGTATATCAAGTTCTGCAGTACCAGTAAAGGAAAACTATATATGCTGCATTCGGTGCAAACCTTTCCTTTCAGAAGAGGAATTTTTAAACCTGAAATATAGCTGCAAGGCTTATTCAGTTATGAATGTTTCCATCAAATGACAGGGAAGTTTAGCTATAATTTAAATACATGTACTTTAAAGATGGCATTTCATCAGTGGTTCTGATTGAAATCCACAAATGTTCATGCTAAAATATTTAAGGGCATCACCTGATTCCTTTCCTTTTTGCACTGAAACAGATTAACTCAGCAAAAGAGAAATCCGAGTTTCCCCAGATTTTCATAGCTGTCTCATTGGCAGCATAACGTGATATTTGAGGTTTGTTACACAGCTGTTGTGACTCCAGATTGTCAGTACCCTTCCTTTTTGTTACATTTGATGAGTTTTAAAACTAAAAGGTGGTTGTTAAATTGTCATTTTTTCCACTGCTAGACATAGGAACAATGGTAGTGCCTGCCTAAAGCAATAGCAACAGGATTGAGTATGATGTTATGAATGCATTACATCTGATTCTGGTTGTAGTTGCAGAGGTATATCAAGCAGTGGATGTTTATTGGGAGTGTCGTTAGCCAGGAGGAAATAGGGGGAAATGAGTACTGTATTAATTTTTCCCCCAGTAGGAATCTAAGTGTTTAGTCAATACATGCACATACACACTATTTTATCTGGATTTGTATTAACATAGCCATAAAACATACTGTAAATTACAGAATGCACCCCAAGTCTATAGCTTTGCATAAATAACATCACTTGTCAGCCCTTTGATGACTGTGTGTAGCAGACAGTAGTGTCTCACCTTGCATTTACAAAAAGCAGAGCAGTCTGGATAGCAGGTATGGGCAAACTTCAGTCCTCCAAGTGTTTTGGACTTCAACTCCCATGATTCCCAACAGCAAGCTGTTAGGAATTGTGGAAGTTGAAGTCCAAAACACCTGGAGGGCTGAGGTTTGCCCATACCTGCTGTAGAGTCAGAATTTTGACAATGCTTATTGTTAAACCACTTCGAAGTTTGTGGTGTTAACTGGCTCAGGAGCTACATGTTTCCTTGGGGGTTTTGGCATTACTTTTGTTAATTTTCTTTTATAATTAATTGTTTTACAACTATTTACAGTAATAACAGAAACTCATAGAACAAAACTGAAAAATATTCTTAATCATTTTTGGAGTTCTCCCAGTTTTGGATGGGCCTGGGAAAATCCTCAGAGGGAGTTTTCCTAGGATTAAAACATGTTGCTAAGTATACTTGCTTCAACCTGTTGTGATCCTTGATAGCTCTTCAATCCCCAAGTGAGATCTGTTAGTAGAAAAAATATATTGACACAAGTTATTTCTAGCATCTAGGTCAAGTTATGCAGATCTGCTTAGTCAGTCAGTATACCATGTAGCTATTGTCATGCTCAGTATCATGGTTGGAACTAGGTAGAATTGTGAAACATCAGGTATCTGAACACTTTTGATGTCTTTTTTTAAAAACTGAACATATAATATTAATAGCACTTTCTCCCCATTCCAGCAATCTCCATCAACTGCACCTTCCGAGTCACCAACAATTTCTCCTCAGCTATCAGGAAGACCTAGCCCAGGAGGCCAACAACTCCCTCGTGGGTATATTCCTATCCCTGTCATCCATGAGGGAAATATTCCAAGACAACCATCACAGGCCTATCATCAAGCACAGAAGACACATTATCCAGCTCAGCAGAGTGATTACCAAGCTCACCAACCAGTGTACCATCAAATCCAGGTTGATAATGTGGATCAGAAGCCACAAAGGGCACCGTCCCCATTTAGGGCATCACAGAGAGGCTCGGGAAGTCGTGAAAGTTCACCAGGCAGAGTCCAATCTCCAACTCCCATCAGAGTACAATCAGTCAAACCTCAAGTGAGTGTGGTGAGCTTGTTTGATTTTCTTTAGAGATTGTTCTGTTAATTCCTTAGTTCATTTTAGAGAGATGTACTGAAAATTATATCCCATTAATTGGTGTGATAAATTGGCTAGTAACCTCATGACTGACTACAAAGTATACCTCTGCCTTTTCAAAATTGAAACTGTTGATATCTATGTTCTAGCGCAACTGTGAGATAAGAGAACTAGCATTTATATTTGATTTTCACAGTTAAAAGGGGATTGGGGTAGTGGTGGTCTCTTGTTGACTTTTTATATGTCTTAATTCTGGTCATATTCTTAGGGGGCATCTTCACCAGCCAGTAAAGGCAATGCTGATCTGGAAAGGGGTACTCCAAGGTAGCTTTGCTATAGGCTGTACTGCATACCCACAAGCTGCTTCAGAAATGAATGGCAGCTGTACTGCACAACCACAAACTGGTCTGGCTGGATGGCTGCCGCATGGCCAAGTAGCAATGGAATTGATTCAGCACTTCTCAACCACTACTCTTGTCTTGTTCCCATTAATCTGGTGGTTGTAGCGCCCTGGGTGATCTAATGGTTGTAGTGCCCTGGGCACAAAAATGGTGCTGGATATCACTCAGCTCCCGGAGTGATGATATCCAGAACTACAAAGCAGTAGGTGTGGGGAAAGAACAATGCCTTCATTTCCTCCTCCATTCTGTAATTGCCTTGTTGCTCTGAATATCATCTCTCCAGACACCAAGCAGTGTCCAATATCGTTTCCTGCCTCATGGGCACTGCAAACACCTGATCAACAGGGCAAGTTAGGTGCCATTACCTGGAGGTGTTTTTTTTTAAAAAAAAAAATATGTACAGTTCTACAAAATATCCATGGATGGTTGCAACCTTAGTGGTTGTACATGTGTTGTATGATATGAGGTACATTCCACTTTCATTTAATAGGCTGTTAACATAAGTCTTCTTATATACATCCTTTTTTTAAAATAACATTTAATTTTTGAAATATTAAAGCCACCTGTGTTACCCACCCCTCATCCCTTCCTCCGACCACATATTTATTCTATACTATTATATTTAACCATGCACACAGTTTTCTTAATTTCTGTAAGATGATTGTGTTGGCTTCCCCTTTTTTGACCCATTCCATATAATTCATCCATTTGTTCTTTATTTCATTGTGTGTGTCAATGCAGCAAGATGATTCAGACCTCCTCCCTTCAGAATAAAGTGTCAGTGCAGATGTACCCTCAGAAACAAAGCCGTGACCTGTTTTGGGTTGTATGAACCATTGACCATTATATATAGACATAGAACCTAAGGCTGATGAATCCCAGAAATGCCTTGCATCTGGAAGTTTTGAACTTGGTTTTGTAACTGTGTAAAGGTACAATCTTTGTCATTGTTTTCTTGGTCCACAGTTACCATTACTCACACCATTGTTATCATTTTCCAGGTTTCTCAGCAACAAGTGCCAACCCAAGGAACATCACCGACGTTACCGCCTGATGCTAAGTTTGAAAACAAGGCAGTCCCAATGCCTGCTCCTTCTATCCCCATTCAAGTCAACCGTACAGATGCAGATACTAAGCCGTCCCCACAAAAACCACCTCCCACAGCAGAAAATGTTGATAAAAAGATTCCTTGCCCTGCTAAAGCAGCTCCTGTAGAAGAAATATCTCCCCCACAAGAAAGCAAACCACAGAAAACTTCAGAGGCAGAAGAGCCTCCAAAACATCCAGGACTTTTGAAAGTTGAAGCTGTTCTAAACAGAGTACAATTACTGGAGCAGGAAGTCGATTCTTTTCAAGGTAAGAAGAATGGCAAAAAATATCTAATGATAGAAGAGTATTTGACCAAAGAGCTGCTAGCCTTGGACTCTGTGGACCCAGAGGGTCGTCCTGATGTTCGACAGGCCAGGAGAGATGGAGTAAGGAAAGTCCAGAATATCTTGGAAAGACTTGAACAGAAAGCAGAAGATGTTGCAGAGCCTAATCAAGGGGATGGACTTCACTCACATTTGCCTGAGAATACTCCATCATCACAGGAAAACATGGATGTGGATCCTAGGGCGGAAAACCTTACTAAGGATATAAGTAATGAGAATGCCAAGGAACAAATCAAAGTGGAAATGAATCAGCCTGGAAATAAGGAAGGAGTAGTTACCAATCTTGCCAAAGAAACAAACACATCTGAATATGCAACTGAACCATAGCCAGAGGCAAAAATTAAAATCCTTGAACTCTTTAAATTAAAGTGTGTGTTAAGTGAATTTTAACTTGCATGCATTCAGGAGCTTTTCACCAATTGGTTTTTAATCAAAATAGCAGCTTGGAACACTGTAAACACTCAGGTGAGGGAGATATGGAGGCATAAAGAAAATACATTTAGTCTATATTCTATCTGTTGTTTGCAGGATTGGCTCAAAGAGCATCATATAAAAAATGGATGTCTACCCATTGGGGGAAATTGGGTTAATATTGGCAAGTATACTGACTAATGTAAAACATATTACCTAACCATATCAGGATAATTTTTTTAAAAAAAAACACTATTGAAGGGAAAGATTTTTACTATTAGGCACTTTAAAGTAACAATGCCTTGAAAGTGTGTTGAGAAAATATAGATATATTTATATGTGTTGAGAACTTTAGTGCTATATTTTAAATGGGAAAAAATAAAATTCTGTAGGAACCTGATGAACCTGTGTGGTTTATAAACTCAAAAAACATCTTTTCAAGCCAATATTATATATTTTGAAAACAAGATTTTAAAATGTTTGTAATGCTCTATCTCAGTTTTTTAAAAATGTCCACTTATGTATGCCTTCTAATCAGTCATTGGTTTGTTCTTTAATATGTCAAGTTTACATGCAGACCATCTTGACCTATCTGAATAGCCTGCTGGGTACATGGTGTATTTGTAAGTGGACAATAAAATGATGGGGCACATAAAAATACAGAAACAATGCACTTAATCGGCCAGTTTTTCCTACCTGTCTCAAAATAGAGCAAAATCATAATTTCAACTGTATCATAATGCAAGTTAGCAGAACTATGCTTGAAGTGCAAAAATTCTTGAAGCTGGAATGTTATAAGTTTTCGTTACCGACTGCATCATCCCATCAGAACTGAAGTCTTTTTGATACAGTAATACTTTAAAAATGCTTGATTTCACCAAGTCTCCCTTGCATAGGGATGGTTACACAACCTTTTACATAACATATACTCTTTCTAATCCCTCTTTCTTTCACCAAGAACTCAAGAGGGTAAGGCAAATCAAGAGAACAAAATGATCTTTTGAAAAATAACATTACATGTTTAAACGTGACCCAAGAGCCAAATTAGCTATCACAATGGAAATGTGGAGTTGCCAAGCACATATTTCACTCATGATACTATGTGGAATGGACATTTGAGGCACCAGAGCAGTTTTATTTCCATTTTCCTTGTCCACATGCTTGCATTATAAGCTTGATTGGGAAGAAAAGCCTTGGGTGACAGAGTATGGGAGAAATTAAGAACCCATTCATTTTTTCTTCTATGAGCAGTCTAGTAACATATTCATGGTATCTTGTCAAATACAAGTTTGAGAGTATTATTTGCTAAGATGACACAACGTAATAAAAAAAAATCTGACTTTGGATTAGGAGCACTTGTATACAACCCTAAAGCAACTGGATAAATTAACACTTTGGAGGAAGTTGATGGCTTCCATGTTAGTGGGACAATTAAAACACTCTGTAATTAAATCTTAACTCAGAAAGTGCTGCCCTGCGTTAATATTAAGACTAAAACATGGACTGGACTCACCACTCTCTGACATGAAATCCATTCGATGTCAGTGAAGCACTCATTGGGAGTGCTGCCATCATCTATCATAACAAGCTTGAAGAGGGTCCAGGCTATAAGCTTGTGAGGCAATGAGTAAAAAGAGATTTGGAGTGTTCCTTGAACTATAATAATTTTCTTATGGTCACAGCTGAAAACCATTACATAGTCCGGAGTGATTTATTTTAGTTTCACTTTAAGAATCATCAAGGTTATATTCTGAGGTCTACACTTCCATTGGTAGTATAGCCATCATGTCAATATAAATGTGTCTGCATTGTTTTTGTATGAGCTCACCAGCCATAAACTTCTGCAGATTTCACTTTGGTTGAGGACATACATCTGACATCAGGCAATAAGAATACTTTTTTAAAAGGAGGAGTCAGCCATAGTGACTTCCTGGGTGCAAGATATAAACAAGAGCACACTTGCTTATTTTCTAATAGGTTTTTTAAAAAAATGTTATGCTAAAATAATTTGTCCTTCGCTGACCAAGATAGCAATCTCTGTCTTGCTATTCCCAATGAAACTCAAATGCTTGTTGCAGTAATAACTATTTGCTTACTAATTTTTGGCACAGGCTATAATGGCCAGTTTAATTCAAAAAAACTGAATGCTATCGATTGGTTACTGACAGAGTATTAACGCATAGCCCTGTCACTATTCACCATGGGGTCATATCTAGCTGTTTTTTTAATCAGAAAAATGGAAATTATTGATGAAATGAAGTTTTCGTCTCATCTTGAGAAGAACTTGAGGGATGAAACAAAACAGATGCCAAGTGATAGGAGAGCAAGGGGAAGTCATTTATGAGAGTAGGAGATTGTTCACAATATATAAGCTCTGCAATATAGTTTATTGCAGAGCTTCTTAAACTGGATCCCAATCCCAAATGTCCCCTTAGCTCAATGTTGGGGTTGCAAAAGGCTTTCCAGATGGCTTCCATCAATATAGATGAGTGGTTTAAAGAGTAGGTAAATGTTTGTGCCCACTTTCAATCCTATGGTTGCCTCCTGCAGAATCCTGGGATTTGTAGTTTAAGAGGGAACACAAACTGCTCAGCCAGAGAGGTCCTGGCCCTTTCTAAACTTCAAGTCCCAGCATTTTGCAGCCACAGGATTGCTAGCAGGAACACAGGTTTTACCTACTCTTTAAAATGCTGAGTGGCCACATGGAGGAAGGCACAAGAGGTGGAAGAAAGGCAGCAGATGTATGGGCAAAAGAGAGGACGAGTAGGAACCTGTTAGCCCCTGTTACCGGCCTTTCTTCTCAACCACACCCCTTTCTTTGAAGGAAATCTGATTTATTTCTTTATTGCACCTTAAGCTTCATACAGAGTTTGTCTTGCAATAGGATTTTTTTTTGTCATGTCAGGAGCGACTTGAGAAACAGCAAGTCGTTTCTGGTGTGAGAGAATTGGCCATCTGCAAGAATGTTGCCCAGGGGACGCCTGAATGTTTTACCATCCTGTGGGAGGCTTCTCTCATGTCCCCGCATGGGAAGCTGGAGCTGACAGAGAGAAACTCATCCCACTCCCCAGATTTGAACTGCCAACCTTTCAGTCAGCAATCCTGCTGGCACAAGGGTTTAACACATTGCACCACTGGAGGCTCCTTGCAATAGGATGGGCTCTCTATATCCATGTTTTCAGTGATCCACAGCTTGAATATCTGTATCTACAGATACAGATATACAGATACAATCCTTGTGCCAGCTGAACTGCTGACCTGAAGGCTGAGTTGCTAACCTGAAGGTTGCCGGTTCGAATCCGTGAGACAGGGTCAGCTCTAGCTTGCGGGGGCATGAGAGGAGCCTCCCAGCAGGATAGCAACACATCCGGGCATCCCGTAGGTAACATCTCTGTAAATGGCCAATTCTCTCACACCAGAAGCTATCTGCAGTATCTTCTGAAGTCGCTTCTGACACGATTAAAAAACGTATATCCCTCAAATTTTGATTTTGCTATTTTATATAAAGGATATGATTTTACTACACCATTGTGTAGCATGGGATTTGAGCATTCATGGGTTTTGGTATCCATTGTGAGTTCTGGAACCAAACCCCATCAGATATTGAAGGCTACTTAACGGGTTTGACTTTTGTGTACTTGGAAGTTAGGCATGCCTTAATTGTTATTGTTGTAGCACAATTGGCATCCATATCTGAGGATTAAACCACCCATTGTGGTTTAATCCTTAGATTAAAAAAGTTTAATTTGTATACCTATTTACCTGGGATCACAAAAATTTATTGGGCAAAAAGGGGTTGCAACTTGAAAAGGTTTAAAAAATTCTGGTCTATTGTATCACTTGTCTGGCTTCACCCGATGATAATGGACTCAATTTTATCTGAAGGTCAAAAATTTCCTGGACCTATCTGGTTCTTGTGTAAGAAAAACATATTTTTTGTTAAGCTTCCTGAGTTATAACTCCTCTGCTACCCCAAAACTACTGACTGCTGGTTTGGCAAAAAGAAAGAAAGAAAGAAAGAAAGAAAGGAAGGAAGGAAGGAAGGAAGGAAGGAAGGAAGGAAGGAAGGAAGGAAGGAAGGAAGGAAGGAAGGAAGGAAGGAAGGAAGGAAAGAAAGAAAGAAAGAAAGAAAGAAAGAAAGAAAGAAAGAAAGAAAGAAAGAAAGAAAGAAAGAAAGAGGCAAAAGTATCTTACTAGTTCTTCACACATTAGGAAAATTGTATTGTTGGTTTCCCATATTAGGTAACCTGACAAGCACTTCCACACAGCCACGCCAGTGTCACAGCACAAAACATGAAGTTGACACTGCAAATGCCACTGGGAAATTATTTAGGATTAAAAAAAATACTGGCTGATGTTTCTGGTTTAAAAAGCTGCCCATACCAAGTATGCAACATATGTAGTGGAGTGTGCTGTAAGAAGTTCTCCCACTTCTAGCATTCTCGGGTTGAAATGGCATCCTATTTTTCATTTATTAAGCATTAAATTATATATACTCCTCCATTTGGAAGTTGAAAAATGAAAGACAACAGCTAAAGGTATTTTGTTTGTGTTTGTTTTTTATGCTTCTCAGAATATAGGCCATTCCCCACATGACTCTCCCATGACTAATATGTGCCTTCAGAGGCAAAATATTTTTAAAAGTGTGTGAAAAGTGGGCCAGTTCCTTGTTTACCTGAAAATGTTTCTTTGGCATTGGTACAGCCTTGGCAGCTTTTGTGTGATCTGAGTTATTATAATTAATTGCTGTGTGCCTTCAAGGATTTTCAACTTATGGTGAGCCTATGCTGTGTTTCCCCCCCCCCCCCCCAAGGTTTGTCTAGAGGGGGTTTGCCTTTGCCTTCCTATTATACCCTCCCCAGTTTAAAATTATAGAGTCATTCTCTCATACAAATACTACACTAGAGAACATATTTTCTTTGTAGCTGACACTAGACTCCAAAATAAGAGTTTTGTTTCCGTTTAAAAGACAGTATGCTATCAATCCATCAGCGGCAATGTATCAGGTTGATTCGCATCCATCAATAAAACAACTATAAAAATATAAAACAACAGCAATTGAAACAAAAAATGTCAATAAATGAAAAATTGCTTTGCCAGAAGCCTCATCTGTTTTAACAACAGCTGATCCTTAGCTTAAGGGCAGAAGATGAACTTCTGTTGTTCAGTAGACACATTTGTGTTAAAATAAAATCAGGATGAGAAAGACATGAAGGATTGCAGAATTTCACTGACAGAAGTGAGTAAGCCTATGAAGCCAGAAAATTAAAGCAGCTGCTTCTTTCTTTCCAAGCAATGACTTTATGTTGTGATCTGTTAACTTGATTGCCTTGGACCAGTTACCCCAAATGACTCTGCAAGCAGAAGCAAGCTGAAGATCTGATCTATTTGGCTCAGCATTTCCAGCAAATATTTCTTGTATTTGTTCTCGAATGAATAAATCAAGCTAGAACAGGCAATTCTGATGGGAGATGTCATTTGAATTTGATCTCCAAAAACATGACGGAGACTGAAATGTGACATGACCAAACTAACTGGTATATAGCTTGGTTGCTTGAATTCTGTATAGTTCTTACAAAGGGGCATTATTTTTTAGGGAGGAAAGAGTGCTACTCAACAAGTTTCACAGGCCAAGTAGTTTATTGCTTCAACTTGGAATCACTTTTTTTTTCTTTAGCAGTTTCTATCACATGTATCTACTATGTGGAACAATCCACTTTATGGACAGGATTCTGGCTTATGCAGTTCTTTCCTGCGCTTGATACAGAACTCCTAAAAGCTGGAGCAATATTTGAGTATATTCTTACCATCAGTGACAACTAGAAACTAGATGACCCTGCTTTGTAGCAGAAACAGGATTGCTAGAATCCATAATTGGTTCCTGTCCTGTGCCGTTCTAGAAGGAAGGTATGGTTTTGGGATGCAGAGAAAAATTCAGAGTGATTTATTGCACTGACAGAACTGAGATGTTGGTCATAACAACCACTCTAGAATTTGCATTACTGTAATAGCTTTATCAAGCCAGCCAAAGGGATAATATTCATATACTCAAGTTTTCCAGAGCTTACTTAAGTTTCAGCACGTTGGCTTTCTTAAAACCAAGGTGCCTACAGCAGTGGTTCTCAACCTGTGGGTCCCCAGATGTTTTGGCCTACAACTTCCAGAAATCCTAACAGCTAGTAAACTGGCTGGGATTTCTGGGAGTTGTAGGCCAAAACACCTGGGGACCCACAGGTTGAGAACCACTGGACTACAGTCTTGAGAGGGAAGAAAGAAGGAGAGGTCAACTAACACTTATATTAAATTCTTAAAGTAGTTTGTTTCTGGTTGCACCTAGAACAACCTGAGGGTCCTCAGGTGTTTTGGCCTACAACTCCCAGAAATCCCAGCCAGTTTACCATCTGTTAGGATTTCTGGGAGTTGAAGGCCAAAACATCTGGGGACCCACAGGTTGAGAACCACTGACCTAGAGCTACTCCAAGACCTGATCGGATAAAAAAGCTACACTTGAAAGTATATTCCCCATTTTTACATATCCAAATCCAACTGAGCATACCTTTCCACTGCCCCAATTTAGCAGGGTCAGTCTCTATTAATCCCCTGTTATCCCACTTTTTCAACTTCTTTTAAATTGTTCTGGTTTCTCTGCCCTCCTACTTCCCCCATCTCTGTACTCAATTCACTACAATTGGTGCAAACTGAGTTCAAAATGCCATGGTTTCCATTAATTTAATGCAGTAAAGGGGGAATAGAGCTAGGAGTGAAAGCATGCCTTTCCCAGTAGACCAGTGTTTTTCAACCTGTGGGTCCCCAGGTGTTTTGTTCTACAACTCCCAGAAATCCCAGCCAGTTTACCATCTGTTAGGATTTCTGGGAGTTGAAGGCCAAAATATCTGGGGACCCACAGGTTGAGAACCACAGCAAAAGCAAAGACGTATAAATCAATGGCTCACAAAGCTTCATACTGGGTATAGACTTGAGAAGTTCTGGTCTCAGCACATTAATCTTTGCTGTAACCTTTAAGGTAGCTTTATGGCAGAGATAACATTAGCTAAAAATCCATATCAGTTCTACCCTCAATTGTAACCTATAGTAATATAACATTTTGAATTTCACTACTGATTTTAATAGGTTGCTTTCACATCCTCAAGAGGGTAGGGAGAGAAGAGGATGGAGAAGAAGGAGAAGGAGAGGAGGAGGAGGTTACCAAACTGGAAGTTCAGGCTTTATTTTTTTTTTCCTCATCTGACTTCACAGCCAGAAGGATCTTTTGTAGTTGAAAGATCACTAGTTAAGTTGCTTCATCTTCCTTTTTTATTGTAGAGACTCGCACATTCCTCATCCAGTTCTCTTTCCTAATCTGCCACTCCCAGGCTTTCTACCTTGTCCTGGACATCAAGGGCTGTAGTTCTTCTGCATTCCTCAAATCTTGTTCATGCTTTGGAAACAGGTATATTAAAAGGGCAAAAAAGCCATACTTATAATAAGAATGGTGCAAAAATATATAATGAGAACTAACATTTTAAAGAAATATGGAAGGAGGCAATGGCAAACCTTCTCTGATCAAATCTTGTCCAGAAGACACCATTATATAGGGTCACCATGAGTTAGAAATTGCTAGATGTTGCACAACAACAAAGAATAATGATAATTCGTTCAGGTGTATTACAAATGGGAAGCTGATGACTGAATAATATGGCTATAGATCAAATACGATCTGAAGAGAAACCATAGTATGTATAGATCAAATAATATCGATAGGTAATCTGTGGAGGTGTATGGTAATTTAAGGCTGTAATTCTATAGGTGCTTCATTTAACTTAGGAGAACTGCTTCTTAATAATACTACAAATGCTACGTTCAGTAAAGGACAAGAGGGATCTTCTCACCTCTGCAAGGGTCTACCAAATACAATGCAGTTGTGGACAAGTCTACATAGGGACCACCAAATGCAGCATTGCCCAAACATGAATCAAGGAACATGAAAGGCACTACAAACTAATTCAACCAGAGAAGTCAGCCATAGCAGAGCACTTGATGAACCAACCTGGACACAGCATATTATTTGAGAACCCAGAAATGCTGAACCACTCTAACAACCACCATGTCAGACTACACAGAGAAGCAATTGAAATCCACAAGCATGTGGACAATTTCAACAGAAAGGAGGAAACCATGAAAATGAACAAAATCCAGTATTAAAAAAACTCTAAAATCAGGACAGTAAATAAAGAGCAACACTCAAAAAATGGGAATGGGAATAAGAAACAATTTGGGGCAGCGAACACCTCCCAACAAAGGATTCTCCCAGGCAGGAAGTATCCAGGCTTTGAAGCTGCAAGGCCATTCAATGCTAATCAAGGTGGCCAGTTGCAACATTCACACTTGCCTCAGGCAGACAAGGTCTTTCTCCCATCCTGGACCTTCCACAGATATAAGCCCTAATTTCCTAGTTTCCAACAGACCTCACAACTTCCAAGGATGCCTGCCATAGATGTGGGCAAACCATCAGGAGACAATGCTTCTGGAACATGGCCATACAGCCTGGAAAACTCACAGCAACCCAATGATTCTGGCCATGAAAGCCTTCAACAACACAACACATAATAGTCATGTATAGGATTATATTATGTGGCTCAGTATAGCATCTATGCCAAGTTATGCTGAGGAAAGTAGTATTCAAAACAAGCTGGCAAATGTGCCATTGATCACCGGATTTGAAAGAACAGTTGTCTAATTACTGCATTATATGGCAGTGTAAATAAGGCCATGGTTTCAGAAATTGAAGGTCATGCCCAAATAATCTGGTAAATTCTTAAAGATCCTGACAGCTATATAAAACTGTTTGAACTAAGCATTATAGTGTAACTGAACTGCCAAGAAGCAGAAATGAAAAAGGTACAGCTTTGAAATGGGAACAGTTTTTTAAAGAGAGTGAAAGGAAGGATTCAATGGGGTTTTTTTCCTCCAGTGGAAAGATGCTGACAGGAGTTGCCATATGAGTTTTATTTTTAGTTCCCATATGTTTATATATTAGGATTGGTGCCATGTAATAAATGTTAGTAAATACAAAGGTAAACAGAATGAAAAAATAATGCTCCCTATTTTATATACTTACAGATGTTGAGTTGGTTTCATTCATTCAAGACATAATGTATATCTCTGAAAACATCAGTAGAACAGGCTGCAACAAACATAAGAAAACAATGCCAGGAGAGATTATTTAACTCTTGTGTGTGTATGGAGAGAGAGGAGGTGCATCTACACTGTAGTAGTAATGCAATTTAACATCACTTTAATTGTCATGGCTCAATGCAATGGGATTCTGGGAGTTGTCGTTTTTTGCCGGGTCTTTAGCCTTCTCTACCAGATAGTCTGGTGCCTCACCAAACTACACATTGCAGGGTTCTATAGCATTGACCAAGGCAGTTAAAGCGATGTCAAACTGCATTAATTTAACATTGTAGATGCACACAGAGACAAACAGTGGGAGAGATGGGACACACTTCTTTATCCACTGAGTTAAATATATGAAAATGGGTCTACGGTTACAGTTTCAAGAAGTGTATGATGCCTTGACAAGACTAGATACTTTTATGACTCATGTGGATAGCTCTACAAACAAATACTGCTGCCTAGAAACGGTAGGTGCAGCTGTGTGGGAAATACTTCAGGTGCAACAGACATAAGGTACGATGCACAAAGAAATTAATGCAGAGACCTGGTTATTAGAAGGGAGGATATGACATTTAATTTGAATACAGGAGTTGACAGTACTGATTATATCAGTGACAATTATATTTGTTTACCCCATTAATACTTGAATGCTTCAGGCTTTTTTCTTCCATGTGCTAGAAAACTATCCATAATGTCCAAAACTTTTTAATTTACATGAAAAAAGAACACTATTAAGGCTCAATTCAAGGCCTATAATTCTGAGAAGGATAAAAATATCAGAAGATACTCTTCAAGAACACTAAGATCCAGTCCTAATTGATTCAAGCTTTAGTTTAACTGCTTGGAGACTATTAAACATATTAACAGCAATGAGGTTGAACATATTAGATTATGGACAAAGAATTATGTTACTTCACACTATTGGTTTATCTAATCCATTAACAGCATTCCAGCCATTTTGTTCCTCGGTTGCAATTCCTAGCATTTCTAACCTTTGACTATGCTGGCTAGAGCTGCTGGGACTTGGAGTCCAACTACATCTGTCAGGCTCATGATTCCTAGCTCCCATATATGGCCCTTGAGTGCTCTAGCTGGAGATCAGCTGTGACCAGCAGTGCTGCAGAATTCGAAGAGGTGTGAATGGAGGGCTTAAGGGAGAAACCTACCAAGGCATATCAAGCCAACCCTGACTGGGACCACCTTTCATCTGGAAACTAATGTCCTCACTGCGGAAGAACATGCGGGTCAAGAATAGGTCTCCACAGTCACCTACGCATCCACAGCCAAGACTTGGAGGGCCATAATCCTCAAGCTACGAGCGATTGCCTAAGTAAGTAAGTAAGTACCAGTGTTTACATTCTAATAGAGTGCCTTCTGTGCTAGGAAAATGTGATATTCCTGGAAAGTAATGTAAACTCAGGAGAAATGCCTGGATTGCAAGCAGCAATGGTTTAAGGGAGGGAGAAAGAGGGGGAACAATGTAAAAATGTTACCAGTGGAAAATGTTCTGAATGTTTGTATAATTTTATGTAGCACTGTTTACAATAATTCTGAAAACATAAACACCACCACCACCACCACCATCAACAACAAACATTAAAAAAAGCTGATGGTCTGTTGGTGCTTTCAGTTAGATGACTCCTGTCTCATACTATGCTAGGAATTGCAATCCAGGAACAATATGGCTGGAATGCTGTTAATTGATTAGATAAACCAATAGTGTCAATTAACATAATTATTTGTCCATAATCTAATGTGATGCGGCAGCTAAAAAGGCCAATGGGATTTTGGCCTGCATCAATAGGAGTATATAGTGTCTAGATCCAGGGAAGTCATGCTACCCCTCTATTCTGCCTTGGTCAGACCACACTTGGAATACTGTGTCCAATTCTGGGCACCGCAGATGAAGGGAGATGTTAACAAGCTGGAAGGTGTCCAGAGGAGGGCGACTCAAATGATCAAGAGTCTGGAGAACAAGCCCTATGAGGAGCGGCTTAAAGAGCTGGGCATGTTTAGCCTGCAGAAGAGAAGGCTGAGAGGAGACATGATGAGGGCCATGTATAAATATGTGAGGGGAAGCCATAGGGAGGAGGGAGCTGCCTTGGAGACTATGACGCGGAACAATGGCTTTAAACTACAGGAAAGGAGATTCCACCTGAACATCAGGAAGAACTTCCTCACTGTGAGGGCTGTTCGGCAATGGAACTCTCTCCCCTGGACTGTGGTGGGGGCTCCTTCTTTGGAGGCTTTTAAGCAGAGGCTGGATGGCCATCTGTCGGGGGTGCTTTGAATGCAATTTCCTGCTTCTTGGCAGGGCGCTGGATTGGATGGTTCGTGAGTTCTCTTCCAACTCTATGATTCTATGATTCTATGATTCTATGATACTACTAATAAAAATGCATTGGGCAGTTCTTCCATCCTTTTGTCCCAAACAGATTTTTTTGTGATAAGAAGATGGAAAACATGAACAAACAGGAGACAAAGCAATCTGTATCCCTGTACAAGAACGAGTTTATGAAACACATTATAAATCTAGTCTAGAAGCATCCAAATAAACATTTTGGGTGGACTTCTTGCCTAATTTCATTGAGGACATTTCATTCCTCTCTATTCCACGTTTATAATGAGTCATGCCTTGAACACTTCCTGATTTTCTGCCTTGGCTTCAAGCATAAAGTAATCGCCCTCAAAAATATGAGCCTTCAACATACTGAGAACACTTCTAGGAGGCCAGAAATCTCTCTTGAACTTTCAGAAAACCCATAGAAGTAAGTGGGTTTCTTTTGACAAAGAAAATTGTACACATCCTACACAATATAAAACAATTGGGAAGTACTCAAGGTACCCAGCAGTATTTTAAAAACCAAAACACTTATGTGGGCAGGTGCTTAACTATAGATTAAAATGTAACTCTAGACGTTGGCATCCACCTTGGAAAATTCTAACCTCGCCCTGCCATTCCCATATGAGCTTGCTTTCAGAAATGGAAATGACAATGCTTACATCACAGAGATGATGTAAGGCTTAATTGACACTTAACAAAATGCTTCAAGATGAATGTATGAAAGACGCTGGAGAAGATTAATTAATGCCTACCGCTGGGTTGAAGCCCATCACGTCCAAGGCAATGTGCCACTGAACTCATTGGCCTAATCAGTGTAGTTCCCTTGGGATACAATTATACAGTATTATGTTCTCTTGCTATCAGATTTACTCACAGTGGAAACCCCCGAATCCCATACAGTCAGCACAGTGTATGACGCTAATGCCTTGGGTGAACATTAATGGGAAGAAGAGACACACTCACGTTGGATAAACTGATCTTTTTTGGTTGTTACAGAAAAGAACAAACTTGAAAAGACTCTGGCAAACCTGCATAATTGCATATTTTACAATGGTCATTATGTTTTCCACTTGCTTGTGCAGAAACTACAGGAAACATGACTATTTTCATAGTATAATAACTAGATACTAATAAACTCTGCAACTAAAGAGTCATCAGTTTTGTACTCTTCCTACATTAGTGATATGACCTCTGTACTAACGATTGCTGTTGTTATTTATATCCCATATTTGTCCCAAAATAGTAAAATTGAGCCCCCAGTGGCGCAGTGGGTTAAACCGCTGAGGTGCTGAACTTGCTGACCAAAAGGTCGGCAGTCCGAATCTGGGGAGCGGGGTGAGTTCCCACTGTTAGCACCAGTTTCTGCCAACCTAGCAGTTCGAAAACATGCAAATATGAGTAGATCAATAGGTATCGCTCCGGCAGGAAGGTAATGGCACTCCATGCAGTCATACCGGCCACATGACCTTGGAGGTGTCTACGGACAATGCCGGCTCTTCGGCTTAGAAATGGAGATGAGCACCAACCCACAGAGTCAGACATGACTGGACTTAACGTCAGGGGAAACCTTTATCTTTACCTTAGTAATATTTCATTGGATTCACCAACACAAATAACCTAAAGTCATCAGATCTTTGTTAGTACTTAGATGGCAGATTGCCAATGAATACTAGATGCTACAAGTTGTGTTTTAGAGGAAGGAAGTGATAAAACCACCTTGTGAAAGAAACACCTATGAAATGGATAGGGTTGCCATAGGTCAACAAGCGACCTGTAGGCATATGTGAACACATATTCACCAGCAGAGGGCATTTTACTACCATTTATATATAGAATAAGATTTTCATCACCACTCTAACTTTAGTTTGCTCTTTCCTGAATCATTTTTTTCCCTTCTTTTCCTGACTAGGAATACCATGGCTTAGTTGGTTCATTAGTAAAATATGGTAGAAAACGCACACATACACACCCAATATAAAATTAAGAGACTCAGTACACATGATGATTAGTTTGTTTCAAAGTTTTATATCCTGAAGTCTGAAGCAGTGACATACTGGAGTTGCAGTATATAATTTTGCCTTCCACCATGTGTGAAGGTCCCAAATAGCCAAAGACACTCAGAGAAGCCAAAGACATGTGGGAAAAAGAAAATCAGAATCCTTGTTTTACCCACATGTCTTTTGGTAAACATGTTATTTCTATCCATGCGTGCTTTGAGTTGATCACCATGAAACTAGAGAGAAGCAGACTTCAGAGTCAAGGCAAAAGCTGAATCATACAAACAAACTCAAACAACTGCCTTCTTGTTAAGCTCTGTCAGCTGGTTCTGCTCCACTTGGCAGCAGCAAAATCTTAACAACATTAGGAACATTTCAAAAAACAATATTCCAGACTCTGAAATTCATTTTGGCTCAGCATTGCAAGTGTGGGTGTCTTAAATGCTTGATTATTTGCCTTTTTGCAAATATCAGAAAGCCATACGCTTTCAGCTGTCAAATACTTTAGGTTCTTACATGTCAGCTTTTAAATACATTTAAGTGCTAAACACTACTGAATATCAGTTATTAAAAATTTGAACACTCAAGTTGTCAAATGCTGTCAAGTACCAAATAATGAAAGGGGATGTTAAATGCGTATTACATACAAGTGAAATTGTTGTTTGTGGTGAAAACCAGCTGTAGAATATTTTGTGAACATTCAGTGTCAAATCTGCAGAAAAGAAGTATGATGGGAACATTATTTCCACTTAGTTCGCCTCTACTTCTGTAGTTCACATTGCTCAGCATGAACACCCCAAGAGATGTACTAGCCTTCCTTGCCTATGAGCAGCTTTAAAATACAGTAGAGTCTCGCTTATCCAACTTTCGTTTAGCCAACGTTTTGTATTATCCAACACAGTCTGCCTTTAAGTAGTCGATGTTTTTGTAGTCAATGTTTACAATACATTGCGATGTTTTGGTGCTATATTCGTAAATACAGTAATTACTACATAACTTTACCGTGTATTGAATTGCTTTTTCTGTAGATTTGTTGTAAAACATGATGTTAATTTGTAAAGTCATAACGTCATTTGACATTTAATAGCCTTTTCCTTAATCCCTCCTTAATATCCAACATTTTTTGCTTATCCAACGTTCTGCCGGCTCGTTTATAAGTGAGACTCTACCGTATAATGTTTGAGCCATTGAAGCTAGATCTGTGGTACTTTTAAGCTCTCAAGAAGACAACTATGAACTATGACAAAAGTGGATGCATGGGAATCTCAAAAGCCACCCAATAAAATTCGGTGTATGTACATACAGCAGGTTCAAATCCGGGGAGCGGAGTGAGCACCCGCTGTTAGCCCCAGCTTCTGCCAACCTAGCAGTTCAAAAACATGTAAATGTGAGTAATAAATAATAACAACAACTCTTTATTGATTAGTCAGTTTTGACCATATCAAAACATGTAAAACATACAAAACGTATACCCTTACCCATACATACAGTAAAATGTGAGTAGATCAATAGGTACCGCTCCGGTGGGAAGGTAACAGCACTCCATGTAGTCATGCCGGCCACATGACCTTGGAGGTGTCTATGGACAACACCGGCTCCTCAGCTTAGAAACTGATATGAGCACCGACCCCCAGAGTCAGACACAACTGGACTTAATGTCAAGGGAAAACCTTTACTTTTACCTATGTACAGTAGAGCTGTCCACTGGAACAAAAATGAGCTGCTACTAAAAGATGAAATCCTGTATGGAGAATTCATGATCACCAACTGCTGTCACCACTTTGGCATTGTGGGCTGCTAAATAATTTCAGGATGCACTTAATCTGTGAATGCTGCAATGCAGTCAGAATGGACAAATGTGATTAGAGACTGGATGAACACGTGTGTATACTGCTGAGAAAAATTGTCCTATTCCACTGCGATCTATGCCCTTACATGGGCTTTTCTAACTTTCCATGGTGAGATGCCAAAGTCCTTCGCAAAGCTATGAAACAATATGAAGGAAGGAGATAAATGCATAGTTAATGGCTGTGATCCAAAGGACCACCCAGCTGCACATTGTTTCTTGAAGACCACACATGTTTGCCAGGGCACAGAGCGATCTACCTTTGCAACTGGAAAAATGTAAATTTGCCATGGCATTATTAATTTAGTCAGTCTTTTATTCATTTATATATTATCTTTCTCCCTACAAAGTGAAAAACAACATGAAAGTCAAAATAAAATAAGATTTGAAAACAATTTATGTTAAAACACTAAGATTATTATGATGTGCTCTTCACCATTTCACCTGGAGAGCAGGTAGAATCATAGAATAATAGAGTTGGAAGAGACTTCATGGTCCAGTCCAACCCCCTGCCAAGAAGCAGGAAAGTCACATTCCAAGCATCCCGACAGATGGCCATCCAGTCTCTGCTTAAAAGTCTCCGAAGAAGAAGCCCCCACCATACTATGGGACAGAGTTCCACTGCCAAACTCACAAAGCATCATACAAACTGCCATCTTTCCATTCAGTTCGAGTACAGTACAGTATTGTAGTACTGTAGTAGTGCAGCTGATGAACTGTTGTTTTGACTCATTTCAAATTGCGCCAAACCAAAACCAATGAACTTGACCCACATTTCAAAGAGTTACTACACCATCACAAATATGTTACTGGGTAGTAATTTACAGTGGTCAAAAAAGTGTGTAATTGAAAAGTAAGACGTCAAGAAACAGGGGACACTTGTAGTAGCAAATTTTGAAGTTTATGCCCTCATCGCGACAATATCTATAAGAACATGCTAAAGTGAGTCCATAATGAAAGAGGCTCCATCTGTCTTTCTAACAAATTTGATCTCAATCAAGAAGAGGATTAGCTTATGTAAAGGTAATGGGTGTTGCCAACTTTATCTACACTGCCATATAATCCAGTTCAAAGCAGATAATCTGGATTTTATATGGCAGTGAAGAAGGGACCTCAAAGGGAGCAGAGAATTCTACGGAAGTGAGCAAATGTCAAAGTCCTAATTAATCAAAAAGCCCAGGATCTTTCTACCAGCAATATCAGTAATTTAGTGGAGCAAGGTTATTCAGGGTCTTTAATCCAGGAAGACCTTGCTCCACTAAATCACTGGTAGAAAAAAAATCTTAAATTGGGAATCTTTGGGAGGGCATAAAGACTGGGGGTGGACATTATGAGGAGGGAATAGGGAGATGGGTGGTGAAGGGGTATGGTAACCAAAGCTGTATAAGTCCTTTTAACTTGTGGAATTGTACAATATAATAATTCTAATTCGGCACTACATCAGCCCTGTTGGCTTCTTGCAAACTGCCTTTTATGTTTAATATTTTAACTGTTTACTAATATTAGACCTATTAGTAAGCATGCCCTCAATGTTTGATTTATATATTTAAATTTCTATTTTTGTTATTTTGAGTTGTTGTATAAGTACACTTGATGTTTATTTTATTGTTTATGATTTTATCTGTTTGTTATGTATTCACATGTATGTTTGCCATTGAATTTTGCCATTATTATGTTGTAAACCGCTTTGAGTCCCTTCAGGGGTGAGAAAAGCAGCATATAAACACAACAAACAAACAAATAAATAAATAAATAAATAAAATGTGTGTGTATTTATTTTTGCCACCTTCCTAAGTCCCTTCTATACTGCCATATAATCCCGATTATCAAAGCAGATAATCCAAATTATCTGTTTTGAACTAGATTATATGAGTCTATACTGCCATATAATCCAGTTCATATCAGATAATCTGGATTTGATGTGGCAGTGTAAAAGGGACCTTAGGGACGCCTCTCCTCTCCCCAGCACCAACTTGACGATAAACATTCACCTGTAAGCTGTGTCAGGCAACTATTTCAACATTTTCATTGCCTATTCCTCTTGGACATGTCTCCAGGACAGAATTCAGCAGTTGGCTTACCACAAAACAAAGGGAGTTGGCAAGTGCAAATATTCAAGTAACTTCAGTTCTTATATTCCATGTTACCAGGGTCTGCCCTTCTTGATTACTGTTTTGTATCAATTGTGATCAGAACAAAGAGTCAATGGTAATACTGATGTTTCCACCCTAGATTATAAAATCCAATGAAATGAGCCTTTCTTCTATTTTTAAAGCTGCCACTGCCCCAAAGGCACCAGATCCTTCCGATCTTGGAAGCTGAGCAGTGTCAGCTCTGCTTAGTACAGTGGTTCCCAACCTGTGGGTCCCCAGGTGTTTAGGCCTACATTTCCCAGAAATCTCAGCCAGTTTACCAGCTGTTAGGATTTCTGGGAGTTGAAGGCCAAAATATCTGGGGACTCACAGGTTGAGAACCACTGCCTTAATACTTGGATGGGAGACCACTAATGAATATCAGGTGCTGCAGGCTATGTTTCAGAGAAAGCAAATGGCAAACCACTGCTGAGTATTTCTTGCCTAAGAAAACCCTATGCAATTCATAGGGTTGCCACACGGGGACATGCAACTGGAAGGCGCATACACAAATACAATAGAACAATGGTTCTCAACCTGGGATCCCCAGATGTTTTTGTCCTTTAGCTGCCAGAGATCCTAAAAGCTGGTAAACTGACAGGGATTTCTGGGAGTTGTAGGCCAAAAACATCTGGGGACCCCAGGTTGAGAACCACTACACTAGATGTGGCCTTAGCCATAATCTGAATCTGAACTCTAACCAATAGGATCACACTGTATATTAGGACAGTTTCATTTTAATCAATTTTCCTGCACCAGACATGCAGTGGTAAAGATGTTTTACAAAGGGTTTGAAAGAAAATACAGGGGTTTATTATATCTTTGTAGCAGGAGAATAGCATTACCAAGGTCATACAGCCAGGAAGAAAACTGGTTGATTCCTCCCTCCTCTTTGATAAATATAAAGCTATCTATCTTCCTCTGCCAAGGTTATGAGAATGACCTAAATGTAAAATAGCAGGCAAAGGCAACAGTAAACATTTTTGGCTTTCACATGATAGTAATCAGTGATTCATGCGCATAATAAAATAATCTTGGAGGGACACGCTGTTGTTTTAATTATTCTGGTTGTCTTTTGTCAATGAGGAACATTTTGCCTAGAATGAGGTACATCACCATGCAGAATATATGTTTAAAATATCCACTGATATAAAAACAGCAAGAGCTGAACCAGAAAGGAAAGAAGATGCTGGCTGATGTTGGCTTTCAATTTAGAAGTCAACTGTTGTAGAGCCACTGTTCTATACTTAGAATAAGATTTCCCAAGGTGAGCTGCCTGATACAAAGTAGACTCAGGATCTTAAAAGATGCTGCAATAAACTAGATATTTTAAGACAACCCTTCCCAACCATGGTACATATTCCACCGACAGGATACTGGTATAGGTGGGATACATAACAGTTGTTAAGAATTCTCATTTCTTCAATCTCCATGTCCTTCTACAAGTGTGATAACATGTTTTCAAGTTATTTCTGAATAACTATTCATTTTAACTTCTAGTTGTATGTTGTATGTCTATGTGTTAAATGTTTTGATACGGCCAATGGGCTAATCAATAAAACATGTTGTTGTTGTGATCACCTGTCTTCTGCCAATCTATGACCTTCCAACATTTTAGTGAAGACATCATAGCCCTGTTTCACCATTGCTTCGCCACAAACTACTTCCAGTGGGACAATGAATTCTATGAACAGAAAGATGGTGTAGCCATGGGGAGCCCTTTCAGGCTGGTCATAGCAAATTTCTACATGGAACACTTTGAAAAACAAGCCCTAAAAACAGCAACAAACAAGCTTACTATATGGTTCAGATATGTGGATGACACCATGACCATATGGAGCCATGGAGAAGAAGAACTAAACAAGTTCTTGGGAAACCTCAACAGCATCCACCCAAACATCCAGTTCACCATGGAGAAAAAAATGAAAGAAAACTGCCATTTCTAGATGTCCTAGTCATCCGTAAACCAAATAAACAATTGGGCCACACAATTTACAGAAAACCTACACACAGAGACAGATATGTACATGCAAACTTTTAAAAACAGACAATCCTATTGAAATGTTAATTAAATATATATTGAAATGGCAGTTAAAGTACAATAGTAACAATAAAATACCAGCACTTTGCAATTATAAGACTTTCTGCCACAGACAGGTACCAGGCAAAGTCCTGGGCAGATAGAAATGTATTTGCCTGTTAGAACAGAGAAGGGGCAAAGCTTATCTTAGAGGTGAATTCCACAGTTGAGATTGGCCAACTGCTCTTGTGTCCTCATTTTTTGAGATTGTGATACTGGTGATATCAAGAAAAAGCCTTCAGTGAAGGATCATAAGGCTCCCTCAGGTTCATATACGCAACCTGCATCTTATACAGATATACTTGGGGAAACGCCCCATTTTATTCAACAAATCTCCAAATCAACATGTTTAGCATTGTATCTGACTTGGCTATAAAAAATGTTGCACCTGATTCTTTTTATGCTTACTCATTTTGATAGGGTGTGGTGCAGTGTGTTAAAGCACTGAGTTGCTGAACTTGCAGACCGAAAGGTCACAGGTTCAAATTTGGGGAACAGAGTGAGCGCTACTGTTAGCTCCAGCTTCTGCCAACCTAGCAGTTCAAAAACATGCAAATGTGAGTAGATCAATAGGTACCGCTCTGGCGGGAAGGTAACAGCACTCCATGCAGTCATGCCGGCCACATGACCTTGGAGGTGTCTACAGACAACGCCGGCTCTTCGGCTTAGAAATGGAGATGAGCACCAACCCCCAGAGTTGGACACGACTAGACAACGTCAGGGGAAACCTTTACCTCTACCTTATCCCCAGATTAGTGCACTTTTATAGTCATTTGACTTTAGATATGCTGCATTAAAACTGGAAATTCCCTATTTCCTAGTACTTGAGAATCAGAGTAAACTATAATCAAACATCAACATATATCAATTTTCTCTGTTTTTCTAGAATACAGCAGCAAGAAAAAAATGTGAACAGTTTGCACTTTCATACCTAGAAATATAGGCAAAAAGGTAAAGGTTTTCCCCTGACATTAAGTCTAGTTATGTCAGACTCTGGGGGTTGGTGCTTATTTCCATTTCTAAGCTGAAGAGCCGGCATTGTCCATAGACACCTCTAAAGTCATGTGGCTGGTATGACTGCATGGAACGCTGTTACCTTCCCGCCAGAGTGGTACCTATTGATCTACTCACATGTTCATGCTTTCAAACTGCTAGGTTGGCAGAACCTGGGGCTAGAAATCTGCCATCCAAGTACTAACAAAGATCTGATGACTTTAGGGTATTTATGTTGGCGAATCCAATGAAATATTACTACTCCACCATAAACTAGACATGGTATGAGTGTTTTTTTGGGGGAATGGGTGTCTTCACATTGCCTATCAATTTATGGCAACCCCATAATTTCATTAGTTTTTCTTAAAGGTAAAGGTAAAGGTTTTTCCCTGACATCAAGTCTAGTCGTGTCCGACTCTGGGTGTTGATGCTCATCTCCATTTTTAAACCGAAGAGCCGACGTTGTCTGTAGACACCTCCAAGGTCATGTGGCCAGCATGACTGCATGGAGTGCCATTACCTTCCTGCCAGAGCAATACCTATTGATCTACTCACATTTGCATGTTTTTGAACTGCTAGGTTGGCAGAAGCTGGGGCTAATGGTGGGAGCTCACCTCGCTCCCTGGATTTGAACCTTCAACCTTTCTGTCAGCAAGTTCAGCAGCTCAGCAGTTTAATCTGCTGCGCCACCAAGGGTTCCCCCAGAAATATTACCAGTTATTAAAAAAGTCATCTTATTTATAAAATGACAGATTCGTCTGTGTGAATTGAGCAGAAAAGCAAGTACGGATCATAGAATCATAGAATAGTAGAGTTGGAAGAGACCACATGGGCCATCTAGTCCAACCCCCTGCTAAGAAGCAGGAAGAAGCAGGATGCAGGATGCTAAGAAGCAGGATGCAAGAAAAAGAAAGGAAATAGATGGTTAGAAATTTGCCAACTTCGAATACATTATTCTGGTGGAGGCGGTTGCAAAGATTAGGTCATCTGTCTTGTAGCTACCCACCAGCCAACAGCAGTGTAAACACCTAATAAAAGAGATGCAATCATGCTTCAGCTTTTGGGAAGGCTTCTTCCCATTTGTGAAAGATTTGTGCCAGTTCCTGCTGCCTTAAAACATTGTTTTTCTGCCAGGAAAAGAAAAACACACACATCATTTTCTGTTTATACCCTGTTGTTTGACCCTGTGGCTCTTCTGCGAGAAGTGTGATTCACATCTTAAGGGGCTGAAACCAATTTTCCTTGTACAAGCAGATATCTAAAGTGCAATACAGTTCAATGAAAATAACTATAAAAGATAGAGCAGCACTGTCTCCCTAGAACAAGTTCAAACATAGTCTTGTATTTGCTTAATAGAAAGGGTAATACAAAAAGCTCCCTTTGGTATTCCGTCCTCCCACCCTCCCTTGCTGGGAGGAAAAATGCCAATTTGCTGCAAGAATATTCCAATTCCATTCTGCTCTGTTTGTTGTGCCATCTCCCCAGGATAAGCTGGCCATGTGCTCGATGTTGTTTATTTAACAGGGTGTTTCAGGTGAACACCCTCTATAGAGATTAATTAGTTGTTGTGAAAGCATGTTTCCTATTTCAGAAAGCTTTCAAAAATGCGATCTTGTGATCAGCTTTGGCTGCAGAGCTCGAGCAGCGACTTTTCTGCACTGCCATCCTATTTTTAGAGAGAGGAGCAGAATCATTCAGCTGCTATGCCCTATTTGTCACAATTTGTGCTCCCTTCCTCACTTCAGGAGATAGACTCAAAAGTGTGTCACTGTGGCTCCTTTGGGTTATAAAGGCCATTGCAACAATAACAAAAACAGCTAGAAGTGAACGAAATACAGTAGAGTCTCACTTAGCCAACATTCGCTTATCCAATGTTCTGGATTATCCAACACATTTTTGTAGTCAATGTTTTCAATATATCGTGATATTTTGGTGCTAAATTCGTAAATACAGTAATTACTACGTAGCATTACTGAATATTGAACTACTTTTTCTGTCAAATTTGTTGTATAACATGATGTTTTGGTGCTTAATTTGTAAAATCATAACCTAATTTGATGTTTAATAGGCTTCTCCTTAATCTCTTCTTATTATCCAACATATTTGCTTATCCAATGTTCTACCAGCCCGTTTATGTTGGATAAGTGAGACTCTACTGTAGAAGCTTTTGTGCTCCTGCAATGGTGCAAATGCGCCACATTTACATAAACTAAAAAAGCTCCCCAATGTCTTAGGTAAAAAAAAAAATATTAAAGTGAACTCTCCATATTTGCTGGAATTGTTGGCACTGAACCCTCATGAATGTGGAAAACCATGAATAAAGAAATTGCTATCATTTTATGTGAGAGAACACCTTTCTAGGAACTTCTGCATCTTACAGCATGACTTTATGGCAGTGGTTCCCAACCTGTGGTCCATGGACCACCAGTGGTCCCCAAGAACTAAAGTATTGTCCGCGGCCCCACCGTTACTACACCGTTGCAACGAGAGCGACTGGTCTCGCGAAACCCTGACTACCCACAGAAGGCATGACAACAAGTCTCCTGATCGTTGCTTCTCCTCCTCCTCCCTCCTCCTGAATGGAGCTGTTCCATGTGACGCCTGGAAGTGGGATCGCCTTGGTGTCTTAATTTTTAGGCCTGTTACTGGGGTTATTTGGGGTGCGTATTCAGAAAATTGCATTGGATAGACCACATCAGCTCTAGATTATTAAATATGGTTTTCTGTGGCAAGCAGATGGTGACTACTGGATGGCATATGTTCTATATCGGAAACTAGAGCTAATGTGGTCTATTCTGAATCAGCACCCCAAATAACCAAATCGAATCTAAAGTTGACCAAGAACTAATTCGTAACCCTTTTGGTACTAATATTGGAGAGTGGTCCCTGGTCAAAGTGGTCCCTAGTCAAAAAAAAAGGTTGGAAACCATTGCTTATGGTCAATGTCAGCTGGGAGCCGACCATATCATTGCATTGGAGAACCTAGAAATTCCCAGATAGGTGTTTCCTCTATTACCAGGTTCCCCAGCATGACTAGAGGAAATTGGCCATAGAGAGAACCCTTTTCATCAAATCCACAAAAGTCAAAACCAGCAATCTGGAGAAACAACAATAATGTTAGAACAATGGGAGTGTTTGCAGTTATTTTTTATTAGATATTACACGATGTTTCCCAGCAAATAGGTATGTTGGTTGTTTGATAGTTCCCTGGTGACCTCTTTATGAGTGCTGAAGGGTTGCCAGATCTCAGGGCACAGTTCCCAGTTTTCAAGGGCCATCTCTGAGCAACAGGCTCAGGTTCACATTCTCCAGTTTTTATGGGATGAATTCTTGATGACAGATAAGACTGTTGGACAGAGAGCCTTTTAGGCAGTTTCACAAGTTGCTGCACTTTGCAAAAGCTACATGATTTTTCAAGAGTTGCAATTAGCAAAGACACTTAATTTAAAACCAGGAAGACACATATATCTATATATGTGTGTTTGAATGATGAATTGCCAGCAATATTGTTTACTATTGTTTCCAGGCACAATTCAAAATGCAACTTAAGGCTTTTAAAACCCTATAAAGCTCAGGACTAGGTTATTTGAAGGGCAGTGTTTTCCCATACAAGCCTGCCTGTGTTTTGAGATAGTCTGAGTAGGGCTTTCTCTCTGCCCTTGATGGTGTGCAACTAAGGCTCCATCCACACAGCTGAATAAAATCATAATTTTCTGCTTTGAGCTGGAATATATGGCAATGTGTGCTCAGATAACCCAGTTCAAAACAGATATTGTGGGTTCTAACTGAAACAGTTACCGGTTACCTTGAAATGTTCACCAATAACACATATGCATGCATAGATTATCTAATCCCTGGTTAACCAAAATAACATTTCTAGTCATCAGGGAGGAAGGAGAGAGACATGAGAGACAAGAGTCATTTGGCTACAGACTCACCTATAAGGTCCTATGGTCACAGGGTCCGGCTGCTCAGATGCTTGTGGACACATTAATGCCCATGCATTGCAAATAGTGATTTAACAAAAAGAAAAGTTCTAGAGCAGTGGTTCCAAAATATTGTTTCTCCAGGCAGGTCCATAGCCAGACAAAAAACTTGGAAGGGATTGAAACTCTCTCTCCCACCCACCCCCAAGAAAACTTTTCAGGACAGCGTCTCCTGATCTGGCATGAGATCTCAACAAGGCCCCGAAATTACCATCATTATGCAAAGGTTATTCATAGGTAATAGGTCCTGAATCTTTGCTCCCTCTTAAAGCCAGTTCTTGACAGGCACAAAGGAAATAGTTTGCACAGTTGGCAGAAGTTTATTTCTGTTTCTTTCTGCATTCTTCTTATTTCCTTTATCATGATGATGGGTTACGTCAAGACATTTTCCACTATGAATTAGCAAGAATTTTTCAGCCAAGCACAAGTTGTTCTGATGGTACTCTGTGTTTGGTGTCTATTGAAGACTTCTATTGCATTTTCCCATCACACAAATTGTTTAGCAACCAATGCACCAAGTTTCTGATGACCACCTTAACCCCAACTTCTCCTCCAAACACCACACCATACCTACAGAGTGCTCCTTGTACATGAAATGAGTAGGCTAACCTGGGAAATCTGCTGAACCATTTGGATTGAAATATGAGATGCCTCTTCTCATCCAAGGAAATACATATCTTGGCAATGGCGTTTGTGGATTTTGCACGAAAAGAGCTTTCACTTGGTCATCAGAAACAGTCTTGGTCATATAATGTCCAATGACACAGCTTCTTCTCTTTACTCCTGTTCCATTGTTTCTTTGGCAGAGCTTGGACTAGATTCCAGTAGTTCTCAACCTGTCAGTCCCCAGATGTTTTGACCTTCAACTCCCAGAAATCCTAACAGCTGGTAAACCGGCTGGGATTTCTGGGAGTTGTAGGCCAAAACACCTGGGGACCCTTAGGTTGAGAACCACTGAATTAGATGAATCAGTAGTAGACATATCAGTTTCAACAGTTACCTCACTTTTCACCTGCAATCCAGATCAAATCCCCACTCCCCCCCCCCCCCCCAGTCTCGGTTCTGTCCCGCGCCTTAGGCTTTGCCTGCTGGCTATCACATTTTGGCAGCTTCTACTATGGTCTCTTCGACTATGTCCGTTATTACTTCCATTGCAATGTAAATTGGTAGAAAGGTAAGTAATTATAGTGTGACTAATCCAGATTTGATTGAGATAGTGCTTGTAGTTCTGGAGGAACTCTAATTTTTGTTTCTCTAAAATTTATTTATTTATTTATTTATTTATTATTTACAGCATTTATATTCCGCCCTTCTCACCCCGAAGGGGACTCAGGGCGGATCACATTACACATATAGGCAAACATTCAATGCCTTTCAACATAGAACAAAGACAAACAAACATAGGCTCCGAGCGGGGCTCGAACTCATGACCTCCTGGTCAGAGTGATTCATTGCAGTTAATTGCACTGGCTTGAGTTGTAGGCCAAAAACATCTGGAGGTGCCAGGTTGAGAACCACTGCCCTAATAGCAAATGGGAGGAGGAAGTGTAAAGAGAATGCTTCACTGAGCAATATTTTACAGCATGGAAATTTCTAAATCTTTATCTCCCTATATTTTAAAATCAGTCCAAATTACCAGTTCTTTGAATGGAAGCTGAGAACTTGATTTCTAGCCACTGAGGAGTTAACTCCTGTGCCTGTGTTTTTCCTCTTCCCTATCTCATGCATGATGTCCTTCAGGCAGGTGTTCAAGGGAAAATACAGAGCCAGGATATAGAATAGGCTCCTGGTGAAGGGCATTGTTGAACAAAGTGACCCGGCCTCTCAGCTTACTAGGTGGTTTTATGTTTCTTGTAAAAAAAAGACTGCTGACTATTGAGATTGCTTTGCAGCATAAGTCCTGGAGGGCACTTAGAAGCATTTATAATTGCTACAGGCCAGCTGCCCAATGCCATAAAGTCATAAAGGAGGTAGGGAAATCAACTGTAGTAACAATGCATCATTGTATCTGTGACTGACTGCTGTGAATTTTTACATGCAATGTATAAGATCCTCCCAAAGAGATTCCACTGTGGCAAAGTATGTACCTTGAGAGGTAATTAAAGCTTATTTGGATTCTCTTCATATTTCCTAGCCTAACTGATCATCCCTGGTCCCATTACTTGGTCCTGTCATCAGAGTCATGAAGATGCTACCTGTGGGCCTTGGATTTTGACTCAAAAGTCTACACTAGTGTTTCTCAAACTCTGGTCCTCTAGGTGTTTTGGACTCCAGCTCCCAGAAATACCAGCCAGTTTCATAGCTGTTAGGAATTGTGGGAGCTGAAGTCCAAAACAACTGGAGGAACACAGTTTGAGAAACTCTGATCTAGATCAAAGATTTCCAGACATTTCATGCTGGTGACTTTTCATGACAAAGTAATTCAGTTTTACTGTCATAAAATCCAGTACAAAGTAGATAATCTGAGAGCAGATATTGGCTGATATGGCAGTGTAGATGGGGCCTTCATAGCACCATAGTCAACAGGAAGGTTCACCCATGTCTATATGCTTTAGGGACTGTTTTAGTTTTCCTGCTTTCTCGGATGAGTCAGATTACAGATGCCTGTTCTTCTTGCCATGCCACAATTCTTGGAACTCCTTCTCAGAACATCTACATCAGGTGTTCTCAACTTAGGGTCCCCAGATGTTTTTTGCCTACAACTCCCAGAAATCCCAGCCAGTTTATCAGCTGTTAGAATTTCTTGGAGTTGAAGGCCAAAAACATGATCTGGGGACCACAAGTTGAGAACCACTGATCTACATGGTGGCTAACCTGACTCCATGGTTAAATCTCTTGTTCTCAGTCCCAGGAGTGGTCAAAGAACTCCCATAATTTTTCACCAGTTGTTTTGCTGCCTACATTGGATAGGGGTTGCAAACAACATCATTTGGAGATCCACACTTACCCATTCTTGATTTGCTCAGATATTGTTTTCAGGTCCTCATCAATGGCTAGGTTAAATTGCAAGTGCTTACTTGCCTAATGGCGCTCCATGCAGTCATGCCGGCCACATGATCTTGGAGACAATGCCGGCTCTTCGGCCTAGAAATGGAGATGAGCACCAACCCCCAAGGTCAGACATGACTGGACTTAATGTCAGGGGAAAACCTTTACCTTTACCTTACTTGCCTAAGTGGAAAAATATACATTTACACTGATAAAGTACAGATAGCTGGGATTACCAAAACTACAATATAACTTTACAGATATTGTTGACCTGCAATTCCCAGCATTCCTCATCATTGGCTATACTGGATAAAGTTGCTGCGACTTGCAATCAAACAATATGTGGAGTGTATATGATTTCCATGCATGATTTAAGCTTTGTTACAGATTGACTAATGAAAACAAATTCTCCTTCACACTATTGAACAGGTAAGCAAAAAGATTGTCAAAGGGAGGCAGAAATTAATGGTAAATAACTTTCCTTTAACAGTGCTTATGGAGCCCCTGGTGATGCAATGGGTTAAACTCTTGTGCCGGCAGGAATGCTGACCGATAAGTTGGTGGTTCGAATCTGGGGAGAGCGAGTGAGCTCCCTCTGTCAGTTCCAGCTCTCCATGCGGGGACATGAGAGAAGCCTCCCACAGGATGGTAAAACATCAAACATCCGGCCATCTCCAGGGCAACGTCCTTGTAGATGGCCAATTCTCTCACACCAGAAGCGACTTGTAGTTTCTCAAGTCACTCCTGACACACACACAAAAAAGCTTATGTTGCATCAGCCCATACATTTCCTGCCTGCCTGCAGCTACCAATACTGCACATTTTTAAAAATTGCAAAATTCCTTACTGTTGGCAGGACCATTAAAACATCTTCTGGTTGTGAGTTTAAAGACAAAACAGTCCATGAGAATAAGTACAGTGAAACTGCATCTGCATAAGACCAGATGAATTCACCTAAGATCCAACAAGCCATGCCTTTGTATTTGTTCACATTACATATATAAACATGCACACTGAACGTAAAGTTCTGGTGACAATGTCACTAGGTTTTTTAAAGTAAAGAAGACTCCTGTGGGAATAATCACCTTTTTTTTGTTTGAGGCATCGGAAGTGAAGTTTAATCTTCAGATCCGTCAAAGCTGAAGTGATAAAACATCCTCCACCTGTACTTCCTTAGCAAGGAGGAAAAAAATAGATTAAAGAGATAGTTTCCTGTCTTTAGATAAGGACTGGGAGAACAAAAAAAAAGAAAAGGAAGATGGGAGAGAAGAAAAAGAGGCCTTAGTAAAAAGCTAACAGAAAAGATAAAAAAGATTAAAAGAAACAAGAAAAGGAAGATGGGAGAGAAGAGAAAGAGGCCTTAGTAAAAAGCTAACAGAAAAGATAAAAAAAGATTAAAAGAAACAATCATTGCAATATTTCTGCTAAAAACGTTTAAAAAATTAGTTGGACAGATCCCCATCACCAGCCAATGTTACCATTATGAATGCCAGCTGTGACAGGTTATTATGTAGCAAGCCAGGGAGACATAATGGAAGACCATTTAATAGGAGGGATTAAACATGTTAGATAATGGGAAAGGAGAAAACCGTTAGATGGAGACTGAATAGTTGCAATTATAATTTCTAATATTAGCCATGTATTTAACTTATACGTTGTAATGTATGGATGAACCCCCGGTGACGTAGTGGGTTAAACCCTTGTGCCAGCAGGACTGATGACTTGAAGGTTGGGTTGCTGATCTAAAGTTGCCGGTTCAAATCTAACCCAGGGAGAGCGTGGATGAGCTCCCTCCATCAGATCCAGCTCCATACGGGGAAGTGAGAGAAGCCTCCCACAAGGATTGTAAAACCATCAAAACATCCGGGCGACCCCTGGGCAACGACCTTTCAAACGGCCAATTCTCTCACACCAGAAGCAACTTGCAGTTTCTTAAGTTGCTCCTGATACGGAAAAAAAATGTTTGGATTTTGAGATACATAATGCTGGGATGGAAAATAAATAACTATATATGAATACTGAAAAGCTGTTTAACAGCAGGGATTTTTGGCAGAATATGGTTTGCTTTAAGTAGCAATAATACATGTTGGAGTTATGAGCTTGTAATAATTACAGCTACATTACTTTCTTTTGGCTATCATTCTGAAGCACCAATTTCAGGGCAGGGAAATAATTTCACTTAGTATCGTGTCTGATGCCTTGTGTGGCAGTAATATTGAATAGCTTTTGACCTCCTCATCCCAAATTCTATATGATTGCCTGGATTTTTGTGTGGGAGTGGCAGTTTAAAAATGTACATCTTGTAATGTGACAGGAATCAAACCAAGTCCAAATTTCGCAGTATTTTAATGCTGAATTTTGAAGACTCAGGTTCGCAGCTTGGAAGTGATCCTGGACTCATAGCTGAGCCTGGAACCACAGATTTCAGCAGTGGCAAGTGGAGCAATTGCACAATTAAAACTTGTGAGCCAGTTGCACCCGTACCTTGGGAAGTCAGACTTGGCCACAGTAGTCCATGCTCTGGTTACATCCCAAATAGACTACTGCAACACGTTCTATGTGGGGTTGCCTTTGAAGACTGTTTGGAAGCTTCAATTGGTTCAAAAAGTGGCAGCCAGATTGCTCACAGGAGCATACACCCCCCCCCCCCCCCCTTGACGTCAGCTCCACTGGCTGCCAGTCTGCTACCAAGCACAATTCAAAGTACTGGCTTTAGCCTATAAAGCCCTAAACCAGGGGTCCCCAAACTAAGGCCCGGGGGCCGGATGCGGCCCTCTGAGGTCATTTATCCGGCCCCCATCTTCAGTTTTATAATATAATATATTGTATATACATATAATATTGATAATAATATTATAATGTAATACAATACAACACTAATAATAATACCATATAATAATATTAATTACTAGCTGTGCCCGGCCACGCGTTGCTGTGGCGAAGTCTGGTGGTCTGGGAAATAAAGTATTGAGGAATTGGTGGTAGTTAAGGTCAAGGGTAAAGGTTTTCCCCAGACATTAAGTCCAGTCGTGTCTGACTCTGGAGGTTGGTGCTCATCTCCATTTCTAAGCCGAAGAGCCGGCGTTGTCCGTAGACTCCTCCAAGCTCATGTGGGATGACTATATGGAGCGGTGTTACCTTCCTGCCGGAGCAGTACCTATTGATGCACTCACATTTGCATGTTTTCGAACTTCTGGGTTGGCAGAAGCTGGGGCTAACAGTGGGGGCTCTCTCCGCTCCCCCAATTCAAACCTGTGGCCTTTCGGTCCAGAAGTTCAACAGCTCAGCGCTTTAACACGCTACACCATCAGGGGATATCATTTCCTAAAGGTTGTGAATATACAATGTTTCTGATTGGTTTTTTTTTGTTTGTTGGAGGCAAGTATGAATGCTGCAATTAGGAAAAATGATTAGGATGTAATGGCCTTGCAGCTTTAAAGCCTGGCTGTTTCCTCCCTGAGTGAATTTTTTGTTGGGAGGTGTTAGCTGGCCCTGATTGTTTCCTGTCTGGAATTCCCTTGTTTTCAGAGTGGTGTTCTTTGCGATATTGTATGTGCTTCTACTGTCTGTGGCCCTGAGAAAACAGAGGATTTTCCAGACTTTGATGATGGGAATACTTTGTTGGGAGGTGTTAGCTGGCCCTGATTGTTTCCTGTCTGGAATTCCCTTCTTTTCAGAGTGGTGTTGTTTGCGATATTTTATGTGCTTCTACTGTCTGTGGCCCTGAGAAAACAGGATTTGCCAGACTTTGATGATGGGAATACTTTGTTGGGAGGTGTTAGCTGGCCCTGATTGTTTCCTGTGTGGAATTCCCCTGTTTATTTACTCTCCTGGTTTTAGAGATTATATTGTTCTGCATTATTCTATCCCAGTAATTATTTCATATTAAAGAAGAATCTCACTTATCCAACATTCGCTTATACAATGTTCTGGATTATCCAACGCAGTCTGCCTTTTCATAATCAATGTTTTTGTAGTCAGTGTTTTAAATTCATTGTGATATTTTAGTGGTAAATTTGTAAATACAGTACAGTAGAGTCTCAGTTATCCAACATAAACGGGCCGGCAGAACGTTGGATAAGCGAATATGTTGGATAATGAGGAATTAAGGATAACCCTATTAAACATCAAATTAAGTTATGATTTTACAAATTAAGCACCAAAACATCATGTTAGACAACAAATTTGTCAGAAAAAGTAGTTCAGTACACAGTAATGCTATATAGTAATTACTGTATTTATGAATTTAGCACCAAAATATCACGATATATTGAAAGCATTGACTACAAAAATGCGTTGGATAATCCAGAACGTTGGATAAACGAGTGTTGGATAAGTGAGACTCTACTTTAAATACTACATAGCATTACTGCGCATGGAACTACTTTTTCTGTCAAATTTGTTGTATAATATGATGTTTTGGTGCTTAATTTGTATAACGATTATCTAATTTGATGTTTAATTGGCTTTTCCTGAATCCCTTCTTATTATCCAACATATTCACTTATCCTACCGGCCTGTTTACGTTGGATAAGTGAGACTCTACTGTATATTTCTAATCTTATATTATCTGCTCAGAACTGGATTATATGAGGCTGCTTCTTCACAGCTGTATAAAATGCACACTGAAGTGGATTATATGGTAGTGTGGAGTCAAGATAATCCAGTGCAAAGCAGATAATATAAGATTATAAATGGGTTATATAGCTGTGTTGAAGGGCCTTGAGTCTACACTGCCATATAATCCAGTGCAAATTAGATAATCTGTGGAAGAAGCCTAAGTGAGGCCTAAATCTGCCTGTCCCCTAACTGAACCCTGGCTGTCCCTTGGTTGCTAGGCAACCAAGTGGGCAGAGATTAGCCCTCTAAACTGGCAGCAATTGGATAAAAAAAATTATTGCTCTCCCTCTAATTAGGACTTTATTTTTCTTTTCTTTTTGTTGTATCAACCTTGAGGCGTGGATGATGGGTTGTGTTGTCAAATTTTGAGGTTGGGGGGCCTGTACTTTTGTTGTTTTGTGAATCGCCGTGATGCCATCACTCTTTTATATATATAGATATATTCTATATTACATATAATATTACTAAAAATATTACAGTATAGTGGTATAGTTCAATAAAGTAATATATAATGTTAATATTGTGCTATGCTAATAATATAATATATTGTATGTACATATAATTTGTAAGCCACTCTGAGTCCCCTTTGGGATGAGAAGGGTATGATACAAATGTAGTAAATAAATGCAGTAAATAAATAAATAAATACATTTTAGACTTAGGCTCGCCCAAAGTCTGAAATGACTTGAAGGCACACAACAACAACAACAATAACAACAACCCTAATTAACTTGACTATCTCATTGGCCAGAAGCAGGAGCAGACTTCCCATTGAAATCCTGATAAATGTATGTTGGTTAAAATTATTTTTATTTTTAAAGATTGTATTGTTCTTTCATTGTTGTTGCTGTTGTTGTTGTTGTTTTTGTTTTTGCACTACAAATAAGACATGTGCAGTGTGCATCGGAATTTGTTTGTATTTTTTTTTTCAAATGATAATCTGGCCCCTCAACAGTCTGAAGGATTGTGGACCGGCCCTCGGCTTAAAAAGTTTGAGGACCCCTGCCCTAAACGGTTCTGGCCTAGCTTACCTGTCCGAACGTATCTCCCTCTACAAACCATCTCAGAGTTTAAGATCATCTGGGGAGGCCTTGCTCTAGGTCCTGCCTCCTTCACAGGCGCGATTGGTGGGGACGAGAGACAGGGCCTTCTCAGTGATGGCCCCTCGGCTGTGCAAATCTCTCCCTCCTGACCTTCTGTAAGAGAGTAAAAATGTGGCTTTGTGGAACTTGTGCAATAGATAGATATAGAATGAAGTGCAATGATCATAGGAACGGCCCGGATTATGCTTATGTGATTAATTGTGAATGTATTGTTTTAAATATTTTAATTGTCTTCATGTATTTTATAATTGAATTTAAAATGTTCATTTTAACTGTACATTGTTTTTAAGGCAACAAATAGTTGCCTGTGTGTAAAGCTGCCTTGAGTCCCCTCCGGGGTTGAGAAAGATGGGGTAGAAATGTCATAAATAAATAAATTCCCTGAATGTCATTGAGGATTTGTTTATATGGGCCTAATAACCTGTACTCACCATGTGTTAAGTCCTAGCTCTCTTCATGACACACCTTCACTTCTGATAAGTATTGCTAAGAAATCTGGATTATGAGATGTTGGGAGATGCTCCAGAGTTAGCTTGGAATCCTAGAGCAAATTTACCTCGCAAATTTAACTTAGTACGGACAGGAGGATCAGGTCAGATTCGGACTGCTTACTTTCTATATGGAGTACTCCCATCATCTCCTTTCCCCTGATTTTGTCAGGAGGGGACCCCCTCCACTTTTTCTGCTTATGTGGGCACCTCTGTTGATGTTAGCACAGGATGCTTCCAGTGGCCAGGAGTTCTGCAGCTATCCAGAAGTGGCAGCAGTGACATAGATGGTAATGTGATGGTCTACATCAGTGATTCTCAACCTGGGGTTCCCAGATGTTTTTGGCCTTCAACTCCCAGAAATCATAACAGCTGGTAAACTGGCTGGGATTTCTGGGAATTTTAGGCCAAAAACATCAGGAGACCCCAGGTTGAGAACCACTGGTCTACATGGGGCTATTGTGATCAATGTGGACCAGCTGGACTGTAAAGCACTGCCATCGCAGATTCAGGACTCTCTGTGTGACAGCCTTTTGTTCTGGATTGGTCCCAGGTTTACTGGCCAGTATAGATAAAAAGGCCGGAGTTAAAATTGCTGGAAGAAACATTAACAACCTTAGGTATGCAGATGATACCACTCTGATGGCCGAAAGTGAGGAGGAGCTGAGGAGCCTTATCACCAAGGTGAAAGAAGAAAGTGCAAAAGCTGGGTTGCAGTTAAATGTCAAGAAAACCAAGATCATGGCAACTACACCTATTGATAACTGGCAAATAGAGGGAGAAAACATGGAGGCAGTGACTATATTTCTAGGTGCAAAGATCACTGCAGATGCAGACTGCAGCCAGAAAATGAGAAGATGTTTACTTCTTGGGAGGAGAGCAATGGCCAACCTTGACAAAATAGTGAAGAGCAGAGACATCACACTGGCAATGAAGGTCCGCATAGTCAAAGCAATGGTATTCCCCATAGTAACCTATGGACGCGAGAGCTGGACCATAAGGAAGGCTGAGCAAAGGAAGATAGACGCTTTTGAACTCTGGTGCTGGAGGAAAATCCTGAGAGTGCCTTGGACCACAAGAAGATCCAACCAGTCCATCCTCCAGGAAATAATGCCCGGCTGCTCACTGGAGGGAAGGATATTAGAGGCCACATCATGAGGAGACAGGAAAGCTTGGAAAAGATCACGATGCTGGGGAAAATGGAAGGAAAAAGGAAGAGAGGCCGACCAAGGCCAAGATGGATGGATGGTATCCTTGAAGTGACTGGGTTGACCTTGAAGGAACTGGGGGCGGTGATGGCCAACAGGGAGCTCTGGTGTGGACTGGTCCATGAGGTCACGAAGAGTCGGAGACGACTAAACAACTGAGCAGCAGCATAGATAAGTCCTGAGATAATGATGAGTTGCATCAAATAGTAGAAAATAATTCTATTCATGTAAGCATCTACTATCTACGTAACCGCCTCCATATCTTCCTTTAAAAGCTTCAACCGATAGGTTCGATATCCTCTGCAACACAGTAGGTCAGTGGTTCTCAACCCATGGGTTCCCAGGTATTTTGGCCTACAACTCCCAGAAATCCTACAACTAGCTGTTAGGATTTCTGGGAGTTGAAGGCCAAAACATCTGGGGACCCACAGGTTGAGAACCACTGCAGTAGGTTATGTCTATGAGGCCAGTTTATGTATGAGGATTTCAATCGGTGAAAATAATTTAGTTAAAACATAGTTGTTCCAGCTTATATGGGGTTAAGTCCTTTCTGTTGAGGCTAAGTGACTGATAGATACATCTCAGAATGCACACCTATAATGGTGGAAATTTAGAAGATTAATATGACCTTGTCGTTGTATAATTAGGACATCTGTAAGCTCTAATCTCGAAGGTAATGAAACAAGAAATGAAACATTGTTTTGTGGGAAATCTTGTTCTTGCTGCTTACCAGACTATATGCGAAAGCAGCTACAAACAGGACATTCTTTGTCTTTCTGTAAATATGGCATGTTCAGCCAGGATTATTTGATGAGGCCAGGATTCATCTCTGTCAACCACCCACATCCAGTGACATTCACAGAATTCTGCAAACCCTGACCTCTTTTCCTTCAGATTTGCATCAGTGCATCTGAGGACTTTATAGCAATTTTGTTGACCTAAAAACTGATTGTACGAGAGTGGTATGTTTCTGACTGCTGCTGGCCCTGCAGTTGTCACTTTTATCATGCAAGCACGTTTTTGGAATGACCTTAGATAAGAATGAAGAACAAGTTCTGTCAAAATTTTCCCACTGAGCTTACATTTGGAAAAAAATATGTCGTTTATAGACTACAATATTAAAAGAACACAATTCTTGGGCTGCAGTTCTCATTTCTAGTCAGCATGGCTATGCTGGCTGGAGATGATGGGAGAAGCAATCTGTTTCTGTGCCATCTGAAGAGCATTAGATTGGAAAAAGCTATACTGAAGTCAGAATTCTTAAAAGAAATAATGTTGCAAGTAAGGATGTAAGGCTTCTTTTGTAATTTATTTTTGATCGTGACATTTCAATGACAACACTATCTATTATGTCCCGTTTCTTCTGAATTGTTTTTCACCAGTGATGCATTCATTGTAGTTCACAAAAAAGCAATATGCATATTACAAGCTCATTAAAAAAAATTTAAAACTTGAGCACAAGACATTCCAGCTAACAGTATTAAATACTTTCTTCTCTTCTGACTCAATTTTTCCTATAAATTAGCTGCATCTATAATCCGTGAAGAATCCATGGAAGAAGTTGACTTGGAGAGTGTTACTGGGTGTTCCCCAGAAATATGTATATAAATGTTTGTGCTCTGAATATATGTATAGGTGGGACCTTGGATGGGTGGACAAATTACACACAGGGATCTACAAGTAAATCTCAAGGTTATTTTACAGTAGATCAGTAAAGGTTTCTGAGCCCAAAGACACAATGTCAAAGGCATCATTACAATAACATTCCCTATTCCTTCAAGAACACAGTACTTTTTTAGAAACAGGAGTAGATTTCTCTGTGAATAATTTGTGAGCTTGCATTTGGTTAAATTCTTTGGAGTTCTAGTAAAATTAAGCACAGTAGATTCTCTAAGCAAAGAGCTGCCACTTCATATGATTTTTGGAAGCAGCTGAATGATTATTAAATGGTTGGTCTGGGATGGATAGAAACTGGATACTGGCCCCAAACACTTGGTCTGATATTTCAGGTCTTTCCCCACATTCATCTTATGAACTTATGATCTACCAAACAGACTTGGGGAAAAAACGAAAGGGAAAAAGTGAAAGCACAACAGTAAAGGCCATTCTTTTTCTAGCTGTTTTTGGAACACTTGACACACACAAATAAAATGCTGATATCAGTGGTTGATGTTCAGCAAACTGTAGGCTCATCATTCATGCTTTGCAAATTTTTACGCACCTCAAACACTCCATCTGTTTCATGGTATTTGGATCATTGCAATCATTGGAGTCACGCTAATGTAAAATAGACACTGAAGACTCAGGTTGGTTATGAAAATGCCTGCTGTGCATCCTACGAATTTTTCATTTCATCCTCTGCATTAGTCCCTCTAACTTCAATTGAAAATTGCATCCTTGAAAGCCAATACAGCATTACATCATTAGACTTTGACTGCAGTGCGATGAATAAATATATGCTGGACTAGGATTTATGCATGGCATATCTGAGAAAGAGTTAATCTGATGAAAAGACACACATGGACAAGAATGCAATATTTTCAGATAATGTACACCTAATATTGAATAGTATTGAATGACCACAAATTTGACAATAGTATGACCAATAACTGCTCTATTAGTTTGGTGGGAAGAGGTTTGAGTTTGTTGCTAGCTGCTGTTTCTCAGCTTGGCTTTCATAGAGAAGACTGTTAAAATCAGCTACCTGCGACAATTAATTTCATGATCCTTTGACATGCCACTGAAAGTATAAGTTGATAAGTAGATTACATTATGGAAAGATAAATAAGTGCATGATACGAAGAGATTATGCTTCGGACAAAGAGGTTATTTCATTATTAATTTCCAGGGAAAATACAAAGGTGCGAGAAGTGAGATTTACTTACATGCCAGCTGGCGTGGGAATGTGACTAGAAGGCCTCATTCCACTTGTGATAAATATAGAAGTGTCACATGTTTAGTCCCTGGAATTTGCAAATAGGCCTGGGAAAGGCACTGGAGAGTTGCTTCCAGACAATAGGAAGTTTCACAGCTGGCCCTTGGTTTCTGCTGTGGTCTGGTTTCAAGAATCCTAAAATCTGTGGATGCTTAAGTCATATTCTATACAGTGGCATAGTACAATAGTGTCCCTTAATATAAAATGCCAAAATAAAGGTTTACCCTTTGGACATTTTTTAAAAAAGTTAAAAAAAACATTTTAAGCTGTAACCACCAATATTTTTAATTACATTATTTAACAAAAAACAAACAAACAAACAAATAAAACCAATACCTACGCACATATAAACAGACATACAACTCACAACCTCTGAGGATGCCTGCCATAGATGTGGGCGAAACGTCAGGAGAGAATACTTCTGGAACATGGCCACACAGCCCAAAAGACATACAACAACCCAGACATACAACTACATATCAAACTACACAACATACTTCTCTACTCTAATTGTATGGAAACTACAAACATATATACATGGGTCTTGGAGGTATTATTTTGCAGTGGCTTCAGTCCTTCCTGAAAGATCGTACCAAGAAGGCGTTGTTGGGGGACTCATGCTCATCTCCACAGCCATTGTTCTGTGGTGTCCCGCAGGGTTCAGTATTGTCCCCCATGTTGTTTAATATCTACATGAAGCCACTGGGTGAGATCATCCGGTGTTTTGGAGTTCGATATCATCTGTATGCAGATGATGTCTGACTCTACTACTCCTTTTCATGAGATGCTAAGGAAGATGTCCAGGTCATGATCTGGTGCCTGGCCGCTGTGAAGGTCTGGATGAGGACGAACAAATTGAAGTTGAATGCAGACAAGACAGAGGTCATCCTGATGAGTCAAAAGGCCAAACAGAGTATAGGGTTACAGCCTGTGCTGGATGGGATCACGCTCCCCTGGAAGGCGCAGGTTCACAGCTTGGGAGGACTCCTGGACTCATCACTGAGCCTGGAACCTGGTGGCTAGGGGGGATTTTGCACAATTAAAACTTGTGCGTCAGCTGCCCCTGTACCTTGGGAAGTCAGACTTGGCCACGGTGGTCCACATCCGTGTTACATCTAGGATAGACTACTGCAATGCGCTTTATGTGGGGTTGCCTTTGAAGACTGTTTGGAAGCTTCAAATAGTCCAATGAGAGGCAGCCAGGTTAATAACTGTGCTGGCTTTGGCCTATAAAGCCCTAAACGGCCCCGGACCAATCTACCTGTCTGAACGCATCTCCCTCTATGAACCACAGCGGAGATTAAGATTTTCTGGGGAGTCCCTGCTCTCAGTCCCACCACCGTCACCGGTGCGATTGGCGGGGAAGAGAGACAGGGCCTTCTCAGTGATTGCCCCTCCACTATGGAACTCTATCCCTGGTGAGATTAGATCAGCCCCTTCCCTCTTGTCCTTAAGAAAGATGGTAAAGACCTGGCTGTGGGACCAAGTCTTTGAGGTAATGCAATAATGGCAGCAATAGGAAATTTCACCCTGCTGACCGGATACAGTATGGCTGATTTGTGATGGTTTAAAATAATGGTTTTAATGTGATGATAACTGATTTTAGTGTTTATGTATATTTATAGTTTATTTTATGTTCCGGCATTGAATGTTTGCCGTATATATGTTGTGCTCTGCCCCGAGTTCCCTTTGAGGTGAGAAGGGCGGAATATAAATATTTGAAATAAATAAATAAATAAATAAATAAATAAATAGTTTTAAAAGAGGATTACTTGCTTCCCATTTGTTAATTTCTCTGATTTGTTCATCCACCTTATATCCAACAAATTGTTTACTTCTGCTTGTTTTAATATTAACAGGGGAATATATATCTCCAAACCTATATGTTATCAGATCCCAAATTCAAGAATCCCAAAGTCCATGCCTCCATTGACAGTTTCCCTCACTTTCAAGCCACCTTTCATTGAACTCTATCATTTAACTTCTCTAGAATGTTGCACAAGCACTACGCACCTCAGGCCTCAGAGAATAACTATTCAGTAGTTAGCATAATCCTTTCACAATACCATGAGAAGACACATGGAACACAGAATGGGCTTTAGGAAACACTACCGGGGTTTCCTGATATTATCTTATTTTATCCCTGGGAACATTTCCTCACCTCCATCACTGAATCAGACCCCCTCCCTGGGGTTTCATCTACCTGACTGGCACCCATTGTATTGACTGGAGCAGAGATATAACTTAACCCATTGATATTAGGTTTAATTTGATGTTAGTTTTTAACGCTGTTTTCATATGTGGAGTTTTGTTGGGATTTCATGCCAATATTTATCTGTTTTATGAAGGCATTGAAGGTATGCTGTTGTTTGTTGGAATCTACCCTGAGTCGCTTTGGGAAGCTAGGGTGGAGTAGAAATAAAGTTTTATGATGATTTATTTATTTATTACAGTATTTCTACCCTGCCCTTCTCACCCTTACGGGGACTCAGGGGGGCTAACAATATAAAACACATATATAAACCGTTACAGTAATATTTTAACTCAATTTAAAATTAAATTACATTAAAACATTCATAAATAAAGAGACTCGAAGGGCCATCCAGTCCAACCTCCTTCTGCTATGCAGAAATACACAATCAAAGCACTCCCAACAGATGGCCATCCACCTTCTGCTCAAAAACCTCAAGAGAAGGAGACTGCACTACACTCTAAGGCAGCGTATTCCACCGTCAAACAGTTCATCATATCAAATAGCAAAATCTATGTTTACATTTTAAAAGATATTTTCAAGCCATGGAAGGTGGCATCTGTGGATGCAAACATGGGTACAGAGGACTCACTGAAACTAGTATTATAAGAATTTGGCATTATAAATAACCATAATATATAATTTTCACCCCTTGCTTTGATGTTTTCATATTGCAACATGTGACTTAATATCATTAATATTGAAACTGATGTTTCAATATTAATGAAATAACTCCATAGAGTTGACTTTTCCATTGTGATTTTTGAATTCCACACCTCAAATACATAAAATATTAAATATTGTAAAAAAGTGGGGTTTTTTTGTCATTGTAGGCATGTGATTATGATACTCCTGGCTCATAGAAGAAACATGCTTGCCATCCTGGAGGCATGTTGCCCTCCTTTTACTTCCCAGAACACTGCCAAGTTATAGTAATTTGACAACACATTAACTACTATGGTTCAATGCTAAGGAAGCTTGGGATGTATAGTATAAATTCTAGCTTGAAACTGATTCTTAAGAATTTATTCAATTATCCCTTGAATTTGTAGGATTATTGCAGTTTGACACCATTTCAACAGCCATGGCTGAATGCTATGACATCCTGAGATTTGTAGTTTGGTGAGGCACCAGCACTCCTTGGCAGGAAAAGCTAAAGACCTTGCAAAACTACAACTCTCAGGATTCGATAGCATTGAGCCATGAAAGTTAAAAGTGGTGCCAAGCTGCATTAATTCTATACTGTAGATGATGCCACCATAAACTAAAAATCCAAGGATCTCATGGCATTGAGCCATGGCAGCTAAAAGTGGTGTCAAGCTGAATTAATTCTACACTGTAGTTGATGCCACAACAAACTACAAATCCCAGGATTTCATCACATTGAGCCATGGCAGTTCAAAGTGGTGTCAAGCTACATTAACTGTACACTGTAGATCAGGGGTCCCCAAACTTTTTATGCAGAGGGCCAGTCCACAATCCTTCAAACTGTTGAGGGGCCAAATTATCATTTGAAAAAAAAATACAAACAAATTCTGATGTACACTACACATGTCTTATTTGTAGTGCAAAAACAACAACAACAATAAGAACAATGAAATAACAATAAAAGAGCAATACAATATTTAAAAATAAAAACAATTTTAACCAACATACATTTATCAGGATTTCATTGGGAAGTGTGGGTCTGCTTATGGCCAATGAGATAGTCAAGTTAATTAGGATTGCAGTTGTTGTTGTTGTTGTTGTTGTTGTTGTTGTTGTTGTTGTGTGCTTTCAAGACTTTGGGCGAGTCTAAGTCTAAAATTTATTTATTTATTTACTATATTTATTTACTACATTTGTGTCACACCCTTCTCACCCCAAAGGGGACTCAGAGTGGCTTACAAATTATATGTACATACAATATGTTATATTGTTAGCATAGCACACTATTAGCATTATATATTACTATATTGAACTATACCACTATACTGTAGTATTATTAGTAATATTATTAGTAATATATAATTAATACTATTGTATGGTATTATTATTATTAGTGTTATATTGTATTACATTATAATATTATTATCAATATTATATGTATATACAATATATTATATTATAAAACTGAGGGCGGGGGCCAGGTAAATGACCTTGGAGGGCCGCATCCGGCCCCCGGGCCTTAGTTTGGGGACCCCTGCTGTAGATAATGCCACAACGAACTACAAATCCCAGGATTTATTATTATTACAGTAGAGTCTCACTTATCCAACGTTCTGGATTATCCAACGCATTTTTGTAGTCAATGTTTTCAATATATCGTGATATTTTGGTGCTAAATTCGTAAATACAGTAATTACTACATAGCATTACTGCATATTGAACTACTTTTTCTGTCAAATGTGTTGTATAACATGATGTTTTGGTGCTTAATTTGTAAAATTATAACCTAATTTGATGTTTAATAGGCTTCTCCTTAATCTCTCCTTATTATCCAACATATTCGCTTATCCAACGTTCTGCCGGCCCGTTTATGTTGGATAAGTGAGACTCTACTGTATTATTATTATTATTTCCATCATTTCTATGCCGCCCTTCTCACCCGAAGGGACTCAGGGCGGCTCACAATCTGGCAAAATTCAAAGCCGTATACAGTACAAAAAATAAAACATAGGCAATTAAAACAATCAATTTAATTGCATTGAGCCATGGCACTTCAAAGTGGTGTCAAGCTGCATTAATTTTACACTGTAGCTGATGCCACAACAAACTACAAACCCCAGGATCCCACAGCATTGATTAATGGGGAGTTCAAGCAGTGGCCAACTCCACTCATCATTCTAACAGTGCACTCTCAGATTGTCCTTGGCTAATAGGTAGTTCGGTCCCTTTAAATTAAAAAAAAAAGGAGCCGCTGGAGCTTGTCGTCACGCGCTGGTTGGCTGGAGCGCGCCGGAACTTGTCCAGCCGGGATGGGGACCAATGAGAGAGGCGCTCTCCAAAAAGGGGGCGGGGCGAAGGAGGCTGGGCGCGCGCTCCCGCCCTTCTTCCTCTGGAGCCGCCGCAGTCGCTGCCTGGCGCTAGAAGGGGAGGTTTGGGCTGGGCAGGGCGCTCTTGGTGTTGGTGAGGCGGGCGGGGGAACGCAGGGCAGGTCCCTTCCCTTCCTTGGCTCTCCTCTCCGGGCCACCGCTGCTTCCTGCCGTTCCCTCCTCGCCCAGCATGGAGCTCTTCCAAGCCAAGGACCACTACATCCTCCAGCAAGGCGAGCGGGCGCTCTGGTGTAGCCGCGCTGACGGCAGCTTCCAGCTCCGACCCGGTGAGTGAGTCCAGGCAATGATGGGGATGGAGCGCGGGATCCAGGCGCAGGGGACCCTGGGAGTTGTAGTCCGACGAGGTCTGCCGCCTCCTCTGTCCCAACAGGGTTGCTGCCTCACCAAACTACATGTCCCAGATACCCCATCGCATTGAGCCAGCGCCAGTTAAAGTGGTGTAGATGCAGCCTTAGGATGCCTGTCACTCATGAGAACAACTTACCATTACAGATGCTTGAAAACAGTAATATTTGCTCCCTGTATTTGTATACAATATATGTGCATAATTATGATAGAAATAATATTTTGGTGCTAAATTCATAAATACAGTAATTACTACATAGCATTACTGTGTATTGAACAACTTTTTCTGTCAAATTCGTTGTATAACATGATGTTTTGGTGCTTAATTTGTAAAATCATAACCTAATTTGATGTTTAATAGGCTTTTCCTTAATGCCTCCTTCTTATCCAACATATTCACTTATCCAACATTCTGCTGGCCCGTTTATGTTGGATAAGTGAGACTCTACTATGTTATATATACTACAACTCATGATATAGTGCAGTATATTAAATAATAATAGTATAATATACTGGTAGTTATTATATATATTATGGTATAATAATATAGTGGTGTTAAACTGCTGAGATGCTGCACTTGCTGACTGAAAGGTTGGTGGTTCGAATCCAGGGAGCGAGGTGAGCTTCTGCTGTTGGCCCCAGCTTCTGCCAACCTAACGTCAGGGGAAACCTTTACCTTTTTACCTATATTGTATTATTTGTGATATTATATTGTATTACATTATAATATTCAGCACATCATTATAATATTAAGCACATCAATGCCTTATATAAAGAAATAGTTTTCTAAGATCTACAGAGATACTTGCAGGAATGCCTCAGCAATCATGAGTCCAAAAGTGGAAGACTAAAACCCGGAATCTTAATCAGTGGCTGATGCTGGATGAGAGACTCCCTTCTGGGCACACAGAAGACTGGGCGACTTGGAAGGTGCTGAACAGAGTGTGCTCTGGCACCATGAGATGCAAAGCCTACCTTAAGAAATTGGGCCATAAAGTGGAGTCCACGACATTTGAGTGTGGAAAAGAGCAAACCACAGACCTCCTACTACAATGCAGCCTGAGCCCAGCCACATGCACAATGGAGGACCTTCTTACAGCAACACCAGAGACGCTCCAAGTGGCCAGCTGCTGATCAAAAGAGATTTAGTATAATGCCAAGTTTTAAAACCTTGTTTGTTTTTAAATTCATTACAACTGTACCCTCGGTTTGCTTCTGACTTGGTAAATAAAACATAATATTACCAATATTATATGTAAACATACAAGCAGATAATCTGTATAGACGGTCAAAATCAAAACCTATGTGAAGGAGAGGAGTAAGAAGTAAGGCTCACGTTTATGGTCACAGCAACCCCCCCCCCCCCCCCCCACACACACTTTAAAAAGCTAATACATTTTTTGTTGAAATCCTGTGCAAAAATGTTATAGGTGGTCATATTGGTGGTAAAGGTGTTGTTGAAAAATATTTTATTATATTTATTTTACATGAAAACCAGTAGGCTTCAGGTTATTTGGGTTTGGGAAGGTTGCCAGCTATTCCTTAGTTTTAGGGATGGTTCTTATTTGAAGGCCTGAAAGGCTGTGTCTTGTAGGATTTGGGGTGACCCTTATACTAGGGGATGTCACCTGATGTTAGAATTGGAAAGTTTTCTTTTTATATAGACCGAACAACATGTCCTGTGTCTTGGGTGTGCATCCATCTTAGTGTAGACAGAAATGTATATATCGAGTGATTCATGAATATAGATGATAAATTTACACTAAGTGTCCAGAGAGGGGAGATCAAAATTGTCCAAGGTTTGGAAAACAAGCCTAGTGAGGATCTGCTAGGAGAGCTGGGTTTTTTTTTTTAGCTCGGAGAAGAGAAGGCTGGGAGCAGACATGATAGCCATGTTCAAATATTTGAAAAGATGTCACATTGAGGACAAATTTGACTTTTGCTGCTCTGGAGGTGAGGATACAATGGAACAATGGATTCAAATGGCAGGAAAAGATTCCACCTGAACATTAGGGACAGCTTCCTGCTAGTTAATGCTATTCAGCAGTGGACTCATACTGCTTTGTAGCATGATGGAGCGTCATTCCCTGGAGGTTTTTAAGTAGACACTGGATGGCCATCTGTTGAGGGTGCTTTGATTTTGTGTTTCTGCATGGAAGAATGGGGTTGGACTCAATGGCCCTTGGGATCTCCGCCAACTCTTTGATCCTATGGCTTGGTTGACTGTAGTCGACATTCCCATTTGGTATTTAGACAAAACACAGACTGGTTGTAAGAGCTACTTTCTGATCAACAACCTTGCATGCTATGAATTTTAACTGCCCTTCACTGCTGTTTTGAAAACATAAAAATACTAGATGGGAGGGATAATAGCAAATATAATTACACTCACTCCCTAATTTTTACAGTAGTTTACTAGTCATGGTAACTTAAAATTATGTTAGTTATAGTCTAGTACATTTCAAGGGCGCCAGGTTGTGGAAGATTTGTCACATCACATCTAGCTGCTAAGTGAGCGTTTTGCGTTGTTGTTGTTGTTATTTGTGCCCTGCTTTATTACTCTAAAAAGAGACCCAAAACATCTGGTTGGAATTTGTGTTGTTCTTGTTGGGGATCTTCTTTTTCCCTTTGTACTTTTTCAAATATGCAAAGTGTTTTGCAATGCAGATTAGTAGGGTATTTTTTGGTCTTTATATTTAGGAAGCATGATTCCCTTCTCCTAAAATGGTAGTACAGGTTGGGCAACCCTTTATTCAGGATTCTAGAATTTGAAATGTTCTCCTATCCAAATCCATCCACAAAAGTATTTTGGGATAGTTACACCATTGTGTTCTGATGGTCCAGTATACACTGTTTCATGCATAAAATTATTGAAGATTTTGTGTGGAAAATTGCCATGAGTTATGTGTATAAGGCGTATAGGAAACATGAATGAATGTCAGTGTTTGTTTTGGGTCTCATCTACAAAATATTTTACATACACATATATGAAAATACAGGTATTCCAATATCTTGGGGGGAAAAATCTGAAACACTTCTGGTCTCGAGCATTTTGGATGCTCTGCTTTTGCTCGTCTTTCATCATCCAGGCTGCATCTCTCTCACAGAATATCCAGGGGCCTTCTGTACCAGGTTATTAAGGGATGAATGAAGGTTGTTTTCAGGTGCTTTGTAGCAGCAGAACCCAAAACTGGTTTGTCAGATGGCTTTTGAAAAATGCCCTTTATTGCTAAAAGGTCAAGGTAAACAAAGGGATTATTTTTCTTTGCTTGTTTTCCCTTTGAGATGTATGTAACAGATTTGTTATTTTTTGAGGACGGTATTTATGGAGATAGATTCCAGACCAGCTTGTGTTGGGAGGAACAGCCTAGATTAGTGTTTATAGGACAGCCTTACAGAAGCAGGGAGTGGGAAATTTCTGGTGGGAATTTGTTGTTTATTGGATTGGGTTTTGTTATATAAAAAAACACCTTACATTCACTTGCCTAGGAGGAGCTAGTGAAATATTTTTATGTTTTTGGTTAAGTGAAGGTTAAAATTACTGATTAAAATGTTCCTGAAACAGATTAGAAGTGGATTTGCAAATGGACTGTGAATGCTGGAGTTTTTCAGGATGGAATTGTCATGGAGCAGTGGTTCCCAATCTTTTTTTGACCATGGACCACTTTGACCAAGGCCCACTTGAACAGAAACCAATTTGACCGGGAACCACATCAGCTCTAATTTCCGATACATAACATATGCCATCCAGTAGTTGCCATCTGCTTGCCCACAGAAAACCATGTTTAATAATCTAGACGTGATGTGATTTATGCAATGTTCAGCTCTGCGGAGCAGAAATAAAATTAATAAATAAATAGGAAGTAGTTTCTTCCTCACAACCCACTGCTGGGCTGCAGCCCACAGGTTGAGAGCTACTGTTATGGAGGGAACCAGATGAAAATACAGGACCAGGTGTGATTAGTGGGCTCCACGTCAGTATGGCAGTGAATTTGCCCTGTGACTTAATCTGAACGCTGTAGGATCCATCAATGGAGTTGAAATTTAGCCCCAAATAAATCCACAGGACCTTGGACAGAGCTTTTAAAGTCCTGACTAAAAGTTACAGCAGATTCTCATCTCCATGAAGACACCACTCGCTATTGTGCTTACTCAGAGTTTCTCAAACTGTGCTCCAGAAGTTTTGTACATCAGCTCCCACAATTCATAACAGCTGGTAAACTGGCTGGGATTTCGGGGAGCTGAAGTCCAAAACACTTGGAGGAGCACAGTTTGAGAACTACTGTGCTAACCTAATGCAAAGTCCAAAATAACTTGGTGTAGGAATTGTGCCTGCATCATATTTTCATTAGGACCATTATGTTCTCAAAATAGATGAATAGTTTAGAAGGGATATGTTTTGATAGGAAGATGATTATATCATCAAGTGATGTGGGGAGATGTATCAGGATGGTTGGGAAGTAGAAATGGTACGAGAGTGCTTAATGCATTGTAATGTTGTTGTTGTGTGCTTTCAAGTCATTACAGTACTGCCTAATGGCAATCCTGAGGAAAACCTATCATCTTCTTGGCAAGACTGGTTCTGAGCATGCTTACCTGTGCCACTTTCTAAGGATGAAGGAATGTGACTTGCCCAAGGTAACCCGGTGGATTATCGTGACTGAGCGGGGATTTAAACCCAGATCACCAGTCATAGTCCAACACCCCAACCTTATGCTCTTTATAGTTTATGCCTAGAATGTCTGAAAGGCAGAATTTACCCACGCATGCTGACTGAGATTTTAAAAAGAAGACATGCCTTCAGTTCTATTACTTTTGCAGGAACATTTTGTGAGGACATGAAAGAGGGGAATTTATTTCTGTGGGAGGCCCCTGTGACCACTTGCTTTTATTCTCGCAGCAAGTTTAGACATTTATGATCATACAAGCTTTTGGCCACTAACTATCTGAGGCCCCTTCTACACTGCAGTATAAAATCCAGATTGTCTGCTCTGACCTGGATTATATGGCAGTGTAGACTCATATACTCAAGTTCAAAATAGATAATGTGGACTATCTAATTTGATAATCTGGATTATATGGTTGTGTAGAAGAGGCCTGAGAGGTTCTTTTAATAGGATATGTTATACTTTTTCCTATGTTACATTTTTCAATGTGTTGGAACTGTTTTAATTCATTGTTAGATTTTGATTTGATAGTTATTGTTCTAAACATTTTATTTAATATTATACATTCTGGTATTCATTTCTGTTCTCTTTTAATTCATGCTATAAGTTGTCTTGGTTTCTGTGCTGGGACAAAGGTGGGGTATAAAATAAATAGTAAGGAATAAGTCTAAAAAGTTTTCTCCTCTTTTTAAGGTACTTGAGAAATGTAAGCTTTAAAAACTTTCACATTTTCTCCTTGTGCTATTATTTGTATTGCTGGAAATTACTGTATTTTATATTTTGTATCAAGGCAGTTTGCTCATACTTCCTACAATAGGCATACTGATATTTGATATTGTTATTCTTTTCTTTGTGGCAAATTCACGCCTTTTCCTTTGGAAGAGCCAGGGCTCTATGCCTGTGTTTCTATTTATAACATGAAGACTTTATTTTGTACTTCTTCCTGTTCATCGTTCAGTCATGATGTTGCAGCTGGGATGAATAAAGTGCAGTACCAAGACCATACCTATCACCGGAGATCTTGCTCTTCTGTAAGATATTGGGGCGGAGAAGTTTTGCTCCTGTGAGGCCAGTAGTGCTCCTGAAGGCTCTTCAAGGCGCTAGTGGCCATTTTGCCATGTTTTCAGACACTGTGTTGGGCTACCATCTGTTTTAAGGTATCTTGAAGCTTCTCTTTGACCTTCCCCAAAGCTGGAAGTCATGCCGTTTTTGATAAACTTTTAAATAAAGAACTGTAGATAATAAAAGATAATCTTAGAGGCCTATAGGATATGGAGAAGGTGAATAGCTTCACTTTGACTGTTTTTGAGGGTCATAGGAACCTTCTATCCCAGTTCAAATAAATGTTTTGCTTTTAAGTGCCTGAAAAATGGTCTATGGAGGGGATTTCCACTTTTGGAGTCCAACTGGATTCCTAGGATCAAAAATAAGATTTGCGTATGTTTTTAATGGGATCCCTCTTTAGGGATCCAGGAAGCCTTCATGTGCCCAGAGAGCTTTGAGAGCAAAAAACTTGAAGTTTTTCAAAGCTTCGGTGAGGGGTGGCTACAGCCAACATGTATTGGAAAGCTAAATGCAGCCTTCTACTTTGCCACTTCCCACTCCTGCCTTAGAGGTTTGATGTATGTCATTAGCTATTTTTGAGCAAAGATTATTTTCTGTGTGGTGGACTGAATGGGTGACCATGTGCTTATGTGACATTCTGGGTTCTTCGGGAGTGGATGGGATTAATTTGTCCCACCAACACCCAATAAATATACATCCAAGGGTAAAATCCATAGTGAAATGATAATATAGTTGTTCTTTAAGTTGTCCCTTTGTGAATGAAAAATTCTGCTTACTGTTATTCACGTTTACTGAATGAGATACGTGATATTGCGGGTAATTGTAAGCCCTACTATTTTTAATGATGAAGGTACCGAGAAGAGGATGTACTTTGTACAGGTGGTTCTAAGTGAATAATTTAAACCGCATTTATTGGTTTGCATATACGGGGTCGTACTGTAACTTAAACATCTATCCACTAAGAAATATCACCCCATCAGTTGTGGAACTTTACACTTCTAAACCAGGCATCTGTGGAACGAAATATAGGTTTCTATAGTTGTATGTTCTTACAAATATCAATGTAGAGACAAATATGTTATGTATATATAATAAGCATTTATCTAACTGAATAAGAAATGCACAATGTATTTATTTTAACCTGCTTAATATCAAGCGAACCCCTCCCCCTAAATCTCATACCAACTTGGGAAGCATATTCAGTAGCAGCATAATAGACGGTTGTTAGAAGGCAGCCTCATGTGAAGTAGTAAGAGATCACCTGTCCTTTAATGGCATGGAGTTGGCTTCTATAGTACTGTAGTTACTCGATGCTAACACTCATCTTTTTTGACTAAATTACTCTCCCAAAATTAGGGTGCACATTAGATTCACATAATATGGTAAATCTTTTTTTGGATTTCAGGGTTTTGAAAATTGAGGTGCGCATTAGAGTCGATGGTGCATTAGACTTGAGTAAATACGATATATCAATAATAATAATAATAATAATAATAATAATAACAACAATAATAGTAAACTGCTCAAAGTGCAAAAGACAAAGAGTGAATACCGTAAAAACACAATCCAGAGCAGAAGAGAGAACTGGCGAAAGAAGGCTTTCCATGGACAGTTCCTGGGAAAAATTGAGAGCCAAATTGACAAAGAAAAAACATGGCTGTGGCTCACAAATGGAACTTTGAAAAAGGAGACAGAGGGCCTGATTCTGGCAGCCCAAGAATAAGCCATTAGAACCAATGCCATCAAGGCCAAAATTGAAAAGTCGACGACAGATCCCAAATGTAGACTCTGCAAGGAAGCAGATGAAACAATAGATCACATCCTCAGCTGCTGCAGAAAGATCGCACAGACAGACTACAAGCAGAGGCATAACACAGTTGCTCAGATGATTAATTGGAACTTGTGCCACAAATATCATCTGCCTGCGACAGAGAACTGAACAAAGTATGGATTGTCGATGTTGCAATCCCAGGGGACCGCAGGATTGAAGAGAAACAACTAGAAAAGCTGGCACGATATGAGGATTTAAAGATCGAATTGCAAAGACTGTGGCACAAGCCAGTCAAGGTGGTCCCAGTGATGATCGGCACACTGGTTGCAGTGCCTAAAGACCTTGGCCTGCACTTGAACACAATCGGCGCTGACAAAATTACCATCTGCCAGCTGCAGAAGGCCACCTTACTGGGATCTGCACGCATTATACATCACACAGCCCTAGACACTTGGGAAGTGTCCGGCGTGTGATCCAGTACAACAGCCAGCAGAGTGTCTGCTGTAGACTCATCTTGTTGTGTTTCAAATAATAATAATAATAATAAACCTTTATTTATATACCGCTCCATCAACTCGAGAGGACTCAGGGCGGTTTCCAGCATATACAAAACAGTTCTCAAAATAACATTCAACGGCATGAACGAACAAACATAATAAAAACAATGTCATAAAACAGCAGTAAAAACAGTTTGATCTAAAATGAACACAGTTACAGTACCAATCAACATGAAGGAGTCCAATACAGTAATCAGAGCTGCGAGGTAGACATAATCAATTAAAAGATACATAAAGACTTGTACTTCAGTGTATCATAGGACTCGGGGGCGGATAGTGTGTAAATCAAAGTCAACATGTTGAACAGCCAACTAATCTTGCTCAAAGACCTCCCGGAATCACCAGGTTTTCAGTTCCTTGCGGAAAGAGGGCAATGTAGGGGCAAGCTCCTCTCTATTCCTTTCTGCCTATCAGGAGCAATTTTACTTCTCTTATTATCAGCCAAATAGTGACACATTTTACTAGTGTTTTGCACAAGGCCACTACTCATCTAGTCACTTTAGATTTTTTCTGGTCTTTTGATACCCATCAGATAAGGCTTTCACTAGCGCCTGTTAACTATTTGCCATTGAACATGGCTTGGTTGACTGCTGGCAATTTACACCTGTTTGGAATCCTTTTTTAAAAATGTACAACATTGGCATTTATTGTTTACTGGTCAAGGTCACTGTTTTTTGGATATAGCTTTTTGTCAAGGTCACTATTTTTTGGATATAGCTTTTTTTAAAACCTGTATTGCACAGCTGTACTGGGCTGTTAACTGTTAGCTTGGATAAATGCCCAGAACCACATTCAAACCTGTATAATTCATGTCACTTTTAACTTTTAATACATGTGCTCTCCTCATGTTCAACTAATCATTTCAGAGCATTACATTTGCAAAATTAGCAGGAAATGCGGCCAATAACAGGTGTGCCAAGATCAAGCAGCTATAAATCTATCAGCAGGTGGGGTGAGGTCTTGTTGCAGACATATTGTTCAACAGACTGGTACATACTCTCACTTTTGGATTCCTTGGATTCCTGACCCTTGGGTGTGTAGATCCGTCTTCTCTATTTTTCAGCCTTGTTGGTTGGTACTGCTTATTTACAGTGGAATGTTTCAAATATATTTATTATATTTCCCCTTCTATTAAAAAAGCTTTCTAGATGACACATACATGACCTGATTGGCCTGACATTCCTGAGACTGCTTCACCCTACTAGAGATTGACTTCCCTGGCACTTTCAACTTCTAGACACAATCAATAAATATAACTTTTAAAAGGCTGACTTGAAAGGATGTGTTCACACACTGTTACTAAAAGCAGAAAGAGAGGGAACTGATTGCAACTATTATGAAATAGTGTTCCACTATCTGAGACAAACAGAAAAAATGCTTCTCTGTATCCTTCAAGTGTCCTCTATGGATGATAGTATTCATATGAGTTCCTTCCTGAATATTTTGACTTCTAGACAGGTGTGTAAAGGGACATTGGACTCTAAGACAATCAAGCCAATAACCAAACCTCTGCACCATGTTGGCTTTCTGAAGATCACACCAGCTTGATACAAAAAATAACTAACAAAAATCAGGACCAACTGCTTTCATGTTTATTTTTTTTAAAACCCTTTTCAGGATGGATGTTGGTTGGTCTTCTTGATTAATTACAAAAACATCATTCCCCGAGCCCTCCAGAAGCAAGAAGTTTTTTTATATAGACATTTTTTTGCCTTTGATGCATTTGGTGATTGGTGCTTTCATTTCCGAAAGTCATAAAGTTGGCTTAGTAGACCTGTTTTGATAGGAAGGTATTTCGTAGGACTTTTGTGGAACCTAAAGCCCCCCTAAAAGTTGAGTTTAGAGAGGCACTATAGTGCTACATCCCAATTTGGGATAGAGATAATGAGGCTTGGCAAAAGCTGGAAGGAAAGAGAATGTCATTGTGTCACATAAGACACAATGGTAGATCACATAACTAAGTGTGAGAAAGTCCTCATTGAGGTGTTTGTTTTAAGACTTCAAATCCATATAAATGTTTTGTGTTAATGGGAGATCCTTTCTTAGGAGTCTGACAGGTGTGCTGTTTTTGCTGTCATAAATCTTACTTCTGTGGTGACCGAATCTTTTTGAAGCAAGTAACAATTCTATTTGTGTCACACTTAGTCATCTACAAAGCCTCATGTCAAGAGAACAACTTGCTAAATTTGTTAGGAAGTTATCAAGTGGCATTCCAAAAATGGGGGTGAGGAAAACAGTTTTATATCAAAGGTATCAAAAGTTTTGAGAGATCAGCTTAACCAGTTTTCACTCACTCACAGTCATAATAAAATATAAATATGGGATATATGTATTTAACACTCTCAGTATACGTGTGCATTTTAACAGACACTTTCTAAAATATCACTTACATAGAGTTTAATAGCTACCAATTTTTCACATGACTTACTGAGCGAATAAATTGTCAGGTCATCAGGATCTATTGGATTTTGTTATTTTAAACTTTTCCATAGATTATTTGAATTTAAGGATAAATAGGGCCCCCAAACCCCTCCAAACTCCAAATCCTGCCTGATCTTGAAACTAAGCAAGGTCAGTCTTGGCTAGATGGGAGAAAGCCAGTGAATACCAGTTGCTGTAGGCTAAATTTCTAAGGAAGAAACTGGCAAAACCACTTAATAGTATTCCTTGACTAAGAAAACACCATGTGCTTGCCAGAAGGTGACAGAAGACTTGAAGACATCATTGCACCTCAAATAAGATATTGTAGAACTGTAAAGAAAAAGGAAGCCAGTGTGATCAGGTTGCTTTGGCACCTCCCAACTAAACTAAATGGTAGGGAATTTAGGATAAATGAAACTAAATAGTAGGGAATTTAGGAAAAATGGAAGTTCTTTGCACATCACATACTTTAATGATGGAATTGGTTTCGGCAAGATGACAGTGATGGTCATCACATGGGTTGACTATAAAGGAAAGTTAGATCAAATAGAAGTGATTACCACATTGAGTTATGGGTGTCTGTAGACTTTTTCATGCTTTAAAAATAAAGGAAAGAAACACAATACATGCCTTTTGGAGAGCTTTTTTCTTCCCAGGATTTAGTAGATGGAACTAGATGCATGGTGCCGGCACAAAGCAAAGGGAGAGAGACCAGATGTAATTCTTACCAATTTAGGCATTTTCTCACCAGGCATTCAAAACACAACTAAATTTCATGCATGTCTGCTTTCAAAAAAGCCCCAGTGCATCATCTTCCCAGACATAGCTCAGGAATCCAAAGCAATAGCTGTGTGTCATGCTGTGGCTTTCAAAACTTCATAACAGAGCTCCTTGCTTTGTTATGGTCAATCTGGAAAGTGGCAATAACATAGAGTCTTATGAGTCATGTTGACTACACCCATCTGAAAGGCTAGACATTAATATTGATGTGTGAAGGACTTAGCAGTGGTAGGAATCAGGAAATAGCTTTCAGGAAGTTCAGTGATGTTTTCTAAAGTGCTGTAAAAACCAGTGCCATACTTAGAAAGGGGTAATTTTCACATCAGAGGTTCTGCCCTGAAGCAATCATAGGCAAGAACCACCTGGGCTTGCTAGATGACTGGAAGATGAGAAATAGGTAAAAGTGAATGAGATTTCCTTTCAGGCTCATATTGGGTAGCTTTCCACAATCCGTTGATGTTGATGGTCTTTTTAGAATGATAGCAAATTTAAGAAAAAGCTAATGGGGCCGCAGTTAAGATTATATTTTGTTTAGGGTTGTTGGGGAAAAATAGTTCTGTGGGACTTAAGTAAGGTTGAGCAAACCTTTTGGGTTGTATTTGGTTCAGAGCATACTGAGAAAGACTGAAGATCTCTGATGGGGAGTGTTTGTTCTCTATGTTAGTAGTGGATAAGAACAGTAGTGAGGCAGTGCTAATATTCACACTAGTTAGAATAAGAACAAGGTATTCACACAGCTTAGGCTTGCTCGTCACAATCTGGAACTTCTTGTAGATTTTAGATTCTTCTGTGTGGTTCACAAGCAATGGCTAAGACAAACTGTATCTGAGCATTACAGCTTTCTTGTAGAAACCATTTAAGAACCCACCTCTGGTTTGTTTAATTCCTTTTTCTGAGCAGCAAACAGTATTCTCTCCTGGGGAGAAGAGTGGTATATAAATTAAATAAATAAATAGATAATATTAACAAAACAATTCAATTGTCAGAAAGTAAAAGCAGTGTAGCCGGAGGTAGAAAAAAATCAAATGTTTATACTGTGAATATTTATAACAAATGTGAGAATTGTATGTCCCACCAAGATCATGCCAGATTGTTGTTCTTGTGCAGCCAGCATAGTATGTGATGTAGAATGGTAGTATTTGTAATTCAACAGTGTTAGAGTGACATTTATCCCTGATCTATATGTTCCTAAGGATATGAGAAGCGTACTGAATCAGGGCAAAGGCTTATCTCCTAAAGCTCTGTGCTTACACAGCAACCTACTCATTGCCTGCTGGAAGCCTTCAAGAATGACATCTTCCTCCTTGTGTTCCTCAGCAACTGATATATAGAAGCATATTGCTTTTCAAATGGTTGGCAACGTGTAGGCATCATGACTTGCAATCAGAGTATCCTTTGTTCTGCCTGGAGAGAATCCCAACCCTATGAATCCATCTTGAGTCTCAAAGCATTCGGCTTTACTGAATAGGTTCTTGTATGAGAATGATGAGAGAATATAATGAGAGAGTGAGAAAATGTCTTCTTAGTCATCTTTTCCATATCATACATAATTTTACACACAGTCAACTTCTCATCACATCAGACTTCTTCCGTTTTCCCAGAAGAAGTAGGATTTAATTTTTCTCAAAATAAGTTTCCTGTAAAAAGTTTGCTCTAATTCATGCATTCAGTTTTAATAGTATGGCTATATCTTCCTAGAACCTTGATAGAATAATCCCTTAAGAATAGTTATTTTGGGGCACTTGCTTTCATTGAAATTCAAGGGTATGCAAATCTCAGCCAGTTTCCACCCAGGAATTTATAACTGCTTCATTAGTAATTCTGCTCCACTAAACTAGATGAGAGAGAGGAAGACAGTGTCAGTGGCACAAGGTGATGCACTGAGATTTTGGCACTGTATCCGCAGTAGTATTTGCCCTTGCCAGCTGCTTAATGTAGTGTTAAAGAAACATATTATTTATGAAACAGCTCCTCATATGCCAACAGTATCTTAAGTTTTTGAAGGAGCAGTGATTTGAAAATAGATAGTGATGGGTACAATCAAATTACATTAAACTAGGCATAGGGAAAAGATGGCCCTGGGCTACATGAAACCCTCAGAGGCAGTTTTGTAACCTCAATACAAAGTTTTTGGATTTACTTGTTATTAATTTTTTCCGGAATCCTCAATTTAATATGTGGGATAATTTCCTCATATTTTGGACCCGCTCAATGTTGCTTTTGACCAGGCATCTTCAAGCCCCGACCTCTAGCTATTTGGGCTTCCATCTACCAGAATTCCTGGCCATTGAACAATCTGGCTAGGGCTTCTGGGAGTTGGATGCCGAAACAGCCAGAGTGCTTGAGTTTGAGGATACCTGTTTTAAGCACAGAGGAAATCTCTATTTGAGAAGTAAACCAGGAACTGATTATAATAACTACAGCAGGGTTTTTTTGTTTTTGTTTTGTTTTGATTAATTTTATAAAATGGTGCTAGGGGTTGATGAACTCCAGGTCTTTAATGTTTTAGTGAAGCCCCTAACCACTGGCAGGTGCCCATATCTACTTGAAACCATAATTATACAAGGTGGAAAATTTCCCCAAAATATTTCTTAAACTAAAAACTGTATTTTTGTAACATTGGTAACATAACAAAGGCTGCAGCATAAGTCAGAGTTATCAGTGGGACTGAATAAATACTGAATTATACTTTGACAGGGAGAGAGACTGGCTCCTGTGAGTCCTCCTGGATAAAGGTGGGCTTCTGTACTGCCATTGCTTTTTGGCCATGGTCTGCCTGTGGCAGTTAGGGAAGGAATTGTGGTGCTCTTCAGTCTACTGAATCCAAAAGCTCCACATTCCAAAATGTTTGCTTAGAATGGGAACAATTGTGCTAGCTGTAGTATTTTCATCCCATTGAAAATAACGGAAAGCACCTCCAGCACTCCTCCAGTTCTATTACTCCCCCCCCCCCCCCCCGAAAAATTCACATTGCCTCCCTCTCTGCCTTGACTAGTATGACATTGACACTCTGGATTCGAACTTCAGACCTTCCGGTCAGCTGTCCTACTGTCACAAGGGTTTAACCCATTGTGCCACTGGGGGCTTTTGATGCCATAGATTTTTGGTTGAACAGGGTCCTTTTTTCTGGTTGAAAATCAACTCCAGGAATTAGAAAACTATGGACCTCTAGACCAGATTCACATAAATGTCAGAAACAGCCACTAGGTAACATTCAGAAAACATTCACTGTGCCAAATTGTACATGACCCCAATATTAAGCTAAGGGCATTGTAAGGGGTCAAGGCACACAGTTTAAGAAGTGGTGGTCTAGATAATAACTAAAGTACAGCACCATTTTGTTCCTGACCAATAGTTGTATTGGCTGAAGCTGATAGATGTTTGCCCCAAAAGCTCTGGAAGCACCAGATGTTTTTCACTCCTACTTTAGTCACTAAAAGAGCAAATATTTAAACTCATCCAAGATCTTTAATTTTCTTAAAACGTAGCACTGTGTTTTTGCTACATTTGGTATTGCTGCAGTTTGGTCATAGTATTTCCTTGAAAGAGTATCATACTTCAGAGGTGTGCCATCTGTATTTTGATTTCAAAATCTGTATTTATTACGCAGTAAAATTACTGCTGCAGTATCTTTTCCTGTAGTATATTTGGAGCTTTAGCATCACTACAAGTTATGAATTTGAGTCTTGAAAGGTCATCCACCCTCATTTTCTTTGCTGACTGGCCTTTCATTTTTCAAATACATCTGAGGAAATGTCTTTTAACACCAGCAGCTCATTTCCTTTTTGATAAGGCAGTGCGGCTTTCATGGTGGCTCACCAAATTTAAAATATGTGATCTATGTCTCATTTTCACTATGCCGACTGAGCTTCCAGGTTCTTTTTTGGTTTTCATTTTTCTTCATCTTAATCAGAAAGAGGATATAAGCTAGCGTAATTGCTCCTGAAGCTTTTTATAGTATTCACAAAATCTCTACAGGGGCAAAAATTAGGAGCAGATATTAAAACAGTTCTGCCTAGATCTTGATGCCTTTGCTTGGACTTCGACTTTCTCTTTTGAAACTTTTTAGGGAATGGATTATTGTTGTCTGTGTAATTTTTTTTGTTACTAGAATTACTTGGCAGGACAGGATTTGAATTAATGAATATTAATTATTAAAAGTGAGTACAGGCAGTCCCCAAGTTGCGAACAAATAGGTTCTGTAGGTTTGATCTTAAGTTGAATTTTTATGTAAGTCAGAACAAGTACATCTCCAGCCAGAAATATATATATATATTTAGCTTTGGATAACATAGGGAAGGGTCAACACTTCTGTGGTGTTTGTTTTGTTGGTTGTTCCCCTGTTCAGAAGGTTTCACTGGACATTGTGTCCCTGTGATAATTGGATTTTGAAGAATTTGGCTTGTTGTGGAAACAAGGATGATGAGAATGCTTCAGTGGAGTCATCTTTTCCCCACGATAACTCTTTCAGGAGTGAATTTCCCTTCCTAGGGGTAGATTTTTCTCACTTCCTGTTATTTCACCCCTGTTCTTAACTGTGAGTTCTGGCCTTCAGAAGAAAGGTATAAACCTGGCTATGGGACCAGGCCTTCAAGCAATAAGCAATAAAAGGAATGATCAGAGATGATATGCAATAAATATTGATATTGGAATGGCCCTGGACTCTGTATGTTGTATTATGTGATTTTAATATTTAAATTAAATTTTTTTTTATCTCAATGTTAATGTTATTGTGTTTTTATGACTCAATTGATAGTTGTACTTTATTATTATTGTGTAGGAATTGAATTTTGCCATAATATATTTGGAAATCGCTTTGAGTCCCACATCTGGGGTGAGAAGAGCAGTATACAAGCGAAGCAAATAAATAAACAAACAAATGTGTGTAACTAGGGAACTGCCTGTACACTAAAATAGCATGAGCCTTCACTAAAGTTTCCTGCTTTCCCTAAATAATGTATTTATTGCATTTTGAATTTAACCAGTTTGGCTTAAACCCTTGTGCCAGCAGGACTGCTGATTGACAGGTCAGTGGTTCGAATCTGGGGAGAGTGGGTGAGCTCCCTCTGTCAGCTCCTGCTCCCCATGCAGGGACATGAGAGAAGCCTCCCACAGGATGGTAAAACATCAAACATCCAGGTGTCCTCTGGGCAACATCTTTGCAGACGGTCAATTCTCTCACACCAGAAATGATTTGCAATTTCCCAAGTTGCTCCTGACACTGAAAAAAAAAGTTAAGTGGAAAGATAGATGTAATAAAAGGGCTTTCACAATAGGTGAAACTCTTGTCTCTTCATAAGCCAAATAGAGGTGTCCTACTGTCTTTGAACTTCTATACACCAGGAGTGTTTTCTACAGAAGAGTTTATAATTTTCATAATCCTTGCTTCAGTTCCGCAAAATTGGTTGATCTGGTAGAGCTAATGGGAGTGGTGATTAAAACTGTCTTGATAATTTTCATTCTCTTACATATTTTATTTTTGTTCACAGCTACTGATCTCCTCCTGGCTTGGAATCCAATTTGCCTGGGTTTAGTTGAAGGACTGATTGGAAAAATTCAACTTCATACAGGTATGATTTATAATTTTTTTGGGTGTCTGTTGTGTTAGTAACTCGCACTTTCAATCTTCGTTATCTACAATTGATAACACTGAGCGGTCTTGTTGTCTGTATCTCTGTGAGGCTAACTGATGTAACTCTTCAGTTTGTCAAACTAATAAATGTCAGTGCCTGAACTGAAACACAGATAATTGATTCATTTTCCATGTGGAGTGTAAATGCTTTTTTGATAAATGATATTTTTTCTTCGTGTACTCTGTGAATGCACACTAATGGAGAGGCTGCGCCTGCGCAGGTCCCAACGGAAACTCTTCCCAAGCTGAAGTTTAAATTTTGGCGGTAGCCACGCCCCTCCGTCCCCGGAGGGCATATAAGGCAGCCCTCGGCGTGTCCTCCTCAGTTCCTTTTTTTCCGCCGCAAGGTTCACTTCGGATTCTCATGTCTACGACTCGCTTCAAGCGTTGCACTCAGTGTGCCGCTAAAATTCCTGATTCCGACGGCCACGCCAAGTGCCTCTACTGCCTCGGAGAAGCACATGTCGTCGGTACCTGCCGTTTCTGCCTGGCCCTAACGGCTCAGGCTCGAAAAAATAGAGCCGCGAGGCTTAGAGCGGCGCTCTACGAAAAATCGCTCGCCCCTGAACCCGCTCCGTCGACTTCGGGCACGAAGTCGCCGCTTAATCCGGAATCGATGTCGTCTTCAGCGGCTAAAGCCCCTTCGGTCTCGTCTAAGGCGTCCAGAGCCTCCAGGTCGTCCAAGGCCGCTAAACCACCGTGCACTCTCACCACGGCCACGGTGTCGACACGTTCTGGTCGGGTCGGTCCTTCCTCGACGTCGAGCTCGGTAGCTTCCGTTTCCTCGGCTCGATCCCAGCTCGGGGCTCCTCCGTCGACCTCCGCAATGAAGATCGCCTTTAAAAGGGCTCATGAGGAAGCTCGTCGGACCCAATCCGACTCAGCTATGATCCCTCCCACACCGGGTAAATCCCTGAGGGTTCCATCAAAACAACCGCTCGCTAAGAAGAGGGCAACCCAACGCTCTTCCTCTTCTGCCTCCTCCAAGATGGATGTCCTTTCTTCGGCAACTTCTTCTAGAAGGTCTTCTCCGATCGCTCCCGCTCAGCGACCTCGCCAGCCTTCTCCTCACCAACTCTCGGACGGCGAGTTACAGGACTCACCCCACCACTCCACTCAGACAGTGGTCAGGGTCCCATCTCCTCGACCCGCTGCTTCTCATCGTTCTTCTCGTCAGCAGCTTTTTCCCCTGACCTCGACACCGGAACGGGATAGACAAACCACTCGCCTGGCTCGAGCGGTCCAGGCTTCGGCCTCCAAACAAACTCGGCTGCAGATAGCTCCTGCTCTTGAGGCGGTGCCGCCACCAGAGACTGCGTTGTCATCTCCCCCCCAGTCCCCCCAAGGGGCTGGGGACGATGAGATAGAGATTGATCGCCCGGATTCTGCTCTCTCGGCCTCGGTGGTATCCTTAGGCCTCGATCTTTCTCCTCCCCATGATGCCTATGAGGTGGATCCCCCTTCGCCTACCGACAACATTCGGGCTTTCTCCGAACAAATGATTAGAATGGCTGATGCCCTGGGTCTAGAAATTAAACAGACTTCCAAAGCAGTAACTGACCCGGTTTTCAAACGGGTCCAAGCCCAGGCCCCTCCAGCCACGCTGTTGCCGTTCTTACCTTATCTCCTCGATGTTATCCAATCTTCGTGGAAGACCCCCTCCTCGATCCCTCCTACCTCGAAGAGAATCGAGTCTTGGTATCGTACGGATGACGACACCTTAGAATGGCTTAAACACCACCCCGACCCGAATTCCATGGTCGTTAAAGCTTCTCAGTCCTCCGGTCGTGAATCCACCACCCCTGCAGACAGAGAGGGTAAAAGGTTCGACGCGGTCGGCAGAAAGCTCTACTCCGGAGCCCTTCTACTTTGTAGAATGGCGAACTATGGGGCCTGTATGGGGGCATACCAGAAGATCCTCTGGGAAAAAGCTCAGCCCTTCTTCGCGAAGTTGTCCGACGAAGACCGGTCGGTCATGTCCACCCTCCAGCAAGAGGCCGATTCGTTAGCGCATCATCAAATCCAGATGGCTAAGCATACGGGCGACACGGCCGGCAAGATGATCGCCCACGCCATTGCCATTCGCCGCCACGCCTGGCTGAGATCTTCCGGCTTATCTTCTTCCTCGAGGCAGGTCATCGAGGACCTCCCCTTCGACGCCATGGGCCTCTTTAACACTGGCACCGACGACAAGCTTAAAACCAACCATGACTTTAAAGTTCTAGCCACTAAATGCGGCGATCAACCCCAGGCTCACCGCACCAAGTGGTTTCCTCAACGCTTCCGACGCTTCCCGCCTCCTTCTTACCGCCAGCAATCTTTCAGACGTCCCTCGGTATCGAACAACCAAAATCGCCAACAGCCCCGTCGGGCCGCGCAACCTCAAAGACAACGCGGCCGGGTCACCCCCACCGCTGGTCAACCTATCCGGCGTTCCTGACGCCATCTCTCCTTCCAAAGACTCTTTCTCCGGTACCGATGTCGTTCCCATTCCTCCGCACCCCTCTCCTCCACCAAATCAACCTCATGGTCTCTTTATAGACCGCCTGGCTCCCTTCTTTCACCGGTGGAAATCTATTACTTCAGATGCCTGGGTTCTAAAAATTGTCCAAGAAGGCTATGCCTTAGAATTCGAGGAACTCCCTCCCACCGGTCAGGTCCTTCTCTCCAACCCCTCTCAAGAAATTCTCGCAGAGGTCGACACCCTCCTCGCCAAAGGGGCTATTCGGCCTTCTCCATCGGCACAGGACCCTCAAAGCTTCTTCTCCAGGTACTTTACGGTCCCGAAGAGGGGTGGGGGCCTCCGCCCAATTCTAGACTTACGCATGCTCAATGTCTTCATACGCCCAACCAAGTTCAGGATGGTCTCCATCGCCTCCATCCTCCCGATGCTTCACCGCGGAGACTACTTCGTGTCTATAGACCTCCGAGACGCCTATTTCCACGTGGCGATTCGAGAAAACCACAGGCGCTTCCTCTCTTTCAAGGTCCTCGACCAAACCTACCAGTTCACCGTTTTACCCTTTGGCCTCGCTACCGCCCCAAGGGTCTTTACCAAAGTCGTCGCTGTCGTGGCTGCCCACCTCCGGCTCCAAGGGATCACAGTTTTTCCCTATCTAGACGACTGGCTTCTGGTCGAATCCGACCCTGTCCTACTCCGTCGACACGTCGACTACACCCTCTCTCTTCTAGATTCTCTCGGTCTCCAGCTAAACCACGACAAATCTCACCTCAACCCGTCGAACAAAATCCGCTTCATCGGCGCCCTGTTCGACTCAATCGCTCAGACTGTCTCGCTCCCGCTCGACAGGTTTCTAGCTCTCCGTCATCAAATCATCTTCTGCGAGACCCACCGAAGGGTTCGGGCTCGATCCATCCAAATACTGCTGGGCCACATGGCCTCCACAGTCCTCACGACCCCGTTCGCCAGGCTCCGTCTCCGGTCCCTGCAGAGGTGGTTCATAGATGTTTTCAAGCCATTTCGCCACCCCAACTCGAGGTTTCTCTCGGTCCCGCCTCATGTTCGTCGGTCGCTTCTCTGGTGGAAGTCCCTCTCCAACGTCTGCAGGGGTCTTCCGTTTCACTCGGTTCCTCCCTCGATCACCATAACCACAGACTCATCCAATTTCGGCTGGGGAGCCCACATGAAGGGCCTCACTGTTCGGGGCCTCTGGTCTCCCTCCGAGAAGGCCAATCACATAAACTTTCTCGAACTCCTTGCTATCTTCAAGGCTCTGAAAGCCTTCTCCCGCCTGATCTCCCAAAGATCTGTCCTCGTACAGTCAGACAACACAGTAGCAGTATTCTACATCAACAAACAGGGCGGCACGGGCTCAAGGAAGCTGATGCTTCTCTCCTCCCAGCTGTGGCATTGGTGCATAGCCCGCAGCATCCAAATCTCGGCGACTCACCTTCCCGGGATCCAGAACAACTTGGCAGACGCCCTCAGCAGAATGACGACTTCCTCCCACGAGTGGATGCTCGACCCCGAGACTCTTCTTTCTCTCTTTCTCAAATGGGGTTTCCCCACCCTAGACCTCTTCGCTTCTCCCCAGAACGCTCAGCTGCCTCGATACGGGGCAAGACTTCTCCCGTCCTCCTCTCCAGGCTGCCTGGGAGACGCCTTCCTTCTGGACTGGTCGGCGGAACCGATCTATCTCTTTCCGCCCTTTCCTCTGATACCGAAGGTCCTGCAGAAGCTCCGGTCGGTACCGATGTCGGCGATCCTGATAGCGCCAGCCTGGCCTCGTCAGCCGTGGTTCCCGGCTCTTCTTCGTCTTTCCAAGGCGACCTTCTTCACTCTGCCTCTCCTACCACACCTCTTATCCAGAGAAAACGGCCAGATTCTGCATCCGGATCTCCCCTCTCTACATCTCACTGCTTGGAGGATTCTCGCCTGACCTCCCTCCCGCAGAACTTACAAGAGGTCCTCCGCGCAGCTCACAAGCCGGCTACAACCAGGGCCTACACTTATAAAGTCTCTCGCTTTCGTTCCTTTCTTCGCTCCCGAGGAATCACTGCTTTCCCAACCTCGGTACCGATTGTGCTGGACTTCCTTATGTCTCTAGCAGAACAAAAACTTTCTCTTGCCTCTATGAAATCTTACCTGGCCGCTCTATCCTGGTGCTTTCAACAACATGGTAGACCATCATTGTTCTCCGATCACCTCGTCAAGACCTTCTTGAAAGGATACAACAACATCTGCCCACCAGCCCAACCTCCTACCCCAGGGTGGAACCTCGAGCTTGTCCTTTCCCAGCTCACTGCTTCTCCTTTCGAACCTTTGGCCTCGACCGACCTACGTCTCCTTTCTTGGAAAGTTGCCTTCTTGGTGGCCATAACCTCAGCGCGCAGACCCTCGGAGCTGGCGGCCCTTCGGGTTGATGAACCCTACCTCCGTTTTCATCACGACCGCGCCGTTCTCCGTCCGGACATCACCTTCCTCCCCAAGGTGGTCTCGGCCTTTCACCTTAACCAGGACATTGTCCTTCCCGCCTTCTTCCCCGACCCCTCGTCTTCCCTTGAGCGGAGACTGCACCTCCTTGATGTGCGTAGAGCACTTCTTTTCTACCGGGACCGTACTAAGGACATTCGAAAGACCCCAAAACTCTTTGTGGCCCATGCTCCGGATAAACTGGGCAATCCCATTTCTTCACAGAGACTGTCCCATTGGATTGCCCAGGCCATTGAACTGGCCTATGAACTAGCCAAACGACCTCCCCCCCCGTCGGTTCGCCCGCGTTCGACGAGAGGTCTCTCCACGTCGACTGCCTTTCTAAGGGGCATTCCACTGGACTCTATTTGCAGGGCAGCAATCTGGTCCAACCCCCTTACATTTGTGTCTCACTATAGGGTAGACCAAAGGACTTTGAAGGACTCAGCCTTTGCTAGAGCAGTTTTATCTTCATGCTTGTCCTAAACCTTCTGCTCTTATGACTTCTCTGTGGCTACCTTTTTTCTCATGTGACTCTCTTTATTGTTTCTCCTGTTCGATACATGTTTGCACTGTTCTCTGACAGTTTGTGCCTTATTTGTTACTACCTTCTCCCTTGGAGAATGATGTTCCTGCCTACACATGTGCTCTTACAAGGGTTATATCATGCCTTACCGGACTGTTCTCGGTATTTGGTGTGTATTGATGCAATGCCTTATTGGGTCCTCGGACCATGGTTTTTTCATGTTTTTTCATGTTTTTCATGTCTAATAAACATATGTTTGGACAGTTTCTCGTTGTCAGGGTTTGCTTAGCCCGCCTCCGAGACTTAAGCTTGCTAGTCTCCATTAGTGTGCATTCACAGAGTACACGAAGAAAAAGGACAGGTTGCTTACCTGTAACCATGTTTCTTCGAGTGTACTCTGTGAATTCACACAAGCCCGCCCTTCCTTCCCCTCTGGCAAACCCTCTTCCTTTCTCGTTGCCTTAGCGGCGTAGGAACTGAGGAGGACACGCCGAGGGCTGCCTTATATGCCCTCCGGGGACGGAGGGGCGTGGCTACCGCCAAAATTTAAACTTCAGCTTGGGAAGAGTTTCCGTTGGGACCTGCGCAGGCGCAGCCTCTCCATTAGTGTGAATTCACAGAGTACACTCGAAGAAACATGGTTACAGGTAAGCAACCTGTCCTTTCTTGCTTTGACTGGAAGATGATTGAGGAAAAGAGGAGAAATATCACTTTCTGAATAGAATTTCATTAGGATAGGTAGACTCAGCTGTTGGCATTACTCAATTGAGATTTTTCTTTTAGTTATATACCAATTAATTTGTTTTAAAAAAATAAAGATGCAAATTCAATCCTGCATATAAAAGATGGAAAAACAAACCCATCGAGAAAACTTTAGCTTTCTAAAGTTTTTTTTATTGGTAACATCAAGGCTTGCCTTCTCATCTAGTTTCCTCGAGATTGTCTGTTTCTTGTTGATATAGGAAAAAGCTAGGCAATTTTGCTGCTATTAATGGAATAGCTTTGAAAACCCTGCCAAGAAACCAGCTTACACACATTAAATGTTTCAAAGATGAAGTCAGCATGTTTTACATTCCTCTTGGCTTTGGCTATGGCTTTGTCTAGTTGATTTTTTACATAATGGCTTAACAGCCATTGTTATTTGTGAATTTATCTTATATGATGATTGTTAGAGATGGATTAAAAACCAGTATACTAAACTCAGGATGCCTATATAATATATCTATTTATGCTTGAGAAAAGTCTCTCAGATGCTAGTTATTTTAAAATAAAGCAATGACATTAACTGCCAGTATAGAGCAAAAATGAGTGTAAAACATCAATCAGGGTTAAACTCTGCTTTTCTAAAGATTTAAATTGAGCACAACTAGGCTGTACAGACTTCACTCCAACGTTGTCAGACTTTTCACTCCCCCAAGAAAAGGACATTGCTGCCTGACATATGAATAGATTTGTCCCTCCCTCTACACGTTTATGGATGTGGTTATTATCTAATTCGCCTAATATGTTCTCTCTAAGAATCTCTACATCTCCATTGTGACTTTATGGTCAACCTCTGCCAGAAGTTGACCATAGGGTTGTGCTGGGGGGACCTAAAGGTTTATTCAGTCTACAAAAAACTACTTTTTCCACTTTCACAGGGTTCCGGTGCCTTAACCCCAGAAATTGTGGAGGCATTACTATATACTGGTGTATGGGATGATTGCGTTAAAAATCTGATGCCTTCTATGATAAACAATTACTTAAGTGCTTTTCTGATGGCAGCATGTTTAGCATAAATACAAGTTGAAGGCTTCCAGTGCATAATGTTCTATAGATAGGTTCTCATGAGCATGCTTACAAAGGACTCATCTACACTGACCATATAATCCTGTTTCTGAATGCAGATTATTTAATTTAAACTTGATTATATGAGTCTACACTGCCATGTAACCCAGTTTAAAGGAGATAATCTGCATTCAGAAACTGGATTATATGGCAGTGTAAATGGGGGCAAACAGACTACTACTATATTCCTAGGTACTAGCTCTGCCAATCTACTAATGAGCCACAGGATGAAACATATACTAAAGACTGTAGGTTGTATTGACATAGATAGTGTAATTGAATTATACTTTTGAGATATTGCCCTGTCCAAGCCAATTCTGGAAAATGTCCCCCTGTTATTGCCTCCCCAACTCCTGTCTTCCATTTTTCTGAGCTGTCTACAAGTGCTTTTGGAGAATAGAAGGGCTTCCATGAGGAAGATGACATGACAAAGACCATTTGTGCATTTGCTGCAATTGTAAATCTATGTGAATATTTTTGAGAACAAATAAACTGATGTTGTTAAAGGAAGAAATATATGTTCTGTTCAATACAGACTTGAGAACACTACATGTTGGAAAATAAAGCATTTTCTTTTTTAAAAGTGCTGGATTTAAAGGATTCTGCTTCTCAATATGTCTTTTATTTGCTGCCAGAAGTAGCAAGATACAGCTGCTGAGATGAAAAGAAACCCACACAATGGAAGAGACTAATATTTTGATCGTTTGCTTTTAGTACATTAGAAATATATTCCAATCTGCATAAAGAAATTGCGTTGGCGTGGTATAAATATTTCAAATGAATAAAAATTTAGTCTAAAATAATGCAGTAATGTTGAATTTCAGTCCTTTTATTGAGCAGGTAGTTTTAGCTATAGATGTTCTGTGGTTTAAAAATTGTTCTATTTTTATTTTAAATTATATGTGTTGATAGTGGTTGTTATATCATTTTATACTCATGTACCGTTTTATGTTATACTAGCTGTGCCCGGCCACGCGTTGCTGTGGCTGTTTTGGTGGTGTTGGGCAATCTACATTAGGTTTTATTTTTGCTGTGAGGTAATCCTCATCTGTTTTGAATGGGATTATATGAGTCTACACTGCCATATAATCCAGATTATCAAAGCAGGTAATATTCATTATCTGTTTTGAACTGGAATGTATATGTCTACACTGCCATATAATCCTGATTATTAAAGCAGGTAATCATCTGTTTTGAACTGGGTTATATGAGTCTACACTGCCATATAATCCAGATTATCAAAGCAGGTAATATTCATTATCTGTTTTGAACTGGATTATATGAGTCTACACTGCCATATAATACAGATTATCAAAGCAGGTAATATTCATTATCTGTTTTGAACTGGAATATATATGTCTACACTGCCATATAATCCAGATTATTAAAGCAGGTAATCCTCATCTGTTTTGAACTTGGGGTTGTGGGGGGGGGGGGAAGGAGGGGGAAAGCTGTGAAGGGAAGGCGAGAGCTGGTGTCTGGGTTTCCCACGTGGGAGGGAAGATGAGAGTGTGTAGGAGCATCCGTGGTGGGAATTGGGGAAAGATGGCGTCAGTGGCTTCCGTAGTCAAAGGGGTTGGGTGAGTGAATTGGGCGAAATGGTGGGAAGCGCGAGGAGTCAGTTTTTGCGCGAGCGCACATGGTGCGTTGTGGGTTTTTGTGGTTTTCAGGCCCTGTGGAGGTGCGTGACGTGATCTTTTGTTGTTTCAACCTCGAGGCGTGGATGATGGATTGTGTTGTGAAATTTTGAGGTTGAGGGGTGTTTAGTTGTGTTGTTTTGCTCAGTGCCGGGATTCCATCACTCATTTATATATATAGATATATGTTGCACCCTGGAGTGCATTTGTAAGCCACCCTCAGTCCCTTTGGGGAGATGGTGGCGGGATATAAAGTTCACTCATAAAATTTTAAAGATAATTATTAGTGTTGTTGTTCAATACTGTTACCTTACAAGGTATAAAATGCATTACAAAGTATTTTGATTATTGAAACAATACATATTTTATTTATAAAAACTGCTATATCTACAAGCAGCGGTATGGTTTATGAACCAAACCCATTAGTTGTTATGTCCATTGCATTCTTATTTTCTTGAGTTTTGAGGGATGTGCAAAGAAATGTGATTTTTGACTCTTGTTTCCAGGTTTCTTCACAAGGTGGTTTTCTGAAAAACCCAATGGGAAAGGGTCAGGGCTGTATTTCTTTTGTCCTCTGACCAATACAGGCAGTCCTCAAGTTACGAACCAAATAGGTTCTGTAGGTTTGTTCTTAAGTTCAATTTGTTTGTAAGTCAGAACACATACATTTTTATTTATTATAACTCCATATATATATGGAGGACTGCCTGTACATGAAAAAGGAAGCAGTTCAGTTTCCATTCCTATTGGGATTTTGCAAGAGGTGGAAATGGAAGAAGTATGGTACATTGTGCAAACTCTCATCCTTGGTGGAGAAGGCTTCTTCACTTTGTCTCTGTGTTACATAGAGGAAAGAATTGATTTCATTATCATGAGCTCACCATGGCTACATCAGCCAAAACCTAATGGGAATGGGAAAAAATCTACCTTTCTATCTCCTTTTATGACTGGTTATAATTCCAGTAAATATTTTTATTTGTAAGAATGCAGTGATTTCAGAGGAATGACAGAGCTTCTTTTCCAATAACATTTTCAGTGTTCTTCAGAGCTCATTAGAGCAGTTATATAACATAAGAAGCAAGTGGTTAGAAGAAATCTCTTCTCTGAAGTTATCAGATTAGTTGTGAACGGACAGCATTTGACTCGTTGCACAGAAATAGATGAAAATGCTCTGTTCCATGCAGATGTGGGTAGTAATTCTTACTTCCATTGAAAAGAGGGGTTAATGTTGCCCCTTTCCTGATATTTTAGCTCTGCTAAAAGCAGGGAACATTGAGATGAACAGTGTTTAAATCACAACATTCCCCTCCATTCTGGGATAGAACAATCCAAGATTCTGTGTTGTTTTGTTTGTAAACAGAATGGTACTCATTTTAAAAACAAGGAAATTTTCTGGGGAAAGTATACATATTGAGGCTTCATCTTTATCTGTTTGTTGTATTTCAAGTCCTGGTTTCAGTGAGACACACAGTTACTTTGTTTTGTCTTCTAGTTACCAGTTGATACAAGTGAATGACAGATACATTTCTGTAGATTTGTTTGTGATATATGCAAGAGCCCCCGGTGGTGCAGTGGATTAAACCGCTGAGCTGGTGAATTTGCTGACCAAAAGGTCGGTGGTTCGAATGTGGGCAGTGGGGTGAGCTCCCGCTGTTAGCCCCAGCTTCTGCCAACCTAGCAGTTCAAAAACATGCAAATGTGAGTAGATCAATAGGTACTGCACTCCATGCAGTCATGCTGGCCACGTGACATTAGAGGTGTCTACGGACAACACCAGCTCTTTGGCTTAGAAATGGAGATGAGCACCAACCTTCAGAGTCGGACACAACTAGACCTAATGTTGGGGAAAACCTTTAATTTTACTTTATGCAAATATATTGCATACCCATTCCCTTCAGAGTGGTTGAGCCATGACTGCATAATGCATGTTATCCTTTACTATCCATAATCTAATCTGGATGAATCCTCAGTTTCATGAGTGTGTTGGGCACTTCCTGTTAAAAACAGAACTGTTTAGATTAAACACGAGAGAAACAACTACTATTGGTTGATACCTAGCTGAGTTAAATGCAGCATCTGATTAAAATTTTATCAGCAGGCTCACTGTGTTGTCTCCAAATTAACAAGAACACTACAGCAACACTCTTGAAATAGGCTGGTAGTTATTGATTCTTTGTGGAACTGAGCTGGAAGCATTGCTTTATTTCCTTGCCATTTGCAGCCCTGTGGTAATTTCAACTTAAAACATGTTGTTGAGCTTTAGTACTATGCTTGCTTCATTGATTAAGAACACAAGTCTTTAATAAATAAAAGGTCTCTTCCTTGTCTGGAACGGTAGGAGGAAGAATCATTTTCAGGACATTGAATATGTTTTAAAGACTTTAATGTTTACATGCTGCAACTACATAGATCTTATTACGAACTCAGATGCTGACTGTTGGTGAGCACAGTTACGCAATCTTTTGTAAAGGGGTTAATTGCTTTGTTTAAAAAATCCTGTGAAAATACACTTCTGAAATGTTTGACCAGGGCAGATTGAAAGGCTGGGATGACTCAACATGCAAATGAACAATTATTTCTTTTTAAAAAATTCTCCTGGTTCAGTAGTCAAGGCAGCTTTCAGCAGTTAAAACAAACATAGTTAAAACTATGTACACAAGTTGAAAAGCAATTAAACTATCAAAAAATTAAAAACAGAAACCATTAAAAAGGCAGTAATTCAGCATGTTATGCAAGGCCTATTTCCACCTTAACAATTATCCAACTTGATGGAACAAGAGGATCTTCACCTGTCTGCAGAACGATATTAAGGTGGCTGCCAGTCCAGCTTTTCTAGGAAGGGGCTTTCAGAATCTGGGAACAGACACAGAGAAAGCCCTCTTTTGTGTTCTTATCAGGGTGTGTCTGCAATGAAGGGAGGACAAAGAGAAGATCCAGAAGATCTCAAAACATGGGTAGGTTTTATGGGAGAGTGGGGTCCTTCAGATAACGTGTAATAAGACATACAAAGCTTCACAGGTCGTAACCAGCTGTTTTTAATGATCATGGAAATGAACTGGCTTTGAGTGGAGCTGTTGCACTAAGGAAGTTGTATGCTTCCTGTAGCCAGCCCCACCTAGCAATCTGACTGCGGTTCTTTGAACACTCTTTAAAGGCAGCCCCATGTTGAACAAGTTACAGTAATTTAAATGGGATGTATCTCAAGGTGTGTAACTGTGGCCAGATCTGATGTTTCAAGGAATGGGCATGGCTGATGCACAAGCCTTAAGTATGCAAATACATTCCTGGCCATTTCTGAAACAAGAGGTTCCAGGTTAAGGGTGTAATCCAGGAGTTCACACAAACAGCACACCTGTCTCTTCAAGGGGCATGTAACCCTATCCACACAGACTGCTTTTTGAATAACCAGGAGTCTGGATTATATTTTGGTTTGTTGGCCCTCATTCAACCCATTACAGATGACAGACAGTGGTTTAGAACCAAGTCAGTTTTCTTGGAACAAGGTGGAAAAGGGTGAATAGAGCTGGGTAATTTGTGTATATATTAAATAGCATGAGGAATAGAACTTCCCTCAGTGCCCAAGAGGTCTGACGGGAATCACCTTATGGGGTTTTTTTTTCTCCATGAAAGAATGAAGTCACTGTCAAACATTCCTACAAGTCATATCCCAGCAAGGTGACACTGAAAGATACCGTGGTTGATGGTATCAAAACCCTCTGAGAGGTTCAGCAGAACCATCAGCCACACACACTTTCCTTGTTCTGATTCAGCTAAGAGGCAGATAGCCTATATTCCAAATTTTGTTTAAGAAATTACTTTTCAAGATATAAAATCTACTTTTAATACACTTTCCTCTAGCCAGATTTGCCAACTCTGGTTGAGGAAATTCTTAGATTTTTTTCAAATTAAGATCAAATTTCTTCCCCCCCCCCTCACTTTATCTGTCTGAATTCACAAAAATCATTTCTCATCTTTCTCATCTCTTCCTTCCCTTCTTCCACCCCCGGCACTTTTTTTGATCTTTGGGCCAAAAAAGATGAACTCATCATATACGTTGGAGATAAGCATTTCTACATTAATAACTCAAAATCTTCATTCAATGTTTGAGACAACTGTGGATTGTATGGCATTTGCATCCCAGTTCAACATGGTGGGTTACAAAAGTGTTTTACATTTCAGTGCGCTTACTCATGCTTTCCAAAACTTATGAAACATATTAGCCACATCAGATGAGAGACTGTTAGCACATAGATTGTTTTTTTCTTGTAGAATAATGGAGATCTGAGTTGGAGTTGCCTCAGTTAACTTATCATTGAAAAAAGGTGTCATACCAGTCATTTTAAATTCTCTTTTCATCAAGAAAACATAGTATAGAGATAATGGGAAGAATCATCACTTGTTGGAGCTGTCAGACCCAATTGGGACTTCCCCCTAGTGGTTTTCAATATTTATGCTATACAGATTGCTTTTTTGTCTAGTCACAGAGAATTTCTGTTTTGTAACTTCAGAATCAATTATTATTTTGGGAAGCATTTTGTTTGTACATTCTTAACTTGAGAAATATAGTGGGAAACCTGTCTTGCTTCAGCTATTGTCATCAGATTTTGTTTTGGTAAAAAAATGATAAGAGGTTTGTGGCAATGATATTGTTTTGTGGTTCCTCTAATTTCTTGTATCTGAGGCTTTCACCAGAGTTTTTTTTTCTTTCCCCCCAATACTTAATAGAAAAATCTTCACAGCAGAAAATATACTATGGTGTGACTGTTTTGGCTTTTGTGAATGCAGTATTCAATGCATCTTTTTTGCACACCATTACAATTACATGAACACCTCTTCTATTTTAAATCTGCACCATTGTCTGAATATCCTTCACAACTTCCATTTTCTGTAATGATTTGAATGGGATTTTTTCATTTAAGGAAGCAAAATATATGGCAAGCTAGTATAATGCAGAGAAGTCGTCTTCTGGGTCAGCAGGTTGCTGCAATATACTAAACCACATAAAGGAAAAAATGAGCTGTTCTAGACTACTCAGCTCCACAGTGTTATTTCTTGCTGTCTCTGTGCATCTACCAATCTCTCAACTTAATTTTGTAAATTTTATCCTTGATCAGTGTTCATATTTCACCTCCTACACTTGTATATTTATCACTTTCTTTCTCAGGTGTTGAAATAAGAGGCCAATGTTACACCACAGTGGCACCGTCACGTTTCCATCATTATTCCAAGAAGGTCTTGGATGTCATTTCCTGGACTTTGGGGGAGTGTCAATTTTCCTGGATTCCTGGTCATTCCAGGCCAAACCCTCCCTATTCCAGGCCAAACCCTGAAAGCATTTCTTGAATCTTATTGAAGTCACAGTCTGCTTGAAATTACTGTTCCCTAATTACAGCTTTAGCTGTATCTCTGTGAACATCTTTTAAGTAATACGAGATGAAGAGCAGAGCTGTGCATATTGATCCTTCTCCTGCCTAGGATATTGCTGTTCTAATTGGTTTGGAGAAATCAACATTTCTGGGAGCGTGCATATACAGCTCTTCCCTTCAGACCATCACTAAACATATGAAAGTATAACACTGGAGCTATAAGTTGTCCCATTTCCACTTTCAGGCATTCAGGGATGGCGCGGAGGCAAACAGCCGAAGAAGCCCTGTATTGTTTGGGGAGCTCTGAAGTACTTGCTATGTGCCGTTAGCTAAAACAAGGTTTGGGTGGAAACAGCAAGGATTGTTCATCTTGTGTTTTGGCACCATAATGGTGTGTTGTAGAAACTGCAAAATACAAAACCCAATTGTTGGCAGTGTCTTTGATCTGTGTTTGTAAACAATTTCTGTAATAGTAATTGTTTGTCTCATCCTTCCCAACATAATAGCTGAACTGTAAGCTTTGGTAGTTGCCTCTAAAAGGCAACGCCAGTTTTTCCTGAAAGTAAAAGAAACAGCTATTAAAAGTATATTGGCTTATGGAATGGAAAATAAGTTTAGTTTTTTTATTATTAACATTGTGAATAAGGTCAAACTTGACATATTTAATTATTATTATTATTATTAAATATGTCAGGTTTGATCTTATTCACAATGTTAATGATGATAAGCTGATAAGGAGAAGACCTGGCTATGGCTCACGAATGGGACCCTGAAGAAGGAGACAGAAGGCCTGATCCTTGCAGCCCAGGAGCAAGCCATTAGAACAAATGGCTTGGGAAGACTTGGAGACTTGGGAAGTGTTCGACTTGTGATTTTGTGATATGAAATCCAGCATATCTATCTTGTTTGCTGTGTCATAATAAAATAATAATAATAATAATAATAATAATAATAATAATAATAATAATAATAATAATAATATCCTGCTATCTCTCTCCCAAAGGAGACTCAAAGTGGCTAAAGAAAGATTAAGAATAAGTTAAGTATAATAAAGTGTTACTAGTTAAATTAATCACTGATATCTTTAAGATGGTGAAGCAAAAAAGTAGCTTGTGCAGCATGTGATAAAGAAACTTTTGAGGTGAAGTATTTCATAATTCTTTGTGTAGAATTCTGTTTCCCTCTGGTTCTTTGTGTTTGCTCTTCCTTTTTGGCTTTTTTGTTCCTTGTCATAAGGCAAGGGGGAGTAGATCAGCAAACAGTGCCATACGTGCAATTCCATGAGACCTATGGACTCATTAATTCTCAAAGAACTAGCAGTGCAGCATATGGAGATAATGTAGCTCTAAGTAATACAGTTTGTCCTAATACATTTTCATATAGAAACACTTGCAGCTCATCTCAGAATAATGTGCACAGTTGTCCTGGATTTATTGTGCTTAATAACATTGGAAGACAGTGTTTTGTATTATAAATAGATAATGTTTGATTATAGTCTGTAATGCCATTGTAGTAGTGTCATTAGTGCTTGCTTTATGCTTTTAAAAATGCTTCAGATTAAGAAATCTGAAAAATCTGTAAAAAAATTCCTTTTTCCTAGAGGACTTATTAGCTTTATAGATATAGGAGCAAAAAGCACCAATAAATAACACTTGGTTACAGTTGAGCTATTCAGAATATCAGTGTAGCTTCTTAAATGGATGTTGCTTCAAAATTCACAGTAAGAAAATTGCATTAGAACAACTTATTTTTATACTTTCCAAAATGTTTTAAAAATAAAAGATCTGTCTGTAGTTAATTGTACATCAGATAGACGTTTCAAGGTAGTGTTGAGAACTGTTTGACCTTCTTTTGAGGTCTCTTCCAGAGCTATTTGAAACTTCACAAGAGTGTAATTTGAGTTCAGGTTATGCTATACTATTTCATTCTTTGTGTAATTTTTAGGCCCATTATTAACCCCCAACACTTCTCTTGTTCACTCCTTTTTATGTTAGTTGTACTGAGAAGTATAAGGGCAAAATATTAATTCACCTAATTAAGTTAAAGGAGTAAATGTTTTATAATAAAAATAATATATTAAGGCTGTAAAATAAGCACTGAACAAAACCTAGTGAGACGTTATTTCTGAATAAACATGTATAGAATTGTGTAGAATATCAAAATTATAGAGTGGCTAAAAGTATTTTATTACTCTTCCTGCTTTAACAATAATGAATATTCATGAAGCTTAGTAGTACTGGAATTCTGTTTTTTTTGTTATGAAAATAGTCTGCTGTCGTTGCTCACCTCTGCCTTACACACACACACACACACACACACACAAAATACCCCCCCCCCCCATATGAACTGGGATCAGAGCCTCAGGATCGCCACAAAAGTGGGAAAACACTGTATAAAAAGAAGCCTCTGTCGGAATCACTAGGTCCTGCATTGCAACACTGTAGTTAAACTCTTCTAGATGTTGTCTTTAGAGCATTGCTGGAAGACCTAGAGATTTTTAGAACATTTTAAATCAATTGAGTAATCAATTCTGCAAAAGTCAAACCCACAAATCTAGAGGACTGAATGTGTATGTGCAAATGGTAAATCTTTATAACTACACTTCCATCCCTCTTAATTTAATTTTGCAATTCTTTATACTGTTCATGGCTTTAGTACATATTTGCTGTAGTGAAGCTGATCACCATTTTATGGACACCATAAAATACAAGCTGAGTTCTCAGAGCCTGTGTCAAGAAACTGCAGATGTTATTGAAAGTGTGAGTTAATTGTCTGGATTAGGCACCTAACATGGGAATGGTAGAATTTAATCTTTTGCCCATGGCTTTTCCCAAGTCATGATTCTTGCTAGCTATATGAAAGGATGGGAAACTTGGAATTACTATCTTCAATATGATTATCTCTAAATAGGCTTTCTAAGGGACTTAGCATTAAAAATTTTGTATGCCTAGCTGGTTGGGTAATAAAGTAAGTTAAGGGAGTCAAACGCTTAGAAACCAGTCATGTTGCATATACAGTATGTCTGAAATCCCTAAATGATGCACTTCACAAATTATGGCAGAACAGTTGTGGTAAATCCATTCAAGCTATCATGTTTGGTAATCTGGTTTGTGACGCAAACCTTAGAAGAAATATTATGAGGTTTCAGGAGTTATTCAGAAGGCAAATGGCAACATTTGAAGTAGGGATGGACAAACCTTTTTTTACCCCAAGAGCCAAATCCAAATTTGATTGAAGTCTAAAAGATTACCTTACATTTGTAACAGACCGGAGACTAATGAAGCATTGTAAAAAGCATCTGCCTTAGTATTTTGCATGGAAAGTTCTTTTTTTCTGATCAGCTGCTGATTGAGTTTAAGAGCTTTTCACTGCATGGAAAGAGCGGGTAGGGGCATAATGAAAGAGATAGTGGATTGGATAGAGGACCCTGATGGACAGCATTTAGCAGATCAGAGATTACTGCATGAGGTCAGTGTGTTGGGCAAATGCTGTTCATTTTAATTTATTTCTGTGTTGTGACTGCATGGTGCTGTGTTGATTTTTCCTTGCTAGAATCCATGGGGCTCCTCCCATCTAGAACCTGAAAGGCACCATTTGTGGAAAGGAGTGAGATCCAGCAGAGATTCTCCTGGTGGAATGGTGTTGATAAGATTTTGAAGACTCTTCCCTGCTGATTCCTATGCTGTTGCAACAGTTGCTTCAAAGTGGTTTTTCTTTTTTGGAGACATGGGACGTCGGCAGGAAGGGCAATTAAAACAGGTCCGTTCCAACTTCAGTCAATAGGAGTATACTGCTGAGGAAGTCCAGTCTCTCAGAAGTCCGGACCCAAGTATCTTCTGAGTCAGGCATGGGCAAACTTCTGCCCTCCAGGTGTTTTGGACTTCAACTCCCAGTGCTTGTCCATCTCTCTTTCAGTTTGCTGCCTAGGTCACTCAAGGATAACATTTCAGAGTGTTGCCTCCAGGCTGACTTGTTATGTAAGTCCAGAATTGTATTCAGCATAGAAATCCAGTTCTTGTTTTCCTTCTGTTCCTGAAAAAAAGCCACAGTTGATAATGAACAAAGCAAATACAATGATAAGATGAAAATCATGCTATAGCATGATGCTAAACTAGATGTCTTGGGCGTCTGCTGTCCTCTCATCCGTATGTCGAATTAATGGAATATGGTGGTAGGACAACAAAGAAAATAAACTCCCATGTTTTCAAGAAAATAAAAGCTCATTTACAAGCATTCTAAATCGAAATGAATTAAGCGGCTGTACCCTGAGAGCTGCTTTTTTTGTTAATGTGTGATATTAACACATTAACAGGCTGGTAGGCAGCCAGCTGCAGCCAGCTGCAACAAATCACTCTGACCAAGAGGTCATGAGTTTGAGGCCAGCTCGGAGCCTGCGTTTGTCTCTGTCTTTGTTCTATGTTAAGGCATTGAATGTTTGCCTTATATGTGTAATGTGATCCACCCTGAGTCCCCTTTGGGGTGAGAAGGGCGGAATATACTGTAAATAAATACTGTAAATAAATATGATTAGTGTAATAAGAGTATTGTTTTGTGAGCGTCAGCGTGTTTTAGTGGTTTGAGCGTTGGACTTTGGAGACCAGGGTTCAAATTTCTGCGCAGCCACGGAAACCCACTGAGTGACTTCAGGCAAGTCACACTCAGCCTCAGAGGAAAGCAAAGCCAAAAAACAAAACAAAACAAAATCCATTGCAAAGAAAATCCTGCGATAGGGTTGGCTTAGGGTCCACCATAAATTGGAAACTCAAAGGCATACACCAGCAATTAATGTGATCCTAGAAATAGTGCATTAATTGGATTTCTTTTTGTCTTGATAATCCCTGAAATGGAACATCATTTGCACTTACTAGTTATTTTTGACAATCTATATCTATATAAATGAGTAATGGTGTCCTCCCCTCCCACTAAACAACAAAAGTACAAGCCCCAGAACCTAGAAATTTGGCAGCACAATCCACCATCCTTGCCCCTAGGTTCCGACAACAAAAAGAAAAGAAAAATAAAGTCCTAATTAGAGGGAGAGGAATAATTGTCTTTAGCCAATTGCTGCCAGTTAGAAGGCTAAGCTCCGCCCACTTGGTCTCCTAGCAACCTACTCAGCCCAGGGGACAGGCACAGTTAGGCCTCACTTAGGCCTCTTCGACACTGCCAATAAAATACAGATTATCTGATTTGAACTGGATTATATGGCAGTGTGGACTCAAGGCCCTTCCACACAGCTATATAACCCATTTATAATCTTATATTATCTGCTTTGAACTGGATTGTCTTGAGTCCACACCGCCATATAATCCACTTCAGTGTGCATTTTATTCAGCTGTGTAGAAGAAGCCTCATATAATCCAGTTCTAAGCAGATAATATAAGATTATAAATATACAGTAGAGTCTCGCTTATCCAACATAAACACCCCGGCAGAACATTGGATAACTGAATATGTTGGATAATAAGGATTCAGGAAAAGCCTATTAAACATCACATTCCCTCACGACCCTTTCTGCTGCCAAACGGCCATCCATGTCTATGCCAGGCATCCTCAGAGATCTGTTTGAAAACAGACAAGTGGGATGTTTATTTCTATCTCACCAATGATATTCAGGATGGGACAACTCTGATCTGTCTGAGGCGACTGTGAATGTTCCCCTTGGCCACCTTGATTACCATTGAATGCCCTTCCACCTTCAAGGCCTGCCTGCTTCCTGCTTCGGAGGGGGAATCCTTTCTTGGGAGATGTTAGCTGGCCCTCAGTACATCATGTCTGAAATTCCCTGATTGCTCAGTGCTGTTCTTTAGTTGACTGTCCTGATTTCACAGATTTTTTTAACACTGGGAGCCACATTTTGTTCATTCCAGGCAGGCAGGAACCATCCAGGCTTTGAAGCTACAAGGCTATTCAGTGCCAATTCCAACATTCACACTTGCCTAAAGCAGACAACAGTTCTTTCTTCAACCCTGGTCATTCCACAGATATATAAACCCCACTTCCTTTCGTTACAACACATTTCACAACCTCTGAGGATGCCTGCCATACACGGAAGCGAAACATCAGAAGAGAATACATTTGGAACATGACCAGGCAGACCACAGAACTCAGAGCAACCCAGTACAAAGAGAAACAAAAATAATAAAATAAATACAAAAAAACAAATAAAAAAACAAAATAAAATAATACAATTAAAAAACATAAATAAAAATAATATAATCAAATAATAAAATATAATACATACAAATAATAAAATAAAATAATAAAAACACAAATAATAATAAAAGAATAAAAAATAGCATAAATACAAATAATACAATAAAATAATAAAAAACACTAAAAATAATTAAAAACACTAAAAATTAATACAATAAAATACTATAATAACGGAAAATAACTAAAAATAATACAAGAAAATAATAAAATATAATAAATAAAAAGATAAGTTACAATAAAATTAATTAAAAAATACAAATAAAGTCAAATAAAAATTCCACAACCATTTTAAACCAATACCACCACCACCACTTTGCCACAGCAACGCGTGGTTGGGCACAGCTAGTCTTTTATATACTAATATTAAACCAGGACCTTCCAACAAACCAGAAAAGGAAACTGGTTGCGGTAGTTCTATTTTCTCTTCATCCACTATTATTGAAGGAAGGAAGATAGCCCTTTCTCTCTGTCAAATCATTTGGAATACAGTATCATTCTTTTTGGTCCCTATTTTTGGACTCATAAAATCATGTTGTGCAGAACCCAGGTATAGGTGATACATGAACTGATTTTTCTAAAACGGCAGCTGCTAAGGCAGTAACAGAAAGAAATTGTGTTTGCTGTGTATCCATCATAGAGAAGGGAAACCGTGACTTGCATCATAATCCTGGTAGGCAAACTTCAGGGCTGTTATATGAAAAGGCAGCGTTCCTAAACTCCTCAAAGCATTGACACTGTTCAGCTCAAGGTGAGCATGCTATTGCAGCCAAGGAGATAAGGAACAGCTAGCCAGAAAAGTTCACAAGAAAAAATGAGGAAAAAAGGTTATATACAAGTTTAATCTTGTTTGCATTTTGTTGCCTGAAAGCTTAGGTCCTTGAGCATTAACCACAAATGACTATTGCAAGTACATAGACCAAAAAATGTTAAAGGCAACAACAATAATGATACTTACTGTCAATATGGATATGGATAACCCAGTGGCTTAGTAGGAATATAAATATACAGAATGAGATGGAATACCACAACTTAGAACTAGGAAATGAATACATGCAGAGAGTCCTGCCAAAGTAATATTCTGAGTAGAGCTCCATGCACGTTCTCTTGTCAGTTGTAAGTTGTGATTTTTTTGTAGTTTATGTGTCTGTGGTTGAGGCCCTTACCTTTTGTTTTTGGTCCCCTGACTAAAAAAGAGTTACTCTGGTTTCATTTTTATCTATTCTGTATATAGATATATTTCTTGTAATGTATTTCATTATGATTTGACTTTGGTTGTCAATAGATATTTTTTCTAGGCAGCTCTATAATCTAGTTCCATATGAAATGTTATATTAATATTTCTGTATTACATACATTTTATCACTCTAAAGCAAAGCTCCTCTGTGCAGTTTTAATAGTGTGTTTGAGCATCTAACAGTGCCATGTTATTGATTACAAACTTTGATTCTTCAGCCAAGAGTGCAATCCTGTCCATACTTGTGTAGGAGTAAGCATCGTTGAACTTGGCAAGGACTGCTTCTGAATAAGCATGTTTGGAGTCGTGCTCTAAGCCACCGAGCAGCATTTAATAGGTTTTTCCTGCCAGTTCTAATACAGCTTTTGCGTTTGTTAACAGGCTGATTGATCTTACAAAAAGAGCTACCTTTCTGGAAATCAAGTTTTAATCTGTTATTCTAATCTAAGAACCCCCAATCGGGTAATAAACATTACTGGCTAATGATAAAGAACACACACACATATATAAGAGGAGGTGACTAAAAGCAGTAAGTAGATTGGAACAATGCAGAACATTCTAAAAAGCCTAAAAATCTGACATAGGGCACCACTATGATTTCAATCAGCTAAAATTTCTGAATTGTTTTCTGGGGCAATCTGACATTTGAGTACAGTCATTTAACCTGAAAATAACTAAATTGTAAATTGCTGTAGCAGATGACACAATTAACACAAAATGGAATTTGTGAAAGATGCATCTGGTTGTCTCATCACATGCAAAACCAAGGAAGAATCTATGTAACATTATTTCCCTCATAGTAGGACCAGTCCTGAATATTCCTTTGAACACTTTCTTTTTGCATGTACTTAGGCCCCATCTACACTGCCATATAATGTCGTTTGAAACTTCATTATATGGTTAGTGTAGAACTCATGTAATGCAATTAAACTGCATTACTTGAGTCTACTCTATATTGACCATACAATTCATCACACTACTGCTGGGCTCAAGCTGAAATAGTTCAGCACTGAGGAAATACAGTGTAGAGTCAAGCGTTGCTTCTGACTGTATTAGAATTATATTGATATATCTATTTTCATTATGCATGAATGCCTTTGGATTCTTTTAAAACAGATTTGCCTTGGTGGCTGCTTTTGATTCGCCAGAAAGTAGTGATTGGGAAGCTTCCAGGAGATCATGAAATATGTAAAGTGACAAAAATTGCAGCAGTGCCCCTCTCTGAAGCGGAACCCCAGGATCTGGATCTGGAGGTAAGATTAAAACTCTGCTCTGAAATCTCTGTGTGCTTACCTTCAAATTGCCTGCTAACTTACAACAACCTTATAGATTTCATAGGATGTTCTTAAGCAAGAAATATTCAGAGGAAGATTGTTAACTTCTTCCTTTGAAATATAGCATACAGTACATTTGCTGGTTGTCTCCATCCAAGTACTAACCAGAGCTAACTCTGCTTTACTTCCTAGATCACTTTGGATTAGGTCGCTTTAGGATATTTAGATAGATATACTGGATCAATATTTAGTATGAGGAACAACAGATCTTGTCACAAGAACCCTGTGATAGGGTCACCATAAGCTGGAAATGACTCGAAGGCCCATAAAAACAATGCAGATATACTGGAACAACATTTAAAAGGAGGGATGAACAATCATCGTTAATGAAAAAGGGGACTTTCAGATGCAATTGCAATTTCCAGTTCTCAGACATCTTAAAGCTGAATTTTGAATACTTAAAATGCAAAAGAATTAACAACCAGATCTCACTACTGAGCCCAGCAATAGTGAGATCACCCTGGAGTCACTTAAAGGCACCAGATCCTTCTTGTAAAGGAGACCACCAAGTAATAGCAGGTTCTGTAGGCCATATTTCAGATGAAGGAACTGGCAAAATCACCTCTGAATTTGATTTGCCTAAAAAAACTGTTTGAGAAGTCAACAGTTAATCTGGAAATGTTCACAGTTTCTCATAAAAGGTGCTCCCTTTATGATTAGATTTGTTTGAGGGACAACATTTGTTAATCCAGAGTTGAGCCCATACCATGACAACAATGTTGTAGAACAGAGGAAAGAGGGTTGAGAGGAATTTATGTTCCGTTTGTTCTGTAATGGAGTTTAATCTCTTTTTTGTGGAGTCTATTCCAACTTTTATTAGATATCTGTTTTCAAATGCTTACTTTTAGTTAGCGTTGTTGGCGATTGGTATTACAGGTTTATGAATACTAATATTAATATTACTAATAATTTTATTCCTTACCCACCTTTCCCTGTGGCTTGAGACGGGTTGAAAATCTGAAAATACAAAGATGCAGATGTTACTAACTTTTATTTAAGCTGTTTGAAAAGATTAAATATACTTTGCATTAACTACAGAAGATTATTTTTATATAATCATTTTCTACGTATCTTTTATATAATCAAATTTTACTACATTTCTTTTCAGCTCTGTAAAAAACATCATTTTGGAATATACAAACCAGAGAAGATTACACAATCTCCAGATGATTCTAAATTTCTGCTCAAGACCTTCACTCAAATTAAATCAAATGTTGCTGCTTCTAATAAAAGGAAGGTGGGGATTACTTGCGGTATTTTAAAGGGTTTAGAAACTCTCACTTGTGGTTCACATTAGCTATGGTTTCCCTTGACCAAACTCTCAGCTGTGGCTATTCTTCAGTAAGTGTCAAACCATAATTTACAGTGCAATCTTGTTTCTTTTAACCGTAGTTAATAATAATAATTTAGGATTTCGGTGATATGATAGGTTAATCTAAAGTGAAAACAGAAATTTACAATTTTGTGGCCATGCCTGGAAATGAGCAGGGCATGCAAGCACAATAAGGCTTTATGCAGCTCTGAATTTACTTTGTATTTAAAGTGGACCAGGTTTCTGCTGAGTTGTAAAGGATAATTAAATTAGTACTAAGTCCTACCCTTCTGATCTGATCTAATGTTTGACACAATAAGGATTATGTTTCATTCTACTTTAACACCAGTTGGAAGCAAGATGTTATGTTAGGAGTCTGCTTTTATGGTTCATGCAGCCATTGCACGGTGGTCATAACAGAAGTACAGTTCTAATAATGAGGAAAGATAGGAAGATTTCTTTTTTTGGGAAGGCCATATAGGACGGAAGTAGCCATGTATTTATAGTGAAAAATCTTATTTTGAATTCCTAGGTAATTTTCATGATGGACCTAGCCCATGGTTGCATTTTTCATATTGAACTCATACAGGATGAAATGTGAATTAATTGATTTTGGTTAGAAAAGAGATTTTATTGTGTAGATACAGATGTCCATTAAAGACTTTCTTTTGTGGGAGTTTGTTGTCTGTCTCTTGCAATTTGAAGCTAGCTTTGAACTTCTCTAAATGATTATCCAAACCAAGGCATTTTTCTACATTTGACTGGCATCAACAATACCAATTTTAGTATTTTGGTATTTACAGGTTAAAGAAAGTAAAGAGAAAGAGAGACTGGAGAGGCGGCTGCTAGAAGAACTCTTCAAAATGTTTATGGACTCTGAATCCTTTTATTATAGTTTAACGTATGACCTAACAAATTCTGTGCAAAGGCAAAGTGCCTGTGAGAAGGCTGCCTTGCCACTTTGGAAGAAGGTAGGAGTATGTATGTTATTTTTATTTGACTTGACATTGATATATATCTATATATGTGCCTATATCGGGAATTTGCACCTCTAAATTGAAAGAACTTGTTTTTCCCCCACTTGATAAACTCCTTGCTTTAGAATGTATTCTGGTAAAGGGGAGTTCATTAGGGAAAAGCTTTCTTCAGTACTTTTTAGGTAGAAAAGATTTATGTTGCATTTTATTTTTAGGTTGATGACAGATTCTTTTGGAACAAGCACATGCTTGAAGACCTGATAAATATTGGGGTAAGCTATTTTTATACAAGCATTCTCCGCTTTTCTGTGACTTTGTTTTTTAGTGTTTTGCTGTTTCGGCAGATCTAAATTATAGCCATATACAGCACTTTAAATCCCTTGTCCATTCATGCAGCCATGCTCTGCTTTTTGTTCTCTCTCATTCTACTAAGCAGGGTGTTTTTTTCCACTCTGTAAATCTACTTAGCACACTATTTTTCCTCTCTTAGTCAATTCAGCGTTTCTAATGTTTAGTCTACTGGTTTCCTAGTTCATAACCTGGTTCCTAACATGTTGAATAATCTGATTTCTGCATGCATATATATTTTATTTAGAACCTTAATGTGCTGTGCATCATTCTGTTCTACTTTCTGGTCAGTACTTCATAATGGACAGGGCTGTGGCACAACTGGTTAGTAGCCAGCTGCAACAAATCACTACTGACTGAGAGGTCATGGATCCAAAGGCGCACACACAAAATGGTTTTTTATGCTTTGGGAATATTGTGCATATATGTGCAACATATATTATATATGATGTTTTCTCCAGTCAGTATCCTTTGCCCTACTCTTTCTTTTCTTTTAAAAAATGGCATGTGGTTTTTGAAGTAAGTTGTAAATTATTAGGCATTGAAGCTCAGCGCACATTAACTACATCCTTTGCCATGGGCATTAGTTTTATCATCCATCTTTAAAATGTCTTGCAATTCACACTAAAACATTTCTTCAGCTGTATATTTTTAGAGCATATATTAAAATAGTAAAGTACCACTTTGAAATTGTTATAGTGTTAATATCTCTATAATGCATGATAAAAATGGCTCTCTCTGGTCCCTGCCATTTTAACAAGTTGTTATTGGAACAGGTCACCAGAGAGTTTATTTTATAGTAAGCATGATAGAGATTAATGCTGTCGTTTCATACCATTATGGCGACATAAAGCTTTACTCCTAAAATGCTCATTAAAGAAAATAAATGAGAAAACTTTTCTGATCTTCATAATGAACAGTCTCTCTATTGAATGAACAGCTGTGATTCTAAACCAGATGGCACTATGTAACAAAACTTGAAAAATGTTTTGTTCGTGATTTGAAAGTGTTATTTCCTGTTTAATTGTGCGGTCCCTACTTTGGAAGTAGTTGTTCTACTCCAGAAACTTTGTTGTTGTGGCTGCTACAAACTAAGTTGAATTGGTTGAGACTCTATGAGATATTTACTGAAAAACTATAGCAAAATGTGCTGCAGGATGTCTCGCAAAACTGTTTTTGCAGTTTAATAACCTTTTCCAATGTTTTTATGATAGAACCAATTAGTAAATGACATTTATAACCCAGCAACAAAAATTGTGTTACATAGTATAATTCCTGTTCTGTATACTTTCTTCCTTTAACTTTTTTGAACATGCAGATTGCACCTTTTTACTGGTTTTGAAATATGTGTTTGTTTATTTCACTTTGCAGGAATCTGAATTAGATTTTTGGATTATCCCAGTCATCCAGGGATTTGTTCAGATTGAAGAGCTTGTCGTGAATTATAACGAAACGTCAGATGAGGAGAAAAGCAGTCCAGAGACACCACCTCAAGAGCCCATTTGTGTAGATGATATTCACCCATGTTTTCTTGTGGCCCTTATCTCACGGCGCAGCCGCCATAGAGCCGGTAAAAGCATGTAGACGAGTCAACTTAAAACAACTACTGACATTTAAATTGGTATTTTCTTGCTGAGAAGCAAAAATGTCAAAATGTTGGCAGTGCTCTTCCATGTGGGAAATGCTCTACCACCTTCACGTTGTGCATTGGGAACTGGGGAGCTATTACAAGAGATTATGTTGCATATTGCTGTGACAAGTTTCACAGGCTATTAAATAATGTAAGCGTATTGATCCAGTCAAGACTGTATATACTTAGGAAGAAATTCACAGAAAGAATAAGCAATTTCTTCAGAGACTCTGCTTCTGTTCGGACAATATTCCTTTGCTCTAACCAACCATATCCAGACAACAGGATCTGTGTCTCTTCATGGCAGGAAAAGCGATTAAAATTAATTTGATGGTGAAAAATAGCAAATACAGTAGAGTCTGACTTATCCAACTTTCGCTTATCCAATGTTCTGTATTATCCAACGCCTTTTAGTAGTAAATGTTTTTGTAGTAAATTTTTCAATACATTCAGATATTTTGGCTAAATTTGTAAATACAGCAATTACTACATAACGTTACCGTGTATTGAACTGCTTTTTCTATCAATTTGTTGTAAAACATGATGTTTTGGTGCTTAATTTGTAAAATCATAACGTAATTTGACATTTAATAGGCTTTTCCTTTATCCCTCCTTATTATCCAACATTTTTGCTTATCCAACATTCTGCTGGCCTGTTTATGTTGGATAAGCGAGACTCTACTGTATTATATTTTCATTATTCTTTGCACTGTAAGGGCTTAAGAACATCAAGTATCTGTAGTCTGCAATCTCAGTGAATTGAATCTCAGGTATATTTAAATGTCATTTCCTGTAAAGCTGGTGTAGGGGCAACCGAAAATTTTTGCTTAAGATTTTTGCTTAAGATTTTTGCAACTTAGAGATTGGGCTGTTAATATATCAACATCTGCCAGGTATTCCCCCCCCTCCAAAAATATATGCTTTTTCAAATGCTCTTTCTGGAATTCTCAGATAGATGTCTTGGCAGTGTTTGTCCTTGGGAAGGAAAAATAGAGTTGAAGGTTTTGGTTCCCTAGACCTTTTGAATGTACAGCACTGATACCTTTTGTCTTGGTCCTTTAATCTAGCAGTTCTGTGTTCTGCAGAAACCTAGGGTTCCACCAAAGCATCATAAGGTTTCCGTGAAAATAATTTAAACATATTTTAAGATAAAACCGCAAGATTGGTACTTCCCAGAAACTAGCAGGGATACCGATTGGATACAAAACCCATTTGTCAACCAGAATAATACACCTCACATGTTCTCTGAGTCAGAATATGAAGATCTTATTTAAAATCCCCTGCTTTAAAAATGAAATTTAAATATGTGCCACTGAATATCTTTTGGTTAGGAGTGTCATTACTTAGAAAAAGCTATCCAAGCCCTGCTTCTCTTCATGTCTACTTATTTATGTGAATTAGGTTTTTCAGTGTATGCTTCCACCAAAAGCAAATTTAGGAGTAAGCCAGATCCTGCTTTTGATTTTCATATTCGGCTGTCAGATATAAAGCCCAATTTGAAATCTGTTCTAAGTACAAAAAGGAAACAGTTTCATTGACTGGATTCACATTAGGTGGGAGTCTTAATATTTTTGTGCCAAAATAAAGGTTTGTAGTTATATTTTAAATGTTTTCTCTTTATCTCCAAACCTATTAGATTTGGAGACAAATACAGTTAGACAATAGGAGTTGATGAAGAAAGAACTTTGTGGAGTTACAATGCTTATTAAAATCCAGGTACATAGTTAGGTTTCTGTAGGAAAATCACGGATAGAGTTGGGTTCAGTGGGAAAAAAATGCCTTCTGAAGTGTTCCATGACCAAAAAAGTTTGGGAACTGTTTCTTTACTCCTCTCCATCTACTTCAAGAGTAATCTATTGGTAGCTGTTTCACTCTTAATTTTCATAGTGGTAGTTATATTAAGCTGTTGCAACAGAGCTTCACGATATGATTTCCTTTAAAAAACTCTATGGGCTGTTATAAAGCTATCTTGCTTAGCAGTTGAGAATTTTATGATATATAGTGTGAGGATTGTTATTCAAATCCTACATCTTTCCTGAGAATTCTTTGCTCATATTCTAGGCATGCGCTACAAACGAAGAGGAGTTGATAAAAATGGGAATGTGGCAAATTATGTGGAGACGGAACAATTGATTCATGTCCACAACCACACCCTGTCTTTTGTTCAGACAAGGGGATCTGTGCCTGTGTTTTGGAGTCAGGTTGGTTATAGATACAATCCCCGGCCACGGCTGGACAAAGGTTAGTTTTGGTATAGTATCACTAAATTTTGCTATATTTAAAATTTTACTGATGACTTTGGGCTACATTTCATGCAGCACTAGAGCTGATCATACATACCCATATTTTGGCTTTGAATGTGTTTAACACCCAAGAGAAGTACCCCATATGTGCTGTATATAAAAATGATAAAGCTGAAAGTGTCAGTGTTTTTGTAGTGACTGTCTTGTTCCTGTTATGAATCAGGAAGAGCCTTGACTTAAAAACGGAGCCTGCTACTCTTTGGTTAACATAACTTCTGTGGAGGAAATTCACCCTACAAAGAAATCTGTGATGACATCTTGAAATTTGCATCTGTGATGCCCACATTCTGCTGTCTTCCTGTTTTTGTACTGCTCCATAATTGTAATTTGGATGACTTGTCATTTCCGTTTATTTAAATTATAAACAGTATCAAGTCTGATGTTGTCTGAACTGATATGCCACTTTAATTTTTTTAATGGGAGATCATCCTTTTTGGAGGCAGACCAGTGGCTCAGCTATTACGGTAGAATCAAATCTAACGTGCAGAAAATTTTAAACATGGCTGTCAGGCTGAATTAGTTAAAGCCCCAATAACTTTGGATCATGCAGTTGACATGAGTTGCTGGAATTGAACTTGATCTGCGCACTGTCACTGAACACTGATACACAATTTTGTTACCAAAGAAGAGAAGCAACATCATTCAACATCATATATAGCTGGAGTTACACTTTAATAAGTATCTGTTCTGACTTACCATTTCAACTTAAAAGCAAACCTACAGAACCAGTATACTTGGGGATTGCCTGTATACTGCAAGGATACATGGAGCAGAGCTTTGTTTTAAATTAGTTCTTTTCAGGCTATTTGATATGGTTGTCCAGAATTCTTTCCTAATAGTCCAGGTGCCAGGATCATATCAGTGCAATATTATTTGTACAATAGCACAATTTCTTGGAAACTTGTTGCAGTTTGGCAACTGATGGCTCATGGACTGGTATCGCTCTATTGACCGCTACTTTAAGTAGCACTATTTTAGATAATTAAGTGCAATTCATTAAGTGCAATAATCTGGGTAATGCCATCTTCTCCGTGCTGAATATGTGTTTTTATCATTTGGAATAGTAGCAGGGTCATTGGTGAGAATAAAATATAAATTCAGCCTTGCCATAAGAATTTTCAGGCAAACCTCTTTGCGACTGGAAGAAGTTCTCATGAAAAGGTGTCCTGGTATTTGTTTATAATTTCTGTAATAGTTACTACACACATCACTTAGTAATAGTTCCCCCCCCCCCTCTGTAAAATTACTTTCCACATAAATCTGTGCCTGTATGATCCTGTAGCAGTGTTTAATGTGACCATTACATATCCCAAGTTTTATTCAAAGTGTTTCTGTACATTCCAGGTGAAAAGGAAACGGTCCCTTACTTCTTTGCACATTTTGAAGAACAATTAAAAATCTATACAAAACAGGTGAGCTTGCCTAATTCTAATAAAGTTTGAAATCATGGTGACTTCAGCCGAAGGTTTTATTTTTTGAGAAATAATTAATGACATCATCAAGATGATAAATGTGACAAGAACTGATCCAAAGGTGCTCTTCAGTATGACATAGTTGTTCACTAGAACAGTTCAATTATTACTACTGCTCAAGAGAAGTTGGGAGTGTCTGGATGTTTGTTTGTGTCCCTGTGTGTTTGTAGATGTTTGTGCACATTAGCGCTTTTCCCTCAATCTTAAATATTTTAGCTATTATATAGGGAAAAACTGGAATATGTGTCAGTAAGGAAAACTTTAGTTCTATCTGGTGGTATTTGTTCCTACTAATCCAGTGGATGTTTCTACTAATGCTCGGTGTGGCACCTGTCTTTTAACAACTTACCAACAAATGTGTAAAGTTTGGCTTAATGCCTTCTGATGGCATGCATCTGTAGAAATGTTTAAGCCCCATTCTCTGAAATGTAACAGTTGCTGTACTACTTCATTCTATTTTATGAATTAGTTGCATTATAATTATCAAGGTTGCCCACTTTCCTTCTGTTTTGTTTGATTTTATTTTAATGTTGTTTAATTTTGGAAAGAAGAACTTGTGCTTGGTATTCAATATTAATAAAATGTATAATGAAAGGAGAAAATCAGAAAATAGAACTAAAAAGAATGAGCATCTAGATTGTGTGTCACAGTGAGATGTGAAAGCTTAAGAAAAGTGTCAGCCCCCCCCCCCCCCCCAAAGTGTCTCAGACCGAGAAAGAACTGAGACAGCATGGGGCACTGCAGTTGGTAGAAGACTCGGCAAAAACTAAATGCCTTGCTTCATGAAAGCAGAAATACTTTCCAGCAGTGTGGGGAAGCTGGTGTTGTCCACCCCCCAAGACTTCACAGACATTATGTGTAACCAATTTTACCACTTAAGGGGAAGAGCCAGTCTCACCTTGCCAGTTCCATCTTGGGTTTCTTTCATGAAACCCTTGAGGATTGACAAATTTGATCCAGCAGATGTGTCTGTTAATAGGTGTGTTCAGCAACAGGTTGTGTCTTTATAGAAGGTTGCTGTCCATCCTAGGGGTGTGGTGACCACCTTTGTTGGCCTCAGTTCGAAGGTTTGCCTCCTCTCATTGCTGGAAAACAGAACATTGGTGCTGACCGCGAAAATTCATTTCAAGCAGTTGTGCGGAGGTGATACTTCCTACCTATTTAGTACGTTTTGTGTGATTTCATTCTGCTGGCGGCACGCACACATACATACACAGAGCTGTCCCTCCATATTTGAGGTTCTCACCTCTGCAGATTTGATTACCCACAGATTTAATTTAAAAATATCTAAAACAATGTCTATATCTTCCAGTGTAACTGTATGATCAACCTCCTCCAGGCATGTTGGAGGACCTGGTGGTTTCTAGAGAGAACAACTTTCTAGTTCTCCAATGCAGCTTTGTTGTGCCATCACTGTGAAGATGGGGCTGATTCACCCTTTTAGGGTGGTAAAGTTAATTGACATATAAAGTGCCCTGTTCGTAAAGCATAAGGGAGGAGCCTGACCCAGTTTGAAGGATTCTCTCCCTGTTGTAAATTAACCTTTACGATAAGTAGCAATATTCAATTTCCTTCTGCTTATAAATGATCATTGGATACAGTATTAGATGGTTCATACCAGAATGTAGATTATATCTTACGTTAATATGATGACACCACCAAGGATACAACATATTGGCAGCAGTCATTGAAAAAGTATTTGGCACTTATTTAGAAAGATAAAGCTGAGAACTAAAAACATTGGGTGCTTAAAACAATAATCTGATACTAGAATCCTTGCTCAAACAAGTGAGCAGTTGCTTGTGTGCCATTATTTTCCATTATTTCAATAGATTTGTCTTTTTATTCTACTCATTTTGAACAGATTATCATTAACTTGGTGGACCAGACTGGCCGAGAAAAAATTATTGGTGATACGTATCTTAAGCAGGTTTTACTGTACAACAACCCAAGTCTTACTTATGTTTCATTTGACTTCCACGAACACTGGTAAGTCTGTCAAAAATATCTAGGGCAATTTAATACTAAAATCCTAAATGATAGCATTCTGTTGTTCATTTACATCAGCCTTATAAGCAGGTACAATATGACAGGTGTTCTTTAGTTCTGATGTTGGTGGTTTATGTTACCAAAAGATTTCATTTTCTTTGTAAAATCTCAAAAACTGTCCAGATAAAATGGTTGAACAAATGTGTTCTTCAGTATTTACATATATAGTCAGCCAAGATTGAAGCATGCAGTTCCAAAACTTTGAGCAATCCTCCCAATTCGCGTGTGAATAAAAGTAGATCTAGTTTTATGCAGCTATTTTGTAACAAATGGTTAAAAAATACTTAGAAAAAAGGATATAATTGCTACAGATTTTATTTGGTGATGTAAACAAAGCAATCCTATGGCTATAAAAACCTTAAAGAAGTTTTCTTTGTGTTTTTTAGCCGCGGGATGAAGTTTGAAAATGTCCAGACGTTAACAGATGCTATTTCAGATATCATCACTGATGTGAAGTGGTGCTGGTTGGTATTCTCACGATCCCTTTACTTTAAAAAAGTGCCCTCTTCAGTTGTGCTTGGTTACTTAAGATAAATAAAGGAGAAGATGGGACAAGAGATAGATTCTACATTCATAATCTCCACCTAGGGCAGTGGAATTTTTAAAAATAAAATATAATATATGGAAATAACATGGATAATATTTTATGCAGTAGCTCCGTTTTTCTGTAAGGATAAGATGGGAGGGTATTTACACGATTTGTAACCTGTCTGTTGACATGGACAAATATCTGTATATTAGTGACCATGGAAACACTCGTAATAATTTAAGTTTCTCTTGTAATCAGTATAAGATGGTTATATTGTAAGCTTTCTAAACATTTTTTTTGCTTGTTGGAAGGGTGGACCAAGCTGGTGTGATTTGTAAGCAGGAAGGAATTTTCCGAGTTAACTGTATGGATTGCTTGGATCGAACAAACGTTGTCCAAGCTGCTATTGCTCGTGTAGTTATGGAACAACAGGTATTCTGGCTATTGAAACTTTTAACTATAAACCCTTAATGAGAACAATGTGGAATGTGGTTGATGAGCCTTGACTGTATTGGGCTGGAATGGAAATGTGTATGTAGTTTTTCCATGTCACATTGCTTAATTCTGTTAATGCAATGCTTGAGCTCATTGAAGGACACTTGTTATAGGGATGCCAAACTAATTTCCTTTGTATGGTTGAATTTATAATGTTTAAATGCAATTTTTACAGTTAACCCCTTAAAGGTCCTTCTTCTATGTTGGGTAGCTTTGATTTAGAATAGTGATTTCGAAGGGCATTGTTGAGATCTTAACATGATAAGCACTGGTTTTAAACCTGATATACAGTATCCAGGAGAGTAAAGTGGACTTCATAACATTCTGAGAGATTGCAACCTCCTGGAGAAGAATACATTTATGCGCTAGTGTTCTGTAGCAGCCAGTTAGTTAAGTTATAAGTTTCCAAAGTTACCTCTCTTGGTGTGACTCCCTCAAATGTCATTCACTTGTGTTCTGATCAGTAGCAGAATGGACCCTCTTTTCACTATGCAGCTGATGCCTGCTTAAGAGGATGTTGGGGAGGGAGTTTGGGTCATAGCAGTAGTGTCACAATCATGACTAAATAGTGATGATGAATATGGAATAGTTACCATCCATAATAACTATCCTGTGTTCCCAATAGCTACTTAGTCACAGTTGAAATCCTGTTGCCATGACCCTATCTCCAATCTAATTTACAATTTATCAGCTGTATGGGGAGAAGGGGGTTAATTCTGCAGACAGTTGGAACATGGGTAAGTCATGTTTACATCAGGTTTTGCGGGGAGGACAGGACAGGAGCATTTACTTAGTTAAGTGTAATAAGTAAGTATACCTAGTGCTGTGTATTCTCATGTAATAAGTTGACCTCATGTGCAAATCAAGGGCAGGCTTTAAAGCCAAAATTATAGATTTTGATATGACTCACCGAAACGTTGAGGATTATTCCATGTGGATAGCGCCATTGCCACCTCGGGGTCAGCCAACCATGGCCACCCCTGCCATTCCAAAAAGCTAAAAACAAAAGGCCAGAAACAGTGCCATGGCAGAGAGAATAAAGTTAGTGCGTTTTTTAGTTTCTCCTAACTAGCCTCTTGCCTTTCACTGCTTTACTCAGAGCAGGGGATGATTCCATTTAAGATTTGGTACTCATATTGACCTGTGGATAAGTAGATCCAAGTTTTTGAGGTTGCTTTTTGACTAAGATTTCTGCATTTATACATGAGTATATAGCAGATATGGCCAAAATAAGGCCCGCGGGCCAGATCCTGCTCTTTGGGCTTTCCCCTCCAGCCCATGCCAGGTATATAGGGTATATTAAATATGCTGAGTATCAACTAAGCAGCTGCTTCAGAATATTGGCTATTATCTTTATGAAAATTCTATCTCTGAATATCAGAGAGAGTGCTCACTGGTTAACAGATAATAAAAACCAAACAAACGTTTCTAATAGTAAGATACTATTGATTTACTATTGCATTATTAAAGTAAAAATAAAAACCCCAAACCATCATGACCCTTTTAAAAATCAAAATCCAATTTTATTCCAGTTGAAAAAGTTAGGTGTGATGCCACCAGAACAACCACTGCCAATGAAATGCAATCGAATCTACCAAATCATATGGGCGAACAATGGTGATGCCATAAGCCGACAGTATGCCGGAACTGCAGCTTTAAAGGTAGAAACATTAATGGAATTAATATGGTATAAGTGTTAGATTGTTTTTTAAATATGTTGTCTGTAGCATTATTAATAATTCCCAGTGAAAGATGATTCTGCTTTGGGAAGCACTACTCAGATTGAGGTCTTCAAAATGTTGAAAAATATTCCTAATATGAAACCTAACATTTATTTTTGGAATTATTTTGACTTTGTTGTTCATATTTTCAAATGACAATTGTTTTCACTGTACTGAGCTTTTCACTGCTAAGTTTGAATGTACTGTATTGTATATGTATCATTGGCTTTTGCTTCAAAAATTGTATGATACTGTTAAGAAACTCTTGAATAGAATGTACTGCCATATATTAAATATAGCACTGATTATGGACAAGCTTCATGTTAATGTTACAGCATTATAATCAATCTTCATGCTGATCCTCTATTATAATGCTGTATTGTTCCTTTCAGTACTGTACATTTTGTATGTAGGTCTTTAAAAATTTGATTTACAAAATATTATTAGAAAAGGTGATTCTGAATGTACAGAATGTAATTTTTAGTGTACAGAACAACATGATAAGCACTGGGAAAGGTGAATGTTCCTCAAAACATAGTCTTGAAAGTTGCCCTCTGTTATTTAAAATTTCAGTTATGTGAATAACTAGAGAATAAATATTCAACAGGGTGACTTTACAAGGACTGGTGAAAGAAAGCTGGCCGGTGTCATGAAAGATGGTGTTAACTCTGCAAATAGATACTACTTAAACCGCTTCAGGGATGCATATAGGCAGGCAGTCATAGGTGAGCATAATTGTAATTTAGTTTCATACTGATTTATTGCTAAATATGTATTTGTTGAATTTTCTTCTTTGACTTGCTGTTTAAAAATGTCAAGTTTTGTGGATTATTTATCTAGATTTGTATTATGACGGGAAAATGATATCTGCACTGTTCAGTTCTGATTATAAAGAAGTGTAAGTGGGGCTGGCTCATTTCAACTGCTTTTTCTAGAAGTGTAGTAGAATGTAAGTTCAAAAAATATTTTCAAAAAATATTTTAACTGTAATGAAAGAATAATATTTTTATTAATTGCAGTTATGGTGGGAAATGTAAATGGGTACAGACAAATCTTTGAGCCTCACTCCATCCCTGTTTTAGCCTAGTTATGCCAACTTTGTAGATAAAATGCCATCTCAAAAATATATCTTATTTTCCAGCATCCTCTCAGCTCTGTTTTTGTTGTTATGCTTTTTTGCAGCCAGTTTTTTTTCTTTTAACTCTCTGATGTTTTATGTTTTTCATCGTATTCTGTTCTTCTTTGGCCCAGATTTAATGCAAGGTATTCCTGTGACAGAAGATCTCTATTCCATATTTACAAAAGAGAAAGAACACGAAGCTCTGCACAAAGAAAACCTGAGAAGTCATCAGGAACTGATTAGTCAGTTATTGCAAAGTTACATGAAGCTGCTTTTACCCGATGATGAAAAATTCCATGGAGGTTGGGCACTTATTGATTGTGATCCAAGGTATGCACAACATAAACTTATAAAAATTACCTTTACAAATACTAAACATGTCATGACATATACCATATATACTCAAGTATAAGCCAAGTTTTTCAGCCCTTTTTAGAGCTGAAAAAGCCCCCCTCGGCTTATACTCGAGTATATAGGTAATCAGAGTTGGACAGTCTTATCTTAAATTACAGTTTTATGTAAAAATTCAAAAACATTTAACCTACTGATGCCTCAATTAATGTAATTTTATTGGTATCTATTTTTTATTTTTGAAATTTACCAGCAGCTGCTGCATTTCTCACCCTTGTCTTATACTTGAGTCAATAAGTTTTCCCAGTTTTTTGTAGTAAAATTAGGTGCCTCTGCTTATATTCAGGTCGGCTTGTAATTGAGTATATCTATATATATAAAAGAGTGATGGCATCAGGGCAGCGGACAAAACAACAAAACTACAGGCCCCCCAACCTCAAAATTTGACAACACAACCCATCATTCATGGCTCTAGGTTGATACAACAAAAAGAAATGAAAAATAAAGTCCTAATTATAGGGAGAGTAATAATAGTTTTTATCCAATTGCTGCCAGTTTGAAGGCTAAGCTCCACCCACTTGGTCTCCTAGCAACCTTCTTAGCCCAGGGGACAGACACAATTAGGCCTCACTTAGGCCTCTTCCACAGATTATCAGATTTTAACTGGATTATATGGCAGTGTAGACTCAAGGCCCTTCCAAACAGCTATATAACCCATTTAGAATCTTATATTATCTGCTTTGAACTGGATTATCTTGACTCCACACTGCCATATAATCCACTTCAATGTGCATACGAAACATAAAGACAACCATACAACAGACATTCAATACCACCACTACCTCAACAATTTCTCACCAACACCACCAGACAACACCACAGCAACGCGTGGCTGGGCACAGCTAGTATGGTAATATAGTTGGAATGGAGAAGGAAATGTCACTTCACAGTTGTTCTTAATGTAATGAATAAGCTATGAACTTTTATCCAATTTGATATGCACCATTTGTATTTGAATGTCAGTAACCACCCTTCATAAAGATAAGATAAATTGATCTCTAAGTTTCAAAGTCCCATGTTATGAATGCAGTGAAAACATAATATCAGTCTGAAAGTTATATATCCATCACTGGTAACCAATCTTCATTTAAGGGATTCTAGAATTTTTAAAAAAATTTTTTTTTTGGTATTAGCTGAAGAACTCTATTTTTTGCCACATCAAAGTTTATGCTGTTTTTAGGTTCTGCTGTTGCTCTGTTTCAAGCGTTCTCAAAATGTGCTCCGAGGAGCCCTTGGGGCTTTGCGTGTGATATTGAGGGGCTCCGCAGCACCATATTGCTTCCTGCCTCCTCCTTTTTTCCTCCTACTCGGAAATGCAGGGAAATTAAAAATGTTGAGCTGCCAGAAACAGCAGCAGTAGCAGCAGCGACCTTTCTCCCCCACTTCCCTCACTGCCCAGACTCTTTTTCTTGCCGCCCAGGCCCCCCAGGCTTTCTTTGCTTTCAAAATTCTATTTTTCCTCCCATGGTCTTCCACTGAAGTACTGTTAAGTTTATGTTGGTTAAAATTGTTCATCATTTTAAATATTGTATTATTCATTCTTTCCTTTTTTTGTACTGTGTGAATTAATCCACACAAGCACTCTCTGTCCTTCTGCCCCTGGCTCAGCCCATGTCACACACACACACACACACACACACTTACTTCTTGGGGCTCCATGGAAACGTTTTGCTTCAAAATGGGCTCTGCAGCTGAAAAAGTTTGAGAACCCCTGCTTTATTGTTTATAACTGGCTTTGTGTATATTCTTTATTAACTGCTCTGGGAACTTACTTGAAGGGAAATGTAAAAACATTACAGTTTTAGCTAACAGTGGTGGCCATTCAAAATAGTTGGGTCAAGAGGAATAGTAGAGTGGTGCCGTTCCCTGGTACTGCTACTGATAACATGGCAATGCACCTTTTTTGTATAACCACACCTAGACATCAATTTAGTGCAGTGGTTCCCAACTTTTTTTTGACCAGGGCCCACTTTGACCAGGGACCACTTTGGCCATGGCCCACAGGTTGAGAACCACTGGTTTAGTGCCATAGGATCTAGTGATAAGAAAAAAGGATGACACACTAAATTATAATATAAAGCCAAGTTGTATCAAATCAGTTTTGGAAGGCTTGCTTTTTACTAGAGCCTACAGGTCAATGAATTTTGAAATATACAGTAAACGAGAAATACATTATTGACAGGAACATTTTGAAGTAATTGGTAGATGTCTGGATTATTGATGGTGCTATATGTAAAGCTGGACATTCATAATTGTAGAACTTATGACCAAGAGTTGAGAAGATTTGAGAAGGGTGTCTGACATTTTCAATATATATCTAGCATTAATGTAAAATATTGTGATTCATTTTTGTTTAGCCTCATTGATGCCACCCACAAAGACGTTGATGTTCTCCTTTTGCTTTCTAACTGTGCCTACTATGTAGCCTAGTAAGTAAGACTTTTTCCTGGTTTTTTTGCATTAAAATAAAGATATTTGTAAGAATTTTTTACTGCATTATAATGGGGTTCAGGTACAAATAAATCCAGATCTAACTCTAGGTATTGATGTTTCTTTGTCTAGTTATGATGATGAAGTAGATAAAGTAAATCAATACCAAAGGCTGAGCCTTGAAGATTTGGAGAGGATAGAAATAGGTAAGACTCAAACGCCATTGCATTTTAATTCATTCTGTCCCATTTTTACCAACATTATTGTGAGATTTATTGCAGTTCTTGAAAAAAACTGTTTGAAAGACTGTTTCCTGTTTCCCCATCTATTGAACATTTAGGATTTTTTTTACGAAAGCAGTGTGTATGTGTTGCATGACTATAGTGGAAAAGAAAAAGTAATAGTGGAATGGATGAAGGCAAAGTATCTTTGTTTATGATATTTATATGCTACTTTTCTCTCAAAGAACTCAAAAAGTGGTATGCAGTATTTTCTCTCTTCTCCCTTTTCATTTTTGCAATATCAGGTTGCATTGGGTTTGACAAAGAGATTGTAGCTGATCTTGGGTCTGGCAATGAGTTTCACAGCTGAAGGGAGTTTTGATTTTGGGCATCTCCAGTTGTGACCCATACCTGTTAATTACACAATGTAACATGTTTTTTGTTCCTGAGTTATAAATGTCATTTCCTATTTGGTCCTATCATAAACACATGGAAAAATGTTTATTAAACTGCATCACATTTTGCAACCAATTCGACATAGTTTGTGGCAGTTACAAAAACAATGTTTCTGGAGCATAACAACTATTTTCAAAGTAAGTACTACACAATTAAACAGGAAATAACACTTTCAAAACAGGAACAGAAAAAAAAAACAAATTTTGTTACATAGTGTTATTGCATCACATCGTGTTAGGTGAGAAAAAGGAGTAGAAACAAATCCGCTATTTCATGATACATCAACAAGGCTGCATAATAGAACTAGTGAAGATAGTTTGGGAGAAGGGTAGTGCTACAAGAGAAGTGGCCCTAACTGGAGTTGTGTGGTGGTGTTGTTGAGCAGTGGCAGCTCATTGTTTCATTTTTTCTTTTGATGTAGCCAGGTGCAATGGCTGCTGATGGAAAGAGTTGGAACATATGTTTCTGGAAAATCCCTCCTGTGTTTCTAAAACGTAAATGCCTTTTTTTTTTTAACAACAAGGGCCTGAACCAACTCTTTTTGGGAAACCAAAATTCTCGTGCATGCGGCTCCATTATAAATATAGAGACACAAGTGGCTATTTCCATACCCTTAGAGCTGTGATGCGCAATCCTGAAGAAGATGGAAAAGGTAATACATTGTTCTTTGGAAGCAATTATTTTTCTGATTATTTATGTGCATTTAATGTTAAGAATGTTGATGGTCCTATACTGTGAACAATTCAATAATTTTCAGTGATAACAAAAAGGAAATTCACCTTTTTGAGCCAAACAATGATATCTGTGGCCCCTTCTATACTGCCATATAAGATCCAGATTATCTGCATTGAGAATCTGGATTATATGGCAGTGTAGAAGGGACCTACATTGTACTTATGTTTTACTACGGTAATTAACTCAAGTAATGATCAAAGATAAATTACACATTTAGGGTTCTCAGTCCAGCCCCTGCCTACTTTTTCTTCATTCAAATCAATCAGCCCCTTTGGCTGCTATATGGTCTCATTTAAGTGTAAGATTTTCACTTTGAAGAGGATTGACCCCTTATGGGTCTTTTTCTTTAGCCCTTTCAGGTGAATTCTCACAATTTTTATATGAAATGGCATGTCAATGGAACATGTAGGTTTTCTAACATCACAGTTAAGGCTCTTGTTTATCCTAGTTGTGGACAGAGATTTATATTTTTATATTTTATATTGTATACACCCTCCTGCACTCAGAAATGTTGTATCCCAGACATTGGTTTACCATTGAAGGCAGTTATAAAAAGTCAGGTGGGATAATGGCATAGCACTAGGACATGAGAGAAGCCTCCCACAAGATGGTAAAACATCCGGGCGTCCTCTGGGCAATGTCCTTGCAGACAGCCAATTCTCTCACACTAGAAGCGACTTGCAGTTTCTCAAGTCGCTCCTGACACAAAAAAGTTTTGCATAGCACTAATGTTTTTTGGTTGTGTTCACTTTTATGGTTGCGTAGGAATATGGCTTGATCTCAGATTCAGACCTGTCCAAAGACCTGAAAGATACCTCACATTTCCCTTGACTATGGAAAAAATTATGCTCTACTTAGGAATGTTATGGATTAAATTGTATTTCAGATACTCTTCAGTGCATTGCAGAGATGCTGAGAATCACAAAACAGGCTCTTGGTTTGGATGTGCCCATTGTTGAGAAAAAACTGGAGAGGTGAGTTTTTACTTGTCCTAGCCTTGCATTCACCAGAGCCCCAGATCTGTTGAGCTTTAGCTGATGTACCTTTTGCTTAATACAGCCATCTCTTGATATAAGTCAGAGCTTGTCAGTTAAGACATAGTAATTTGCAGATTTTTGGGGTATTTTGCCATTTGGGAGCATGTTTAGCTTTAGAGCTATTTAACGCAGGGGACGAAAGAGTCTAAAGTGCAAATCTGCAATCAGTTTTATGTAATTCATTTCTCTCTCTCTCTGTAATGGAAAAATTGCTCATTCGCTTGAAATGGGACGAAGGAGGTGCTTTGCAAAAGAATGAGGAAGGTTAAATAGAAAAGCTTATTCACTACTAAGAACCCTTCTATCCCAAGGTTCTTGGGTAGCTTTCACCTCTGTGCAAGGGAATGGAATAAATATTATATTGGTTTGAAGGAGAAAATAACTTGGATGTCCTAGAGTGTGGAGAGTTTGTGAGCTCCACATCGGGAATCTAAGAAATAAAGTATTAGCGGTATGTCTGTATAAGAGGATATTATTTTTTTCTTTCCGAATTTGCAGAAAGAGCAGCAAACCCCATGAAGACATCATTGGCATTAGAACCCAGAACAGAGGATCCTTGGCTCAGGGGAAGAATTACTTAATGAGCAAGTTCTCCTCCCTTAATCAGAAAGTGAAACAAACAAAATCCAATGTCAACATGAGTAATATTAGGAAGTTGGGGAACTTCACAAAGCCTGAAATGAAAGTCAACTTCTTAAAGCCTAATCTGAAAGTCAATCTTTGGAAATCTGATAGTAGCCTTGAAACCATGGAAAATCCCATGATGGAAACAAAAGTCAATGCGGAATCGGATCTAGAGATTTCTTCAGATAATGACTCATTCCATTCAGATGACTTCCTTACAAATTCTAAATCTGACGATGACCAACAGTTCATGGACTCCTTGGAGAACATAGATTATGTCCTGCCTAGTTGTGGTATCATTGCCTCTGCTCCTCGACTTGGGAGTCGGTCCCAGTCTGTAAGCAGCACGGACATCAACATTAGCATTCCTGTTCCTTCAGAAATCCATGTTACACAGTGTGGAGACCAAATAAACACATCTGAACCTGAAGGCAAAGCACTGCAGGAAGCCCCTTCCACTGACATTGCAGCTGTGGAGTTCACCAAGCCAGTTGATGCTTACTGCCATAGATTTGTACAGGATGCTCAAATTAAGATGGCCAGTGCGTCCAAGATGGAGGTTGGGTCTCAAGAATTCCAGAAAGCAGATTATGTCAGCAATGATGCTTCTAAGAAAACTGAATCTTGTTTTGGAAGAACAAGTGAGGTTCCTTCTAGGCCATCTAAATTGGATGTGCCATTTTCAGAGACAGAGTCACACTTCTTAACGGTTGAACAGATGTCTACGTCGCATAGCCCAGGCTCCTCTTCCAACGCTCTTGAAGTTGAGCCAGGGTTTCAAATGACTCCTTCACCAGCAGAGAGCAACGGGAGCAGAGCAGTCTCTCCTTTTGCAAAAATACGCAGTTCCATGGCCCAGATGGCTAATATGACACAAGCTGGTTTGACCCAAGGAATCAACTTTGCAGTGGCTAAAGTCCAGAAGAGCCCGGCTGAACCAGAATGTATAAATGAAATTCAGCAAAATGAATTGAGAGAGATGTTTACACAGTGTCAGACACGGATAATTCAGATCTAGAGCTCAAACTGTCCAGATCCAGTTGTACATATTGGGGGAGAAGGGGCAAACTACTGCTGAATATTGGTATAATACAAATAATTATGTTTACAGAGAGGTGTGGGAGAAATGAGGTGGGTTCTGAACAGGTTTCAGAAGTATTCTCTGGCAGCTGAGCTGGTGAAGGTTAACCATACTAATCAGGTAGCTCATACGCCGTTGATGTGCATGCTGTTAGTTTGAGTGATCAGTTGCACAATTATCTTTTGAAACTGGGTTTTATAGGTAATCTGATTTATGTAGAATATTTATATTAGGGTCTGGTACTGACACCTGTTACCTTATTAATCTTGCACTGTACCAGTGAACATTTTATTCACAAGATAACATCTTATTTATTTTTCAGACTAACCTTTTAAATTTAATTTTTTAAAATTTGTGTTCATTGACCTAGTTGCATTCCTAAGGAACGGATTTCTGCAGAGAAAGTATTTAAATATATATGCCTAGGGGCTTTCCTGCCAATTCATTCTTTTCCCCTACCTCTGCTAACTGGTAGCTATGGTACCTTGGAGCAATCTAACATGGTAATATAGAAGAACTGAGTTTTTTTAACTAGAAAAAAAACATTTAAACCCTTTTTGTCTGTCTTTTTGCCTTTGAGTGATGGAATTGGCTCCTTACACTTGTGCTACTTTTTTAGAGGAAAAACAAAAGCATTTAACTACAAATATAAATGCAGAATATTGGATATATGCTGTAGTGTTCGTATGAGATACTGTAACTTCCTTAAACTCAAGCAGGGAAGCACAAAAAATAACATAAACTACAACATACTTATCTATAAAGTTATACTGCTGATATTTAAAACCAGATTAATGCAAAGTATTTCAAAAGAGTTAAAATAGTTGTAATTTGTTGGGATCAGTTTTGGTTTTGTCACTGTACCGCTAGGGGAATGAGATTGTATTTGATTGGGGATCTGATCCAAAAAGCCTCAGGTGCACAAGGACAATTCCCATAGATCATGTTATTTCCCAGAGCACTTTTGTGGCTGATTGTCCATAGCAGAATGTAGTTGCAAATACAAGAATGGATACTGTGTCTTGTGGTCTTATAGCCTCAATAATCATTATTCTACAGCCAGGGACTCTATATGTTAGTACTCGTGTACTATAGTTAAGTTGCACGCACTGTTCTAAGCAATTAATATGAGTCATGATGGTGGTCTTTGACTTTCTCTACTATAACAGAAGTGATGATAAACTTAATCTGATTGTCTTTTTTGTCTGATACTTTTGATACTGTTTTCATTTTTGTTATTTATTTCTTAATACCGTAATGTATATTCTTTTTTGGTGTGTCTGTATAAATTTGTGAGTATTTAAAATAAAACTGTTGTTTTAATGTGGGATACCTATACAAGATATATTTTAATAAAAAAAATCAGACCAGATGCATTTTGGTGTACATGATTCAAATGCAAGGGGTTTCTTTCCACTTAAGTTACAGGATTCTCCTAATTAATGGGCTGAAACTCTAAAATCATGTATGAGCTCTTCATTGCTCTCAGATGTATTCTCCATAGCCACATATGGCATCCAGCAGTCAGTAAAATCTTAAAAGATACTATCATCAGTCACTTGGAGGTGGGATCTCATTCTTTCTTAGTTCTGAGATCAGATGTAATTGCATATTGGCTCATTGTTCTGATATGTTTGGCCATCCTAAGAAAACATTCTTGCAGATCATATCACACTACTGACGGCACATTAAAGAGGGATCTTACTATGAATAAATGTGGAGATACTCTGATTTGATGCAGTGTCTTAAAGATAAACAGTGCTTTCACCTGATTAAAGGTTTTCCCTGACATTAAGTCTAGTCGTGTCCAACTCTGGGGGTTGGTGCTCATTTACATTTCTAAGCCGAAGAGCCGGCATTGTCCGTAGCCCCTCCAAGATCATGTGGCTGGCATGACTACATGGAGCACCGTTACCTTCCCGCTGGAGTGGTACCTATTGATCTACTCATATTTGCAGTATTTTCAAACTGCTAGGTTGGCAGAAGCTGGGGCTAACAGCAAGAGTTCACTCCGCTCCCTGGATTCGAACTGCCGACCTTTTGGTCAGACAGTTCAGCAGCTCAGTGGCTTAACCCGCTGCGCCACGTGGGCTCCTTCACCTAATTGGATATAATGAAATAGCCATGAAGGAAAAACATTCTGCTTAAGCAAAACAGGTATAGCAGAGTGGATTTTTATTTTGAGAAATAAAAAGAGTGCCTTTAATAGCATTTGGAACACTTAAAGCTGAACTTTTTTAAAAAAAAAAACCCTTTGGGATGGTGTGGTTTCTAATGAAGCATTGATTTCAGGTATAACATGAAGGTTAATGTGGGAAAATGGCATTGTTTTCAAAACCCGTGAAGTTTCCAGCAATTATGTGTATGCATGCACCTGTGTTTCAGAATTCTGTGGAACGCCTCTACAGAAGCTAGAGAATAAATTACATATCACTGATCCGTCCAGTAGTTTATATCTAACTATATTACCAAAACAATTTCATACTACAATAATAACAGACCATGCTACTGAATGATCATTATATTGTGTTGTCGAAGGCTTTCATGGCCGGGATCACAGGGTTGTATATTTTCCGGGCTGTACAGCCATGTTCCAGAAGTATTTTCTCCTGACGTTTCGCCCACATCTATGGCAGGCATCCTCAGAGGTTGCCTGCCATAGATGTGGGTGAAATGTCAGGAGAAAATACTTCTGGAACATGGCCATACAGCCCGGAAAACACAACAACCCTATCATTATATTGGTTAACCTTGCTTTGGCAATTCAACCCGATTGTTATATTGGTTAACCTTGCTTTGGCAATTCAAGTGAATAGTAAATACTACAATGGCTGTAAAATGAGTACTCCCTTGAGAGATTATCACACTACTTTAAAGCAGACATGGGCAAACTTCAGCCCTCCGGGTGTTTTGGACTTCAACTCCTACCTGGAGGAGTGCCCCCTATATACATATAATTTAGCAAAAGTGACACAGCATTTTTTAAAATAAATCTTTAATATCAAACAGTTTGTTAATCTGTTGAACACCATTCAATTGTGTTTAAATTTGAGAAAAGAGCCATCACTTTCTGGTATAAATTATCTACAAAACCGGATATAAACATAAGCTCTCTTCATACTAGCTCGACACATTAGGCATACATTGCAGTCACGTCAGCAATGCAAAGTGCTGTAAATCTAGAGTTCATTTCCATTGACACATTGCTGCTGCTGCAGCCTGGCTTTGCGCAGGGTTTCCAACTGTTTTGCTCTCAGCCATCTCTCACGTGAAAGTGTCGTTTGGCCAGCACTTAGGGAAAGGAACCTGCAGGCAAGAGGCACAGGTGAGGAAGATTCCTTGTAACAGAAGAGAGCTCCATATTTCCTGCTGTGTCATTGCAATTATTATCAAAAGCTGTGGTATTATAATGAAAGTATTAGAAAAACAAAAGGACCAATTATAGCCACAGACATACAACAATGCTATACAGGCAGCCCCTGAGATAAAAACATTCAACTTACAAACAACTCATAGTTAAAAATGAGAATTAGGGGGTGAGACAACAGGAAGTGAGAGAAATTTACACCTATGAAGGGAAAATCACACCTGTAAGAGTTATCATGGGGGAAAGGTGTCTCCACTGAAGCTTTATCACCAATCCTTGTTTTCACAACAAGCCAATTTTTTCAAAATCCAATTATCACAGAGACAGAAAGTGAGGTGAAATATTCTGAACAGGGGCACAGGCAGCAAAACAAACTTCACAGGGGTGTTAACCCTTCCCTTTGCTATCCAAAGCTAATATATACAGTATATATATTTGGCTGGAGTTCAACTTAACAAACCTACAGAACCTATTTTGTTTGTAACTTGGGGACTGTCTGTACTACAATGACAGACTTCTAAACCAGGAGCAACTGTATGCAGGATAGGAAGCAATTTCCCTGACTCAGAAATGACCCTCTTTCATTTAGTCATCACACTGGATCTCCTTGAGCTGCTATACTAAGTTAGGGAAGGAAAAACTGGCACATTTTTGCACACAATCTGTGTATTTAAAGTTTTCAGATAAAAATCGCACCAAAAATATTTTTACAAATGTTGGAATTGGAAGGGTTACCTGTGGCCCACAACGGACTTGAGAATACAGTGACAAATGTAAGCCTCCACACAAGCCTATCACGTATATGCTACTTGGGTATACTGGTATTTTAGGTTTATGAATTTCTTCACCCATGACTCGCCCATGGTCACCCTAAGAAGCTACAGGTATAAAGGAGAGAGAGGCAGAGAAGGGCCATTTTCTAAGGTGAGATGGAATCATTTCGAGTTCTATAAATCAATTCTCCATCTTGAATAAGGCAGGCACTGAAATGTCTGCCTTACTCAAAGTGGAGTACTGTTCTGCAGAAAAAAAAACACTTTATGTAACAGCTGGATGAGCATGGCATCTTCCTACCATTCCTCAGGAACAGGCTCAGCAAAAGTACATCACTATAGGTAAGAATAGAGAGCTGCAATGTGCCCTTCTAGCTACTGGCCCAACTCGCACCAGCCCCAATAGAAGGGATGAAAGCTGACCAATCCTGGACAATACATGCATGATATCTTACCCCGGAAAAGAAGGAAAGAATGTGGGAAAGGGACTGTGTTAAATCTGCAACAAATGTTTGGTTCAGGTGTACTGTTATAATCCCTTAATGAAGCTGACTCTACACACCATAGAATTGTATTAAGCTCAGAATTAAACTACTGAACTAATTCCAAACAAAGCTTGCTTTTATAAGTAAGGTATAAGTTTACATCTAACAGATTTTATAGAAGTTTTTCTGAAAGGTATTCAGCAGATATCTCTTTAATTTAACTCTGTGCATCTATCATAACCTCACCATCTAGCTTACAAACAGAATCCAGCTGTCTGCCAAAGAGGAAACCCTCATGCTCAGAAGATAGAAAAGAGATAAACAACTACCTAAAAGGAAATAGAGGGAAGTAAATACACCTTATGGGGAAGAAACCCTTAAAAGTCTGACAGGAATACTGGAGAAAGTGATTCTTTAGTCCAGCCTGCTGACCCACATTTGTATTCCTTACCTTGCTACAAGGAGATTCCTGTGAAGATCATCAGCAGTGATGCTTTCTGGGTCATTTTTACGCATTTCCACAAAATCATCTTCAACTGCCTGTCAACAGGATTTGCTCCATTAAATGTTATGATCAAGTTAATTACACTATAACACAATTTTTGTTCCTGTGCTATAAATGTCATTTCCTAATTGGTTCTATCACAAAAATATGGAAAAGTTTTATTGAAACTGCAAAAACTGTTTTTTGCGGGACATCCTGCAGCACATTTTGCTATAGTTTTTCAATGAATATCTCAGAGTCTCAACTAGTGCAACAAAGTTTGTGGCAGCCACAAAAATGAAGTTTCTGGAGTAGAATACCTACTTTCAAAGTATCGTACAATTTAACAGGAAATAACACTTTTAAACCAGGAACAGATTTTTTTCTTCAAATTTTGTTATGTAGTGTTATCTCAACAGACGTTACAATGCGAGTTATTTCAGTTGCAATCTTTGAGTGATTTTTAATTTCCCTGTGGCCAGAATTAGACATTCCTCTCCCTCTATAATAATTTTATAGGCCTTTGCCATAAGTAGGAATGTTGTGCTGTTTTTAAAAAAACAAAAGCTACTTAAAAAGAAAGTATAGGTCCCAGTCTATACAACAAAAAATGTTTTACTTCCACATGCAATCTTTGTACCTTGGTTACTTCATCAGATATACTGTAATCAAGCATTTTCAGCAAGCTTAAGTAAATCCTGAACTTGTTAAGGATGGATGGAAGCACTGCTGTGAGAAGACTGCTCATATACTCTTCCATGTTTGGTGGCAAGAGCTGTGGCTGCAGGTGAACCTGACAGTCTGACTGCAAAAAGAAATTAGACACCATAATTGATCTTTTCTCTAAACAAACTCCAAAAGAACTGGAACAGAATACAAACAAGGTTAAGAATTTTTTAAAATCAGTCTCCTCAACACTGTACTTGCTCTAGGATTCTGTCTGAAACCATAAGCCCTTAAATGAGGGTTCAAAGGACTCAAATCTAAACTTTGTGCAATGACATACATAGCAACTGTGCATAAAAACACAAAAGACGCCGCTTTAAATTGTATTTTCCCCCCAACTCTTAAGTTACTCTAGCCTTTCCCTTTTTAAATGTACAATGTCAAGTCTGATGTATAGAAATCTCAAAGTCATAACTGAATGTAACATGCAACACACAATTAGCTAGCTTTGGGGACCATGTTCTGTTTGATTACAAATTTCATCATTGCCATACCGGTAGGAGTGATCTGCCCTCGGATGTGATAAGGACATTAATGTTGCATGGGAATTCCATCTGGTGGTAACTGAAGTCATAATCCACCTTCTGCCAAGTTATCAGGTGACCCAGTGCTGTCACATTGTGCACGCCTAGGCAGACAAGAGAAGAAATCCTTTAATGTCAGTGAAACATCTTCAAACTTTGTAAGAATGAAATAGGAGATGATCAGCTAACAAAAATAGTTGCATTTTGTATTAGTATCTATGCAGAAACCCTGGGTTTAGAATCACAAGGAAAACAATGAAAATCTTTTTCAGGACGTTGAACCCAATTAGGGACATGTCCCACTATCACTGGAAACTGGAAAGGGACATGATATATTAATATAGATATTTTAAAAGAGAAATCTAGCATGAATAATTATAATCTATACCAGTAAATAAGCAATGTGGCATGCCGCAAATGTTAGCTCCGTTTCAGGGTATTTTGGACCTACTGATTCCAAAAATGACACCAATTTTCCCTAACAGTTCTAGTTTTTGAGCTACAGAACATACACTATATGCCAATCTTCACTCTGCTTGCCCACAAAAAAAGGATATTTTAATATAGTGTTTTAATTAATATATTTTAAGCATGAAGGAAAAATACTATACATTAAAAGAAAAGTATACTACATGAAATCTACATATTCACCCAAAGTAATTTTTATAATTTCAACCATATCTAAGAAACCAGAGCTAATGTGGTTTATTCAATGGAATTTTCTGAATCAGCGCCCCAAATAACCCCAGGAACAGACCTAAAAACCAAGACACCAAGAATTTTTGTTGGGCTGTGTTATCTCTTAGCTAATCAAAAGAAAGATACCTTTGTTTAAAATTCCAGTGTTCCAATAAACAATTCAATAAACAAGGATGAACTTTTACAATTAAAATAACTTGTTTTGTTCTTGTTATGTATTAAGTCTGCACAAGATCACTGAGACAAAAACCAAACCTCACTACTAGTGCCAGCCTTACCACCCTCAAATGCTTCCAGCAGCCATCCTTAATACAGTTTACAGGTTGAAAGGACTTCTCACCAGACAGTTCACATGTGTATTGTAGTAAAAAATTATGCCAAGGGACAGTGAAGGCAAATGTTTTACCTTGAGTTCCCCTACAGGCTCCCCACTACAATCCTTGCTATAGGACCCAATGTGTGCTTTTCTCCATGTTATATAGTTCTTGTTACTCGAAATCCCTTACATGCCATATCTTTATAAAACAAATGATATTGTAGTACCTTTAAGATTAACTGAAATAAGTTTTTAGCACAGGCAGTCCTCAAGTTACAAATAAGGGTAGGTTGTGTAGATTTGTTCTTGCACTGAATTTGTTTTGTTAGTCGGAACAGGTACATTTTAAAGTGTAACTCCAGCCTAAAAGATATATTTAGTTTTGCATAATATAGGAAAGAGTTAACACTTTATGTCCCTGTCATAATTGGATTTTGAAAAATTTGGCTTGTTGTGGAAACAAAGATTGGTGAGAAAGCTTCAGAGGAGTCCCGTTTTCCCCACGATAACCCTTTGAGTGAATTTCACTTATTAGGGGTAGATTTCTCTCACTTCATGTTGTCTCAACCCCATTCTTAATCATGAGTCATTTGTAAGTTGGTTGTTTGTAACTCAGAATCTGCCAGTATAGGATTCATGGAGTGAAAACAGATGTATGGATGCACATTTATACTCATGAATAAGCAGGTATGTGAAAGTAATGTAAATGAAAAACTTATGGGAATGGCAATGAAGCTTTTTTCAGTCTCATAATAATAATCCACCCTATCTCCCCGAGGGAGCTGATAAGTACTACAACATATCTTTGCATACTAATAGTAATAAATAATTCAATAGTACAATGTGCAAAATCATCATATTTTTTCTAAACACAGTGGCCTGGCTTCTTTCTAACATCTTAGAACAGTACTGTACAGGGTTAATGTATAAATACCAACCTCTTGTGTCAAGCTGCCCTTGTTCAAGCAAAGTCTCATCTATGACCAGGGAGGTCTTGTTTGCCAGCTGTAATACTCCACTAACCAAACGATTAGCAGTGTAGTCTTTGTGTGGGTTAAACTGCAAGCGGTTCATGTTCTCTATGGTCATTTGCAGGCGGTAGGACTGCCAAGAAAAATGCATACTGAGTTTGCAGCTAGAAAGTGCCCCTAATAGACAATAAGGCTACTGTATAAACAACAGAGATATCTGATGTACAAAAAAGCTGTTCTGAAAGAGAGTTTCAAATAGCTAAAAACAGCCACTGAAAGACAACCCCATTGTTTTGGGGAAACAAATATTTACCCTAAAAATTGTATTACTGTACTAGTAAAGAGAAAATGAATATGAATACATTAAGATGTTGTGTCAGCATGGTGTATAGTTTCAGTGTTGGACCAGAACTCTGGGAAACCAGGGATTGAATCCCTGCTTGGCCATGGAAACCCACAGGGTGAACTAAAACAATAATAATAATAATAATAATAATAATAATAATAATAATAATAATAATAATAATAATATATTTATAACCCGTTTCCATCTCCCCGAGGGAACTCGGAGCAGTTCACATGGGGACCAAGCCCTATCAACAGATAAAACAATACAACAGCATATATAATTAAACACTAAAATGACATTCATAAAATACATAGTGAGCATCAGGATTATACGGTGGGGCTATTAAGAAATTACAGGGAAGGTAGGCATGTGTAAAAACGCAAGGAACAGGGTAAAGTACTGAGGGTTAGGGCAGTAAATGGTTAAGACCGGCCAGTGATGAAAACGGACCTACAGTTCGAACAAAGAGTATGACTAGTAATACTCTTTCAGTCTCAGCGCAAATTCTCTCTGAAAAGCCCCATGACCGATTTTCCTTATAATAGGTCTGAAATGACTTGAAGGCACACAAGAGCTATGGCTTTATGTAGTGTTTAAAAAGACAAAATGCTACAGGTACCGAAAGCCCCACATCAAGATGACACATTGCTCAAGGGCACTTCCAATGCCATGCAGGTATATAACTATATTTCTCCCAAATAATAGAATTCCTTAGACCAGTGGTTCTCAAATTGTGAGGGTTCCATGGAGCACAGTCAGGGGCCCCTGCTCTCCCCTGCCTAGGAAGCACGCTGCCTGTGGAACCCTGTTGCCGCTGACGTGGTGTGTAGGGCCTTCCTGTCGGTGGCATGGCCTGTGGGGTTTTCCTACCACCGCCAGGGTCTGCAGGGCCTTCCTGCTGTCACCAGGGCCTGCATGGCTGGCCTGCTAGTGGCGAGGGCTGTCGGGCCTTCCCGCCACCTGGTTCTTAGGTAACTTCCCATTCTCTTTTACATCCAATCACCATGGAAGCAGAGTAGAGATAATATTAATATTGGTAATGAATATCTTGTCTTTCTTCTGATATGTGACTGAGCTAACTTTCAAGCACTAGAAGATAAACATAAACACTGTAGGGAAGCTGATATCGGTCTGCTTCCAGCATATTAAGTAAAACATCGAGTACAGTATAGGTAGTCAATATAGCAAAATACCCATACAATTAACTAGTGGACTATAATTAATGTCAAAAACCATATAAATGCAATTCTTACTGCAGGAACGAGCTGTTGAATAATACGGTATATATGCTCTGTGAAAACACTATTTCTTGGACAGCCACTAAGGTTGACTGTGAACTTTCCCAGAGGAAGGACATCTCTTCTTGCATAGCTAGATAAGAAAGAAAAATTCAGCATCTAAAGACTGTTGAGAGCCATTATTAAGTTACTGGCAAGTTTATGATTTTGTGTCTGTTACCCCCAAAGTCACAAATTATTTAAAAATTAGGTCAGCTCTGAAAACTTAACTGGTCTTATTTTTGTACATTAACAGTGGTTTCAGCTAGATATACAGATTGGTTAAGCATTATTTGAGTCAGTTATTTCTATTTCTATTTAAGATCTTGTAGCTATGGAAATACAACATTCTTACTAAAAGAGTCCACAGTCTTACTGTACAGAAAGGAAAACTTCCCCTCTCCCAATTCCCAGGTTTTTATGCTGGACACAGAAAATTAAGAAGATAAAATGTATATTTGTATGTTACAAAAAGCCCTTGATGTTCCAGTTATTTTCAACATTTCAACATATAGCTAGTAGGCTTGTGCATTTCGGCTGAACTGCGATCCGTTTCTGCTATCTGAATTTTGGCGAGCTCGCAGATACATTTTTGCGCACCTCTCAAAAATGGGCAGGCACCTGAATAGCTGTTTTTGGTCCACAACCAAAAAATGCAGCAAGATCCAGCCAATTGGCGGCAATGGGGGGGGGTCATGAGCTCCCCTTCCCGTCATTTCTAGGGCTATCAGGATGAAAATGACCACACTTGGAGGACACATCCACCCCAGCCCACCAAGTTTCATAACATTTGGTTTATCCCGATTTTTAGTAATTTCATTTCTTTCTAGAAATAAAATCTCCATTGAAAAAAATCCCAAAAAAGTATCTTCCACTGGCCCCACCCTGTAACTTCTCCAGGAGTAGCAACAGGGCACCATTCCTTTCTGCCAAATGTCAAAGATGCACTTGCCCCATTAAATAGACATAGCTTGTGTAAGACACATCACCGCTTTTGTTTATTTTGATTGGCCCAACGGGCAGGGCTCACAGGGAAACCCCATGTGAGCACGCAGCAGCCTATCCACGTGCCACATGATCCCAAATAGCCACGACTGTCTCCGTCATTAAAAACATGGCAGCAGAGCCCTTGCCATTACAGGTGTCTGAACAAGCCAACGACAAACGGCCAAAACGAAACGGTGCACAAGCCTAATAAGCTAGATTACTTTAAAACCAAAAAGGACTCAGGTATAAACTACGTAATGTTACTGATGTTACAACATTACTTGATCTATTGTATTTCTTTGTACCCAAAGGGTTTAATCTCTGTGAGAAGTAAAACTAAAACGAACGAGAACACAAGACTCTGTAGCATTTTTGACCAAGACAGGTTTTATAGCATAAGTTTTTGTAGATTCAGTCATCAGTATATTGCATCGGATTAAGTAGACTAAATCTATGAAAGCTTATGCTACAAACATTTCTTCAGTTACTTTCAATGGTACAACAGGATTCCTTTGTTTTTATCCATGTAACATATATGACATGCAGATCTGGAAATATTGTCAATATATGATTTCCTTCCTTACACTGTGGAGATGAGATGCAATATAAGGTATTCTGCAGCAAGGCTGTCTCCTAAGAAGGCATGAGTGAGGAATCCAAGGAGCTCTGCTCTGATTGGTGACAGTTCAGACATAAATCTAGAAACAACTAACAAAGAAGAGAAGAGGCAGAAGTCAAGACCATTATAGCATTTGTTTCAAAGAGTACTCTTTTTAATACATGTTACTTGACAAAAGGAGCCAGTACAACTCATGCAGCTGCATAACCAGCACCAAAGCTAACGGTCTTACTCCAAATTTGCCTATTAGAAATTGGAAACAAATTATTTGCTTGAAACACATTTTTTCAGCAAAGAGCATTACTATTCCTACCATAGCTTCAACATGACCTGTTGTTATATATTTTATATGACATAAACCAGGAGGGCAGTCACAAATACAGTGTCTAGTTATACAGTTACATGGCCATATAAACAACTGAAAATCACTGCTGTTGTCAAAAGAAAAATACTATTTGTTTAGTACCTGGTGTAAATCTCCATCGAAACTACTGGTATGTTCATAATTAGCTGTGTGAAACAATTCACATATGGAAGATATTCTAAATGCATCTGATTCTAGATGCCTCAAAATACATCTAATTTCCTAGCACATTGTATTGAGAAAACAGCTGTGTGACATCTGGAAGTGTAGCTCCCAATACTCTTTGTTCTAAATTTCAAAAACAATTAACTATGATTCAGTATCAATTGTTTTTAATGTTGAAATATGAAATTAAGTAAGCGGGACATATCTGAAAGAGGATGGCTTAAGATGTGAAAGAGCCTGTAGAGTAGTGATTCTCAACCCGGGGTCCCCAGATGTTTTTGGCCTTCAACTCCCAGAAGTTTTAATAGCTGGTAAACTGGGTGGGATTTCTGGGAGTTGTAGGCCAAAAACATCTGGGGACCCCAGGTTGAGAACCACTGCTGTAGAGTATGTTTTGCCTGAAAATTCAGATATGATCTGATAAGCTGTATGTAGAAGATGGAGTATGTGTGTGTGTGTATATACATATATACTTTATATACTTTAAAAAAACACACTAGGAAGAACTGTTTAAAAAGAAACCAATTGCTACAAAGATTTTAGGGATACCACTCAATGACGCAGGGAGTATTATATGGATTTTATGTTATTTAATTGTCTGTAGAATCTTAATTTGCAAGCCCCTTTGAGATCAAACTGTAATTAATACAAATTATCTAAGTAAATAAAAGTATGATCAATCTTTATTAATTACTATACGCTTCTAGAAACTAGAAGGAACACTATATTTTATGAAAGTAAAATAGTTCTCTGACAAAATTTTATGCCCAGAATTCTGTTGTTACCCTGATTTCTAATCTATAGTTGCCATTTAAAAAAAATCCTATGAAGCAAAACTTAAAAAAATCTATACAGAAAAAGGAGCAGTTACTTTCCCTGAAACATAACTGAGAAATATTCAATAATTAACATTACATTCGATGTTTAAGAAGCCAACTTCTGTCCCAGGAGCAGCATAAAGAAGAATGCAGAAGACTCTTGTTTTAATTAAATAATAATTAGAATATTGTAAAATTAATTAAAACATTAACATTATTTTAATTCATTATAATTTCTCCTTCTTTTAATTCTTTGCTAAAAAGAAAGTAAATTAGGATTCTAAATCTTGTTTAGTAATGAATTTTTGTTACAGGAAGCTAGGTTTTTTAAACCTAAGATACAATAAACTCTGAATGCTTCCCTTTGATTCTTGGGATTATCTAGTTTCTTCTAATGGGTCACAAGCTGTATCTACAAAAGATCTGATAATTCTGCTAAGGATTTCATAATTAAACCTCAGGTGTGGGGAAAACTTATGTAACAAGGAAGTACAGAAAAACATGCCTGACAAGATCAAACTTGGGAGTTTAAAATCAAAGAGATCAATTTTTATAACCCTCTACCCTTTTAGTTCTTTGCTCCATGATGCAAGTACACACAAATATACTTTTCATGTGTTTGCACATCTCAATCCACTTCTCCATTAGAAAAAAAGACTTAGTGATCAGAATCTGAGCTGTTACATGGGATAGGCAATGACTGTTGTGCTTCTGGGGAGGCAGGGGCTTTTTAGGCGGGGCGAGGACTTAATGCAGTTACACTTCTCAAATAAGCAAGCAATCATAACACAATCAATGGATATAACTGAATGTCAAAAACAAAGATGTTTAAAGATGCATTTTTGTTGAAGTGGGAATGATTGTATATAGAATTTTGTTTAAATGTAATTGAGTTATAGTGATGCAATGTGAGCTGGGGATTGCATCATGCACTGTCTGCTGTCCACTTTGCAAGTGTGTAAAGAGTTAACTGAATATTGCATCATACAGCAGAGGTGTTTATATATAGCCTTCTGTTTCCTGTATTCTCTCTCTGGTTATCTGCTCTCTGCACTCTGTCTATATGTGTATGGTCTTGTGAGAGTTTTCCGTTCGTAAGTAAACCTGTTTATAGATAGCTGAAGTCTCCAGCCTCGTTACTGGTGCCAGTGCTTCTACGTGGGTCTTCTGCTGCATGTGTGTTTATCCGAACCGCGCTCTGATATTTTTATGCTTTAAATATGTGAAAGTCCTCTAGGAATTGGCCACAAATAAGCTCAAGAGCAAACATTAAAATGTAACAAGCTAATCTTCCTCTGAATATCTGAAATACTTACAGTTTTTGCTTTCCTCTTCATTAAGGCAGGCCGGCAGCAGTGGATTTATGTGTTGAAGTTTCTGGGCTAAAATCACATGGATCCTGGGAACTAATGAAGCAGGGGGGCTATGAACTCTCTGTTCTTCCACTGTGTCCATACAATCCATAGACTCCACAGGAGATGCTGAATTATCTCTAGGAAATAAAACTGCATGTTTGGGTACATGTCCAATTTTTACAGTCATGAGTAATTGTGTACTGAATCCAAGAGGAAAACTGATTAAAAAATACATAATGAAATTTAAAAGGGGGAAATCCAGTAGGTTTAAATCATGCAATGACAAGTAACATTTCTCAGAAGCAAGTCCTGTAATTCCTAAAATCACTTTATGTGGGAGAAAACCAGTGGACTACAGGAGAACATATTGTTCCCTGAACATCAGGTTACAATACTTGCAGCCAGAATGGGAACACTATGTGCCTGAAATGAAAGAAAAGAGGTAACACGACTAGACATTTTCCCCAAATTGTTGAGAAATAACACAGCTAGGAGTCTAAGATAGTGAAGGCACAATTATGCTGCTAAAGCAATGCTATCTTATTGAGAAACAGTTGGTATCTCCAATAGCATGTCTCACAACTAGAACAGAATAGAAAGGAAGCTGATTCCTTTTCTTGAGAATATCTTATTGAAATGAAAGACTCTGGAGCGGAATTCTTAAAATATTTTCTGTATTGTAAAAAAAAAATGTTTTTAATTCATAACAGAACATATGAGCATGAGAGGACCAGACTTTTAATTCTTTGTTGCACAAATCACTTCACACTTTTTCTAAAGTCTATTCAATGCCTTAAAATGTCATGAACACATATTGAATGTGTTTCACTTAAGGATTAGATACATATACAAAAATCAAACTAGATATAGTAAATTATAATTTTAATTTAATGTCAAAATAATGTCATCAGCACTTACGAAGTGCTCTTGAACTTATAGAACTTGCCCTTTCCTCTCTGAAAATAACTTTGATCGTGATATTAGAACACATTTTATTTGCTTGATTGTACAGCTATCAAAACTAAATCCCACACTGCTTTCCCTGTGTTACCGTCATAGTAACAGTAAGCACACAGCAATATGCAAAAGTAAAACTGATCTCACCAAATGGAGAGATGCCAAATCTGTTTGAGGAACAAGGAAATCTTTGTTTTTAGCAATTAGAACTTGTAACTAACATCTTTGTGTTATGTTTGTAGGAATGTGCAATTGCCTCAAATGCCCACATATCCAGTGAGCAAAAGCAGAACTCAGTTTTCTACTAATCTTTCCGGTTTTGACCTTTGTCATCATGTTATTAAATAGTATAAAACAAATCCAGAAATTGAAATGAAAGCTGAGACACTTGTTATACAAGATAGAGGGTGTGGAATATTGGTCCTCCAGATATGGGTGTTGTACTGTATAACAAATTATTGTAAATTGGGATCTTACAACAGTAAAATGTTACCTTTCCTCATTGTTCAGTGTGTTCATAACAGGATCAACAGACAAAATCCCATATACTTCAAGAATGTCATTCAACTTGAAACTATCCCCGTTTTCATATATCTACAAAAAAGAATATAATTTAAGATAAAAGGTATATTACTGTAAGACTATGCAATTTTTTTTGCTTTTTACAGTGAGGTATACTGATCATTTCAGATCTGTACAGCAATAATGGTCAGACACACAAGGGAAAAAATCACTTCCTTATTATTCTGTCTACTAAAATACACACAAATGCTGTCCTTTATAATCCCTACAATGGGACAGGCATGACAGGTAGAAGAGCACATGGTTAAGATAGACAGTGGCAAAGATAAAATGGCTTGGCATTACTATGTCTTCATGAGCATGAATACTTGGCTGGGACTTCCAATTTTCTTTTCCCCTTGAGCTATTCAGATGTTATATGTGCATCATGAAGACACTTTGTCAAGCCTGAAAATAGTCCCAGGACTCACTGAGGGCTCAGAATGACAGCCAAGCCTCCATCCCCATATTGTGGAAGCTATTACTGGCTTTGAAAAAAAGAGCTATTTTCTGATGTTAAGAAATTCAAGAATGGTGCTACAACCTATTCAAAAGGTATATCCCTACTCATGAAGGCTTCCAGAGGAGACAAACTAGCTTTTGTTCTCTGCTCTTCCTTGCACCTTAAAATGACCATGTACTACTATACTAACATAAAGTAAAAATTGCATATACAAACTCATATGATCACAGAGAAAAATGAATGAATCAGGAACAAAGAGTATGAGCCTATTTTGTGGCCCTTCCCTAATTCAGTGATGTGGTAGCAGCACGTCCCTAAAAACACAAATCAGTGGAAGAAAACAATTTGATTTCTAAAACAAAACAAAATGCCCCTATTTTAAATGAAGTACTTTCAGGAATATGGTACAAGCCCCACTATATGCACTGTTTTAAAGCAGAAGTCCTTGTTCAAAAGTGTTTTTCCATGTCACCACTAAAGTTCAGCAACACAGCATTAGATGGTGCGGCCCCTAGTGGGCACTGCAGGTGATAATGTGATGGCCTGATTCCGGAAAGTTGATTACACGTGGCTTAAGCAAACATGATATGTAAACAACTACAGCTAAACAGAATAATTATTTATTAGTATTCTGGCTTATAATGTCATAAACTGGCTCAAAACTGACTTAAGTGATAAGATATAAGGCTCAGATAAAGCAGTTCTGTATCTTTGTTAACGAACATACTTATGTATGCAATACTCATTCGCAATATCTTTGATAATAATAGTCATGTGTATTACCTTCACAAGGCATGCAGGGCCTTTCTCTCCTGGTAGTGGAAAATTTAAATCTAGTGGAGGTGAGCAGTTTAAGGAGATCATATGATTTCTCGATGAAGCTTCTGTTTCTAAACGCTTTGAATCTCCACTACCATGGATATCAGTGACACTTCCTGCAGGATGAGAATGTAAAAGTTTCTAACATCTCCAAGATGTTGCAATGATTTTGAAATAAGTTGTAGCAATACATATAACGAGCAAAAACAGCCTTAGTATTGCAATGCAATAATCAGGCAATTATCCCCAAATACCTATAACATATACTCAACTATATGCTGACATTGTGGATAAGCCCCCAATGGCGTAGTGGACTAAAGCCTCATGACTTGAAGGTTGGGTTGCTGACCTGAAAGCTGCCAGGTTCGAATTCCACCCGGGGAGAGTGCAGATGAGCTCCCTCTATCAGCTCCAGCTCAATGCGGGGACATGAGAGAAGCCTCCCACAAGGATGGTAAAAACATTAAAACATCTGGGCGTCTCCTGGGCAACGTCTTTGCAGACGGCCAATTCTCTCACTCCAGAAGCGACTCAAATTGCTCCTGACACGAAAAAAAAGCCTTGTGGATAAGTAAAGGGCAGGTTTTGGGCTCCAAATTATGGAATTTGGAATGGCATGTGGGTAACTCGAGGGCAAAACATAGGGTCATGTAACAAAGGATGTAAGGAATGAAGCAAAGGGAAACGATGCCAAAAAATCTGGCAGGTGTGTTCACTCTAGTGTTTAGGTGGGTGAGGAGGGAACTAAATCGCAGCTGTGTGATGTTGGGAGGACTTGCTTTGGACCGCTTGCAAAAACGTGTTTTTTGCAAAACAAACTTGGAGGTAAAGAATGCACCAAGACCAGCTCAGTGGAGAAGGAAGGAGAAAGCCATGGCTGTCAGAAAAGGCCCTAGAAAAGTGGGGGAACATGTTGTAAAAGAGACATGTGCACATGGAAGGAAGCAAGGGATCAAAAAAGACTGTCTAAAAAGACTAGAAGTGAGCTCTAGGGCATTTTTGGAAGTGTTGGCTTTCTCCAAGTTGGGTGAAGGAAGCCAACACTCCAAACCTATAAAAACAGCACTGACATTCCAAGTTAGTTTCTTTTACTAAAATTTCTCAAATTATAGTTAGGTATGTATGGTACTTAAGTAAAACCCATTCCCAGTAAGTATTCCAAAATAGTGATTTCATACAATGGCTTGGATATAAAGATGCATTTGCAGTAGCTAAATTTCCAGCTCTTCCCCCATTCCTCACTTCCAAAGTCTCTCTTGAGTATTAGGGAATTTCTTGAATGGACTAGACTGGAGCACCCAAATTATGTCATTCTCCCATCACTTCTTGCATTGCAGTCCAACTCACTGGGGGAACCTCACAAGACAGGATTTTGAAATTCCGCTTGCAGAGAATACAAAATGTGAATGCTGACTCTTTCTGTTCTACTTCTCTGGATCCAAGTCTAATAGTACAATCAGAATGAAATATACCGTATTTCTTCAATTCTAAGACACACTTTCCCCCTCATATAAACATATCTAAAAACTGGGTGCATCTTAGAATCATGAATGCTTTTCTAATATAAATCTATTTTCTACTGGTGGAATTGAAATTAGTGTGCGTCTTATAATTATTCTGAAAATCGAAAAAACATTTGCAAACTGACTCTTGATCTGGTGAATAAAATACCAGATAGGAAATTTTCACTACATAGTTCACAACAGATTAAACACTGCACATATATAACATGGCTAGGACCCATCTAATTCAATATTTCTTTTCAACAATGTCTGATCAAATGCCTACAAGAAAATCATGAGCATATTCTAAGGGTGATAGTCATACTTCATTATCTGTCTGTAACATCCAGTGCTTAGTGATATTCTCCCTGCATTTATCTTTAATGATTAATTAAAAGATCCACCTCTCATGGATTTGTCTAATTTAATCTCCTTCTAACATTCAGAACCTTTCTGTTTTGGCACAGAATATATTTACCAAAAACCAGATAAGTTGTGCTTGAGAATAATACCACTGCCAACTTATAAATGCAACTCTCCAGATGCTAACAAATAATGATGGATGAATCTTTTGACTGCTGCTACAGTACAGAACCTGCAAGCTAATAACATCCTCAAATGACTGAAGTCACAGTCCTTATGTGGCACAGAATTTTTGTATTAATTCACTCTAGATATTGCAAAAATCAAGGCAGGGAAGACAGAATTTCACAGAGATAAAAATAGAAGCGACTCTTCCCTATCAGCTACTTAGTGAAATGGAGCCTCCGGTGGCCAAGGGGATAAAAGCATTGTGACTTGAAGGTTGGGTTGCTGACCTAAAAGCTGCCAGGTTCGGACCCCACCCGGGGAGAGTGCGGATGAGCTCCCTCTTTCAGCTCCAACTCCAGCTCCATGCGGGGACATGAGAGAAGCCTCCCACAAGGATGGTAAAACATAAAAAAAAAACCCATCAAAACATCCCCTGGGCAACGTCCTTGCAGACGGCCAATTCTCTCACTCCAGAAGCAACTCCGGTTGCTCCTGACACGAAAAAAACAAAACAAAAACTTAGTGAAATATACTAAAACTACCTAACTCGTGGCCAACCCATCCCCAACCTGATAGAACCGTCATTCACCATAAAGCTGATGCCTGGTAAGGTAGGTTGGATGTTTGTAGGAGTTTTAACTGTGGCAATAGTAGCACAATTGTGAATACAGAAATAGTTACTTAGATTTACTCATATGAAAGCAACATTCACAACTGTTGTGTAGCCATGTTTGTGACATTACTGTCCCAGTTATAAACCCCTTTGACAACTTACTTTAAGAGGCACCAGTTCCATGGGGCGAAGAAGATCCATTCTGCTGGTGATCAAAGCAGATGAATTTTATTTCTGTCAGATATGAAAAGGTAGGACCAGCAGACATTACTTACGTAAGTATACTTTAAGTAGTGGTTAGAGAATACAGAAGAGACTTTTCTACATCCTCAATGCATACCATCTCAGTATACATTACAGATACACCATAATTTAATAAGTATTTTTGAATGAAAAAAACATTAGTGTTAGTTGATACCCAGATGCTGTTCTCTCTGTTTAGATGGATGCAACTCCATATCTTCATCTTCCTCATAACTTCTCTTGTGGCGACTTGGTGTGTAAGACGTTGAAGGACAAACTCGAGCTTGGCTTGCACTAGTATAGGCGTAAAATTTATGTTGAGGATAACAACAACATTCCTTATTTGATCATTCACATTATGCTCTGCTATTTTGATTGCATTTAATTAGACTGAATTAACACTCTCTTTTCAGGAGATGTATGTCAAAAAAGTAAGATATGGAAAGAGTTCTTTACCACACATCCTTCCCACAAAGGCAGAACATAGTTAAGAATACAAAGATTATCAACTAAAGAATAAATCATGTTTTTTTTCTTTTGAGTAGTTTTGAAGAAAAAAAGTTTTAAAGAAAAGGAGCAGACAGATCAAAATATACCCTAAAGAAGTGAATGAGAACAAAACATGAGTTATCTCCCAAGATCTAAAATTCTCCATTCTTTAATTAATGTGTGTAATCCATATTCCAGATCGAAAAGTTACTAGAAAACTTCGTAACAGTTTCTAAATTACCTCACATCATCAGTTGGGTCAGGAATGTCTACCTGAGAATTCAACCACAACTGTAGTATTCATTCCACAAAAGGATAATTACACATTTTGTCAATGAGCATGTTTTATGATGTTATGCTATTCAAAATTGCTTTCTCCCTCAGGAACATTAATCTGCCCTTTAAAATAAATGCTATATAATTAATTGAATAAATAGTTACTGTTCTGGGATAACTACCAGAGGGAGACCTGGTTTTTAGAAGACTTAATTAAGAGTGTATTTCAAAATTGAAGATTTAATTAAAATAAAATAAAAACCTACACAAAGTGTACAAAACCACTGTGGAGAGGTACCTAGGGAGAAGATTTCACCTTCCATAACTAAGAAAAAAATAATCTCGGATTTTCTTCCAATAGCAGTTGTGGCACATTCTAACTTACTCTTTCAACTGTTTGAGGATGCGTATTGCTGTAATCTTCCCTTTTAAAAAGCATACTGATGTATAACATAGAAAAAAATGGTACAAAGGATATTTCTTTCACCCATGCTGATTCTCCAGGCACTGGAACACAATAAAAAGTCTGTCTATCTGCAGTGACTATTTGTTTAGGGTTTAAGTCTATTTCTTGTTGAGGCTAGAATAGAGAAAATAATGATACATAGTATTAGATAACTCAAAACTGCTTATAAGTGGAATCAAAAAGTAAAAGATTTATTATGTTCCTCTAATAAATAAGACTTCTACTAAATACCCAAGATCCCTGCATTTCCCCTCTCCCTCTCACCCCAGCTTTTCTCAGAAAAGAATCTCTGTCCAGTAAAACATCTCTCATTCACTTTCTAAGGTAAAGGTAAAGGTTTTCCCCTGACATCAAGTCTAGTCGTGTCCGACTCTGGGGGTTGGTGCTCATTTACATTTCTAAACCTCCGAAGTCAAGTGGCTAGCATGACTGCATGGAGCGCTGTTACCTTCCCGCCGGAGTGGTACCTATTGATCTACTCACATTTGCATGTTTTTGAACTGCTAGGTTGGCAGAAGCTGAGGCTGGCAGTGGGAGTTCACCACACTCCCCGGATATGAACCATCAACCTTTGGGTCAACAGCGGTTAACCCACTGCGCCACCGCGGGCTCCATGTTGACTTCATTAATGACATTAATATGTTACACTGCATTTTGAGTAAGTCCTGGAAAATTCCTGTTCCAGCAGGTAAAAATATATATCCTGATGTTCCTTTTTGCAATTGAGATGTAAAAACTTGGTTTTTTTTCCAGTAATAAGCTGTAGTTGATGTAATCCTTTAAATAAATAGCACTAGCTCACTTGACTAAAAGGAAAGAATCACTGGCACTTGCTGTGATTCAGTCATCCTCTGTTAGTGGGCTATTGGGAAGAGCAGAATTTTCCCCCAATTCTGCTCTTCCCAATAGCCCACTAGCAAGAAGTTGGCTGTCACTGCAAGAGAACACATTTTTCATCTTATTATACCAATGAATTGCTTTCTAATTATAGTTTCTTTAAGGAACGGTATCGGTGAAGCATGGGAAGGCACACACAACTGATGAATTTGTTACTGGACATATCTCTTTAAAGGTCTAACTAAAATGCCAACAAGGATCTATATTCTGAAAATCTTCTGTACACTGATCAATGCAAAAATATGAAAACAAATGCCGTAAGATTCTTATCTAGTGTTTGTACTTACTGAACATTCTGCTATATCTCTGTATTTTCCAAAATGAGAAACCTGATAAACAAAAAGGAAAATGCTAGATTACTGTTATATCCCATTCACACCAATAGCTACATTTAGCAGTGTTTGTGCTATTATTCATGTCTCAAAATCCAAACTCAATTTGTAAACGATTTAACATCTCTCTTCTGTCTGTCCCTCACAGCAACTTAATGTGAAAGAAATGCTGTCCATGCTTCCTTAAAAAAAAAACCCCAAAAATCAGTAACTAAATATTTCTATGGCTAAAGGAATGTTGGGAATGTCAATATGGGTATAATCACACAGCTCAGAAATTATTTTTTGTATCTATGCTGAACTCTAAGGTTCACAAGATATCAAGAGAAACTTTACAAATGTGTTTCATACACGTTGACAGAATGATAACTTAAGAGACAAGATTCTGTAGCTCAAGAAGCACAGATTAACCTTCTGTAATAAAATACAATGCAGTTCATCCAAAAATGACACTATGGGGAGCACATCTATGCTCTTGACATGTCCAGTTGTTCATTCACACAGGCCTTCCAAATCTCAGTAGGAAGACATATATGCCTTGACCTTATTAACTGTGCCAAAAATCATGTGAAAATAAATGCCAACAAATAAATATTAATGTTCTGCTTGCATAGAACCGAGTTTAATCTTTTTTTATATTATCACTGGAAATGGTAACTAATAAATGAATAGCATTGTTTCTTGGAACACAATACAAACATACAGAAATCCAAGAATCTAAAGGGATCAATTTTCCTTAACAGCATTGAGAAAGCATGAACATCCATTCTATTTGCTCTGAGTAAGTGAAGGACCAACTCTCTACTACCCCACTAATTTAAGTGAGGCCTCATCTACTCTGCCATATAATGTAGTTAAACTGCAGTTAAACTCCATTATATGGCAGAGTAGATGAGGCCTAAGACAACATACCTTAAAGCTGTATTTCTTAGGACAATTCAAATCAGATCAGATCTGCACTTCATTGGTTCCATCTTACAAAAGAGGAAGCAAGTGCTTCATTTACAGAGTTTGCGGATCTAAAATAATATACAGATCAGTGAAACTTAAACTGTTTCCCTTTTGCAATTGTTCAATCACTCCTCAAAATGTAAATCTTTACATCGGTGCTTTCATTTACTGTACTAACTTTACAAAATCTATCTTCCAAGGGCATGGTGGTTCTATATTGCATCTTGTTTTGGACTCACTGTTTGCCATCTCAATTCCCGGTGTTTTGTTTTAAAAAGGCAGAATATGAATATTATCTTTGTTTTATGGAAGGCACTATTTTACCTCTCTCATGTGCTATGCTCTTGCACAAGTGGATTTGGGGGTTGCACTTTCCCTCCCCTGCTATACATACAGAAAGATTTGGGGGTGAAAGGAGAATGGCTGTTTTTCTTCATTTCTCCTAGAGCTTCTGTGAAAGCAGAGTCATAGGCTAATTTCATAAAAGCCTTATGCAAAATGTAGGAACAAGCAAAGATCTGGGAGAGGGTGTGGATGATGCCACCCAGAAATAGTATTTAGTTAGTGTGGGAATCTGTAGAATAAGGACATTACGAACAAAGGCATGTGTAGACAAGAATGAAAGAGACACAGGACTGCAATCCAGAAAGTCCACTTACACGTGATTTAGTATGTATATCAACTGTTTCATAAACATTCATATAAAATTCAGGATCAAACATATCTTGAACCATACAGCGGAATTTTACTAAACTATTGGGCTTCAGATAATGGAGAGGGACATCATTCAATGAAGGCACCTATATAAAAAAAGAAAATATTAAATGGATCATTTGAATTAAGCAGAATTTCACCTACTACCTTCCAATCAATAATGTATACAGTATTCAAAATAATCAACACACACACACAAAGCTCAGATAACTAATATTTACTCTTTTGAATCCAGACTGAATTATACTACTAGTCTAGTCTATCTAAATTTGATTATAAATCTCCATTAACATAGATCTAATGACTCAATGGGGCTTTGGTAAATCAACTCTTACATAAACCCCATTGATGCAAAGGATTCACTTTAGTTAGGTCTCGCAACTGGATTGAAGCCAAAATCCGGAATCAACCTATACTTAAATAAACCAGCTATTTCCTTTCTGTTCATTCATTTAGCTAAAATGGAATTATGTAGGAGTTAAAATATTGTTACTAGATAATAATGAATTTTTTTTTCAAATGGCTTGTGTTAAAGAAATTGTTTGCTGCGAGATTTGGGCCACTGACATATTGGGGCACATGGGGCAAGCAACATGTTCTACAGTAATTTAGCTCTTCCTTTTGATTTGTAAAAGTTACATGTTAGGCTTGAAAAGGAACATAATTTGAACCATCATACTGTATCAATACAGTACAAATACTCCATTCTCTAATTTAATTTATGTTCTCTATTACAGGACTTAATTGTTCATTACTCAAACAATCTTCCAGACTGCCAGAACAAGTGAAGCCTTACTTGTAATGGCATTTACAAGTCTTACTTGTAATGACATTTACAAGTAAGACTTCACAAGAATTAATATGTACTTACCAGATAACTTGAATATGACAATATTTTATTATAACTAAGATGAAATCAATTTACATTCAAACAACGCAAACACATTGAAAGCGAGAGCTGTCTGGGGCTGAAGTTATCACTCTACGTCATATTACTGTGGTTTCATGCCTTACCTACAGCATGCTTTATTCTAAACCCATGATAGCATGATATGTCGTATCACAATGTTAACGATGGAGACAACAAGATATACATATAGGATATTTAACACAATATATAACTGCATTGGGGCAGGGGGCATTTTTTTCTGGCTCTTTCTCACATCTTGACTAATCAGGAGTAATGTCAAGCCAGGAGAAAATGCTGCTAGAACATGGCCATACAGCCCCGAAATCACACATCACCCCAGTGGTTCCAGCCGTGGAAGTCTTTGACAATACAGTGTCAAGTCACCATCCCTCCTAAGCTGAAAAATGACATCTTCTGTCCACTTTTATTGGGCTTTTGTAATGGCAGGCCAATGTAATTTTCCTTATCCTTTGTATAGACCATTGTGTTTGCTACTTATTCACAATAGAACTCAACTGCTTCACCTATGATCTGACTTAGTACGCATCTGCATGTATGCAGCTCCCTCTGGCTCTACTGCAAATAATATCAGAAGACTTGTCATAAAGAATTAAAAAAAAAACTAATCACAATGTAATTTTACTATTTTTACTCCTGTTCCCAAAAGCTCAACTAGGACTAACAAAAAACCTTGCTGAACACCATCTAATCCCACTAGCGAGATCACTTCTGTATTTCTGTGTCTATCATCTAAGCCACATGATCTGACAGTCATTGAGGTCTCTTTCAACTTACTTCAGTGTCAGTCAAGCTAAATAAACTGTCTCAGTTCGCCCTTCTCCTAACAAATATTTTTTCAAGATCATTTATCATTTAACATCTTGGGAATCTTACATCCACTTCACTACTTTTTCAGACCACTCAACTTATGCACACATTTCTGGGAAGGCCAGTCAAGGGATGCATGGCTGTGACTCTTAGCTACTTCTTATTTAGACCCTGAACTAACCTCCAGCACTTTTATTGAAAGCTAGGAGAAGACTATGTCCCTTGCTTCAAAGATTACTGTATTCCAGAATTTGTCAGTAGAAGAAAAACAGGATTTTTCATGGAAATTGCTCAGACAAAGGAGACATCCACTTTTATACCCTCCTCTTGCTAGCAACCTTCAGATCTTGACCTTTCCCATCACTGAGAGGTGATGCCCTCCATCAAGTGAAACTGTGGACTCTCAGGATTGTGCACACTGAGCTGCAGTACTACCTCCAAAACAAAAGGACAGCACCACAAGATATATATAAGCAAGTGCAGTCTTACCCAGTTAGTTGCATTATTTTCTTTTAGCTTCTCTCTGAAGTATTCAATTACTTTTTTTTCCCATTCCGGGTTTGGATTATTTTGAGCTAAAATAAAACATATAAAATGAACTGAAGTACACCAGCAGGATCTAAAACACAGAGAACTTGCAGATTTACTCATCTAATACAAAACAAAACAGAAGTAAAATGTATCATTTATTATGATACTTTATTATAGGGGTCCTTTCTTGGCTATAAATTAGCTACTACTGTGACAACTTTTTGAGATGGTAAACATGTAGATAGGGGCCATATGTCAAAATGGCAATTAGACAAATACTGTGCCAAATGATGAATTGTTTGCCCATCAGTAACTATCTTTCTCATTAAAAAGAAAACTGCCAAGTCATGAATTGTAGATTAAATTCCATATTTCTCTATGTTCTTTCATTGCTTCACTGATAGTATTTTCTGGTCAACTACCTGTAGTTCTGACAGCTTCCCTTTTGTGTAGGTAACAATCAGTTTCCTCTTAGGCAAGACAGCTTTAGCAAACAGAAACATTACCGTGTATACTCAAATATAAGCCGACCCAAATATAAGCGGAGGCACCTAATTTTACCACAAAAAACTGGGACAACTTATTGGCTCAAATATAAACCGAGGGTGGGAAATGCAGCAGCTATTGGTAACTTTCAAAAATAAATATGGTCTCTGCCTCTTTCTTTTTCTTTCTTTCCTTCCTGAGTGCTTGCTTTGCTTCCTCTTTATCTGTCCTGAGCCCGGTTCTATACAACATATTTATTTTTCTTTACTTAGATCAGTGGTTCCCAAACTTATTTGGCTTACCGCCCCCTTTCCAGAAAAAATATTACTCAGCGCCCCCTGGAAAGGAGGGGCGTGGCTTAGAGGGGTGGGCATGGCTCCTGCTCAAGAGGGCGGGGCTGAGCCTCTCCCCTAGTCCAATATGCAGGGCTGGGAGGGGGAGGTGGGTGGGGCCACAAATGCGTGGCCAGGACCAGGATGGTGTGATGACTCATGGGTCATGTAGTCCCATTCCTAGTGCTGTTGTGACTGACGAAGAGGAGAACTTGGGTTTTCCTCCATTTCAGGCAGAAAGGGAACCATTTCAGCCAGAAATTGAGCCTCTGCACCTGCAGGAGGCTTGTCTTCCAGAAATCTCCCAAACAAGCCCGGAGTCGAGTTCTCCCCCTTTTTCTCCCCCTTTTTCGCGCCGTAATTACATTCTCCAGCAGAAGGGAGTGCAACAGGCTAATCGCAGGAGTTTGAGAATAGCAGCAAAGCATTCAGATGATTAAAGCCTGTTCCCATGAGAAATTTTAGGGAGTCATACATCTGGACACAGAGATTGACTTTCGTTTCTGGTTCCCCAGAGAAGTGTTCTCTGGTGGGGAAAACAAGGCCTATTTAGGTTCCTTGCTCCCGGAGGGATCTTGCGGAGTCAATTTCGTCAGCAACTGGAGTAGTGTGTGTGGACAGCTACTCCGCTTCCAAGCCTTTGTTCCTGATTCAAGCCTTCGTTTTCCAGCCTTGTTCCTCCACGGATTTTGCCTTGCTTTCCAAGACCCAGCCTTGCCTTGTTTCCCGGATTTTGCCAAGTAAATACCACGGATCTTGTCCTTGCTCCTCGTTCCTTGCTGCCTTGTATCCAAGCCTTGTTGTTCCAAGAATCAAGTTACTTCCTAGCCTCGTTCAAGTTCATGGACTAAAAGACCTTGTCATCTCCCCTCACTTTGCCTGGCAAAGTGAGTGTTTCGGTTATTGGATTACAACTTTGGACCTTAATATTTCATATTGGACATTGCTTCTTTGGACTAATTTTGACCTTTCCTGAAAGGTCTACTCCTGGACTAATTCATACGCTTGCTTTTATTAACTTTACATATTTCTTTAATAAAGATATTAGATAGATTCTGGCCTCTGTGCATGGTTATTGGTGCTCTGCTGCCTGGGTCCTGACAGTTTGACTCCGCCACCCTAAGCACCAATTAACCTAGGCCAGAATGTCTACCGGAGCCGGGCCGGGAGGCCAACCGATCAGCTACACCATCGACAAGGATGAGGTGGACCGGATCCGTGATAAGCTCAATGCGCAGGATGGGGAAATAAAGGGTTTGAAAGAACGCGGAATCCGTCTCCCGGCCATGGCGTTGCCAACCAAGTTTTCTGGAGAAGCTTCTAAGGTTCATGTTTTCCGTCGTCAATGCCAGGCTTATCTAGAGGCCCGTGCTGCCGAGTTTCCCCAAGAAGACATCAAGGTGGCGTGGGTTTACAGTCTCCTAGACGGGCCAGCGGCCAACTGGGCGACGGCATTGTTCGACCAAGCCTCCCCACATCTAAGGTCAGCGCAACACTTCTTGGACCACCTTAAGGAGACCTGGGGAATCGAGGACAATTTGGAGGCAGCCGGCCACAAACTCCGGTGCCTCTCCCAAGGAGACAGACCCTTGTCCCAGTACATAGCCGAGTTCCGAGTGCTGGCCCACAACACTGGATGGAACGATGTAGCCCTTAGAGGACAATTTCGGGAGGGCCTCAACATTGAGATGCTGGAAGAAATCTCCAAGGTGGATCCTCCCCACTCTCTTGAAGCACTCATTGATCAATGTTTACGAGCTGAAGTCATGCTTGCCAACAGAAAACAATGGGTCCGAGGCCAGAGCGGTAGAGCTGGGGTGAAACCTCTCGCTCCCACCGGCGTCCAGCCGCGCCCAGTATGGAGACCCCCGCCACCAGCCCCATACCCCAGAGGGAGCGAGGAGGTGCCGATGCAGTTGGGCAATGTGCGTCCCAGATTAGATGCCGCCGAGAAGGCACGCCGCCAACGCCTAAATCTCTGTTGGTACTGCGGAAACGGGGGCCACTTCGCCAGAGAATGCCCAGCCAAAGGGAAGCCCGCCGCCCGTCTGGCGGCGGCGTCCTCCACGGAGACGAAGACGTCTGAGGCGGCTGGCGCACAGCCGGCGGGGGAAGCCAGCGACCGGGCGTAGAGAGGCTCGCCAACCCGGTCAAAAAACCCACTCAAGAGCCGCCAACCGGGGTCCTGTTCCTTCTAGTGGTCACCTTGTGGTCAGCAAAAAAAGGACCCGTCATGATCCATGCCATGATAGACTCCGGAGCCACCAACAATTTCATTGATAGAGAGTATGCCGACTCTCTGGGATTACAATATCATGATTTCAAGAATGCCCGTGTGGTGCAAGCCATCGATGGCCGCCCCCTCAAGACGGGTCCTGTAAGTCAGTGGTCGGAACCCACCAGAATGTGGATAAGGGAACATATGGAAGAGATTTCCTTCTTTGTTACCGAGGTTCCCCATTTCCCTGTGATTTTGGGTATTCCATGGCTGACACTTCACGACCCAAGCATCTCCTGGTCCAACAGAGAACTGCAGTTTGCTTCAAAATATTGCCAAAACCATTGCCTTGTAGCTAAGATCTGCCATACCACAGACACTGAACCCATTATCACCTTGCCCAAGAAGTACTCAGAATATTGGGATGTATTCAATGAAAAAGAGGCCGAGAGATTACCCCCACATAGACCTTATGACTGTGCCATTGACTTGGTGGAGGGGGCCCTGTCATGCCACGAGGAGGCAAAACATTACCTGCTGCCCTGTCTCTTTAAGATTCTAAAGGGGCGGAGCTTAGCCTTGGCTCCTGCCAGCCTGAAATGACAGTTATTTTTGTCAGTTAGAATTGGTCAGTTGGTGAAGCACTGGAAGGAAGTGTAGGAAGTAAAAGGATCACAGAAATTCACGTCACGTTGGAACTGTATTCAAATTAGATTAAAAAGCCATAGACTACAGCAATAGAGAAAGCCATGTCAACAACACTGCATTGAAGTCATCTCAAAGATACAAAGAATCCAGTCATAACAAGACTTTATACTCTGTGGCAATATCTATCCAGAACTGCATAGACTCAAAGATTTCTTTCCTCACAAGAGACTTCATAGTGGCATCAAGAGGAAAAAAGATCAATTTTGTCTATTAATAAAATATTTTGTTTCACAACTACAGTCTCCAATCTGTCCTTCGTGCTATGAGTCCTTCCAGTTCATTTAATTAAGCATGGAGGCAGAACAGTGAATTTCTGTGGAAAAGTGAATTTCTTTCCTTTGAGCTTCCCCAGTAAAAGTGAATTTCTTAAAGTGAATTTCTTTCCTTTGACCTTCCCAAGTAAAAGTGAATTTCTTTCCTTCAAGCTTCCTGAATAAAAGTGAATTTATTTTCCTTTGAGCTTCCCCAGTAAAAGTGTATTTTCTTTAAGCTTCCCAAGTAGCAGTTGATTTCTTTCTTTTGACCTTCCTGAGGAGAAGTGAAAACTACCTCAGAAGAAGAAGGAGTTAAGCAGCCATTTTGACTGTAGAGAGAGTGCAGTCATAGAGGGCAGCGCCATTTTGAAGGAACCTGAGGGAAGCCCTTTTGGAGGAAAATGTGGTTTTCAGGACCACAATAGTTATTTTTAAGTCTAAAAAGCTTTAAGTCTCAGTAAAAGGACTGAGAATCTTAAAAGTTAGTGATCACTTTATTTAAGGGACTATTAGTAACGGACAGCAACAGGAGAATAAAAGACCTACATTCCAAAGTAACGGAGAATAGGCTATTCAGTCCTTTCTGTCCAAAAGCAATTCAGTCTAATATAAAGTGACACAAACTTCAGAAGACTTAAAGATGTCTGCTTCTTCCTCACAAAAGAGCAGAATATCTAAACCTACCTCAAAAATGTTGTCCTTCTGGCAAGATAAACTAGATTCCTTGAAACCTAAATATCAGAAGTCATGGCAGAGAATTTTAGATATGAGTCAAGCAAGCCATCGCTTTAGGCAGCAGAAAGAAATATTAGATTGTAAGGAAAGATTACAACATCAATACTGTGAGTGGATAACATATTCAGATAATATAATCTCTTTGCTTGAACATATGAAAACATCAGAATCTTTAAGTAATAAGGAAGAAATGTTGTCAGAGAGAGAGAGAAGGGAACTAGAATTTGATACCATCATGAATGATTTATCTAACAAAATATCAGAAGGTCAGGCAGAAGAAGACCCTGCCTCCCTTATGGAAACTGTTGATGAAGATCAAGTGCAACACATGTTTAGTAAAGACACAGATACAAAGTCAAACAGGTCTGTGTGTACATTAGCAGGCAAATCAAGATCATCTCACACATCCCATAGAACAGAAAGAACAAGAGGGACTTCTGTTCATAGTGGTTCTTCTGGCCAATCCCTTAGTCTGGTCATAAAGGCTAGGGCCGAGGCAGCTGCCGCAGTAAAACAAATAGAGTTTCTTAAGAAAAGACAGCAAATTGTTGCAGAGAAGGCAGAACTGGATGCCTTGGCCGCTGCCAAGAAGGCAGAAATGGAAGCCGCAGCCGCTGCCAAGAAGGCAGAAATGGAAGCCGCAGCTGCCGCCGAGCAGGCAGCAGCCGCTGCCAAGCAAGCAGGTATGGATGCAGAAAATAAGGCCCGTCAAGTTAAAACAGAAGCTGCTCTAGCAACGTTAGCACAGGTTGCAAAGGCTGAGGTGTTACAAGTAAAGGCCTCAGTCCTAGAGCAAGGTCTCTTAGGAAATACATTCCCTCCAGATGTTACAACAGAAGATCCTGTCACAAAAGTGGATTCTTATTTAAATACCCAAATTATCAATATTGCAGCCCCTCCTGTGCTAACAAGAGAAAGTGCAGTAGCAAATAATTCTTTTGTATCACAACCAGAAATTATAGAGGTTTCTGCACCCAAAGAACATTATTTGCCATATGCAGAAGTAGCAAGTCAAGCAGCAGTTCCATTGCATGATATATCTCAAACCAAGTTGGAGCACAGTTTTCCAGTAGACACACAGGACTCAATACAGTCAAACTACACAATGCCAACAACTGCATTCAGTCTCAATCCCAAAGCAGCTAGTTGGGTTCCAGAAAAACCCCAGATCCAAACTAACTCTGAACCAACTTTGCAACAGTCCTCAGTCCCACTTGATATTTTAAATTACACCTTCTATAGAAACCCAAGAAGGGACTTAGCAGACAAGTCATATATCATCAAATATGAAGAAAGTAATCATACTGATAACAGAAGTTCAGAGCAGCCTAGTGCTTCAAAGTCTGTCATAAAAGAAGATGAAATTGAAGATATGTCCACATCGCAGACTGCATTTCAAACCAATTCCTCAACTCAGAGGGTAGAATCAGATATACCTTTTGACCATCTGGAAGCTCAAGAGTCTGTACAGCAAGCTATAGATGCTGCAATGATATCTCCAATAGTGCAACCACCCACCAATGTTGGTGTCGACATTTTCACCCTACCAGCAAAGGTTACCAAAGAAGAATGGATGGCTGATCACAAAGAGAGTATTAATTGTCTAAATTATAGCCAAGTACAACTTCAAAAGGACAGTGAGCATAATATAGATGGCCACAAGAACACTGGAAGTGATCCTGCGTTATCACAAATGATAGTGAGTCATACAAACTTCCACTCTGATGTCTCAGATATGTGTAATCATTTGCAAGCAGAATATATGACCTCACAGGCTACCACCAATCGATTAAGAGCTGAACTTGCCAAAGAACCCCGAGAAGTTGCTGTATATGAGCAAGAACTTCAAAAACCTTCGGAGACAAAGTATCAACTTGAAGAAGCTCATGGTCAGCTAAAAGAGCAGAAACAATTATCTAGTAAAAGGCTATTGGTCAAAGAACAGCAGGTTGCTGATCTTCAAATAAAGCCTTCATATTCTGAGGAGAAGCTAAAGAAGATAGCAGCAGTTGTAAACAAACTGCAGCAACAGCTAAATGGAGTGAAGCAGCAGTGCCAGGATCGGCGGAGCTTTCGAAAGAGTGCCCAGCAGAGAGCGAAGGTGTTGGAGTTGAGACAAGAGCTTGTACCAGTCCAGGGGAGCCTGAACGGGTGTTGCAGCGTCGCAGAGGACAGGTTTGCATTCCATGTTCCAGAATTAAAGGTAAGCTTTGACCGAAGAGGATTTAGTCCACATGAAGGAGGATCGCAAGGTCATCAAAGTGTTGGACTTTGGAAGGCCAACCACATACTTCATCCCGCCATTTCATCCAGATCAATCTGCAGAGACTGTAGGAGAGCTGAAGGATGAAACACTAGAGAAAGTCAAAGGGATGATGAATCTACGAGTTAGAACAGTTATAATTTGTTTTAGATTAGTTGATATTTTGTATTAGTTATTTGTTATTAATAAGGGGGTAAAACTTATTAATAAGTTTTAGGTGGGGAGTGTCATGCCACGAGGAGGCAAAACATTACCTGCTGCCCTGTCTCTTTAAGATTCTAAAGGGGCGGAGCTTAGCCTTGGCTCCTGCCAGCCTGAAATGACAGTTATTTTTGTCAGTTAGAATTGGTCAGTTGGTGAAGCACTGGAAGGAAGTGTAGGAAGTAAAAGGATCACAGAAATTCACGTCACGTTGGAACTGTATTCAAATTAGATTAAAAAGCCATAGACTACAGCAATAGAGAAAGCCATGTCAACAACACTGCATTGAAGTCATCTCAAAGATACAAAGAATCCAGTCATAACAAGACTTTATACTCTGTGGCAATATCTATCCAGAACTGCATAGACTCAAAGATTTCTTTCCTCACAAGAGACTTCATAGTGGCATCAAGAGGAAAAAAGATCAATTTTGTCTATTAATAAAATATTTTGTTTCACAACTACAGTCTCCAATCTGTCCTTCGTGCTATGAGTCCTTCCAGTTCATTTAATTAAGCATGGAGGCAGAACAGGCCCCGATCCCGCGAGGACATCTCTACTCCCTGACTGAACCGGAGCAAGAAGCTCTCAGGGAGTTCATAGAGTCAAACCTTCGCAAGGGATTCATCAGACCCTCTCAATCCCCAGCCGCTTCCCCAGTGATGTTTGTGAAAAAGAAGTCAGGGGAATTACGACTGGTGGTGGACTATAGAGCATTGAACAATATCACTAAGCGGAACAGCTATCCCCTGCCCTTAATCTCGGACCTACTAGACCGACTTCGAGGAGCCAAGGTCTACACCAAGCTGGATCTTCGGGGAGCGTATAATCTAGTTCGCATCAGAGAAGGGGACGAGTGGAAGACCGCCTTCCAGACTAAATTCGGATTATTCGAGTCCCGAGTTATGAATTATGGATTATGTGGAGCTCCCGCAACGTTCCAGCATTTTGTCAATGACATCTTTCAGGATTATCTAGATCGGTTCTTGATCATCTACCTGGACGATTTTTTGGTGTTTTCTAGATCACAATCAGAACATGAGAACCACGTCAGAATGGTGTTACAACGATTGCGGGATCATGGACTTTATGCCAAGCTGGAAAAATGTGCTTTTGATCTACAGGAGGTAGATTTCCTGGGGTACCGCGTCTCGCCACTAGGGCTCTCCATGGACCCGGCAAAAGTTTCAGCAGTATTGGAATGGCGGGCGCCAACCAACAAAAAAGAGGTGCAACGATTCTTGGGGTTCGCGAACTATTACCGCAAGTTCATTCCAGATTTTGCCCGCTGGTCTGACCCAATCACCAGCTGCATCCGTGGGAAACAGCCCTTCCGCTGGACAGATCAAGCAGAGAAAGGGTTCCAGCAACTAAAGAAATTATTCACGTCCCAGCCAATCCTTCAGCACCCAGATCCTGAAACCCCTTTTGTTGTGCAGGCGGACGCCTCCGATGTAGCAATTGGGGCTGTACTCCTACAACCGGTGGGAGATCATCTTCATCCTTGTGCCTTTTATTCCCGTCAATTGACCGCACCAGAGAGAAACTACACCATTTGGGAAAAGGAACTATTGGCCATAAAGGCAGCCTTTGAAACTTGGAGACATTGGTTAGAAGGGGCCAAATTTCCCATTGAAGTCCATACTGATCATCGGAATCTAGAGCATCTAAGAACTGCCCGCAAGCTAAATCAGAGACAACAACGCTGGGCTTTATTCTTTGAACGTTTTAACTTCCAAATTCATTATGTAACCCCAGCCCAGACCAAGCAAGCAGATGCTCTGTCACGGAAACCGGAATACGCTGCAGGACGCAAGGAGACCTTTGAGTCCCAGCTGCTACAACCCGGGAACTTTGCCACGCTCACAGTGGGGAACACCAAATCCACTCCCATTGAATCAACTCCCTCTACTCCAGGGCCCCTTTGTGCTCAAGAAATCAGGGCTAGTCAGCAAGCAGATGCCTGGGCGCAGGACCAACTTCGCCAAGGACTACATTTTCCCTTTTCGCTTAAGGATGGGCTGCTTTGCTATAGAAATCATGTTTACATCCCCCCAGGACCGGGTAGGGAAAAGGCACTTCGTTTGTGTCATGACTGCAAGCCAGCAGGGCATTTCGGGCTATTCAAAACTATGCATTTGATCCTAAGAGATTTCTGGTGGCCCAAGATCCGCAAGGATGTAGAAAAATATATCAACACCTGCCCAGTATGCCAGCGCTCCAAGACAAGAAGGGAAAAGCCCTCAGGGCTTCTGCATCCCCTTCCTACCCCATCTCGCCCATGGGAAATAATCTCTGCGGATTTTATAACTGATCTACCACCTTCCTGTGGATTCACCACGATCCTAGTGGTGGTGGACCTTTTCACCAAGTTAGCCCATTTTATTCCCTGCGAAGGCCTTCCCACGGCCAAAGAGACTGCAGATCTATTTCTCCAACATGTTTTCAGATTGCATGGATTGCCCAAGAGTTTGGTCACTGACCGTGGGTCCCAATTCACCTCTCGCTTCTGGAAGGCACTACAAAAACTATTGGGCATAGACTCTCGTTTATCTTCGGCTCATCATCCTCAAACAGATGGGCAAACTGAGCGCACCAATGCCACTTTGGAACAGTACCTTCGCTGTTATGTAAACTACCAACAGGACAATTGGGCTTCCCTGTTACCACTGTCGGAGTTTGCCTACAATAATGGGGTCCAGGCTTCAATTAAAGAAACCCCGTTCTTTGCAAACTATGGCTTCCATCCACGTTTCTTTCCTCCTATCATTGAAACCTCAGAAGTTCCCGCAGCAGAGGACTGGCTGCAGGAACTCACAGCAGCGCAGCAACTTTTGCTCCAGCAACTGGACCAAGCCAAGGAGGACTATAAACGCCACGCTGACAAGCATCGCCAGCCGGGCCCCGAAATCAAGGTAGGAGACCGGGTTCTTCTGTCCACTCGCTTTTTGCCCTCCCACCGTCCCTGCCGGAAGCTAGATGCCCGTTTCATTGGTCCCTATCCAGTGGTGGCGCAACTTAACCCCGTGACTTTCAAACTCCAACTTCCGCGCTCTATGCGCATTCATCCAGTGTTCCATCGCTCCCTGCTCCTTCCGGCGGATGGTGTGCGCCCTGATGCAGACCGGCCGGCCCCCGCCCCTGTTCTGGTGGACGGAGAAGAAGAGTTCGAGGTTCAGGACATTTTGGATTCTCGCTTTCACCGCCGCCGCCTACAATATCTCATTGACTGGGTGGGTTTTGGCCCCGAAGAGCGCTCTTGGGAAGACGCTTCCACGGTTCATGCTCCTGATCTAACCCGCCGCTTCCATCAGACCTATCCCGCCAAACCGCGGCCTCGCGCCTCGGGGAGAGAGTCCCAGTTTGAGAGGGGGCTTGAGGAGGGGGATAGTGTGATGACTCATGGGTCATGTAGTCCCATTCCTAGTGCTGTTGTGACTGACGAAGAGGAGAACTTGGGTTTTCCTCCATTTCAGCCAGAAAGGGAACCATTTCAGCCAGAAATTGAGCCTCTGCACCTGCAGGAGGCTTGTCTTCCAGAAATCTCCCAAACAAGCCCGGAGTCGAGTTCTCCCCCTTTTTCTCCCCCTTTTTCGCGCCGTAATTACATTCTCCAGCAGAAGGGAGTGCAACAGGCTAATCGCAGGAGTTTGAGAATAGCAGCAAAGCATTCAGATGATTAAAGCCTGTTCCCATGAGAAATTTTAGGGAGTCATACATCTGGACACAGAGATTGACTTTCGTTTCTGGTTCCCCAGAGAAGTGTTCTCTGGTGGGGAAAACAAGGCCTATTTAGGTTCCTTGCTCCCGGAGGGATCTTGCGGAGTCAATTTCGTCAGCAACTGGAGTAGTGTGTGTGGACAGCTACTCCGCTTCCAAGCCTTTGTTCCTGATTCAAGCCTTCGTTTTCCAGCCTTGTTCCTCCACGGATTTTGCCTTGCTTTCCAAGACCCAGCCTTGCCTTGTTTCCCGGATTTTGCCAAGTAAATACCACGGATCTTGTCCTTGCTCCTCGTTCCTTGCTGCCTTGTATCCAAGCCTTGTTGTTCCAAGAATCAAGTTACTTCCTAGCCTCGTTCAAGTTCATGGACTAAAAGACCTTGTCATCTCCCCTCACTTTGCCTGGCAAAGTGAGTGTTTCGGTTATTGGATTACAACTTTGGACCTTAATATTTCATATTGGACATTGCTTCTTTGGACTAATTTTGACCTTTCCTGAAAGGTCTACTCCTGGACTAATTCATACGCTTGCTTTTATTAACTTTACATATTTCTTTAATAAAGATATTAGATAGATTCTGGCCTCTGTGCATGGTTATTGGTGCTCTGCTGCCTGGGTCCTGACAGATGGGCAGAGTTACGAGCTCTGAGGCAGGGCTGAGCTTCTATCCTTGGGAGGGATAGCTAATACTCCAGAAGACAGGAGCAGAATTCAAAATGATCTTAACAGATTAGAGAGATGGGTCAAAACCAACAAAAGGAAGTTCAATAGGAACAAATGCAAGATACTCCACTTAGACACAAAAAATGAAGTGCATTATTAGAGGCTGGGTTGCCACTTTTTGGGGCTTTTATTGTGGTGTTTCTGCATGAAAGCAGGAAGGGCTTGGACTACATGGCCTTTGGAGGTCTCTTTCTACATCATCATCACTATAGGCTGGGGTTGGCACTTCTGGGAGCTTTTATTGTGGTTTTCCTGCATGGGAGCAGGAGGGGGTTGGACTATATGGTATTTGAGGGTCTCTTCCTACATCTACATCATCATCATCATCATAGGCTGGGCTGCCACCTTTGGGTGTTTTTATTGTGCTTTTTGTGCATAGGAGCAAGAGGGCGTTGGGCTCTTAAAATATATGCATTCCAAGTAAAGTACTGATTTCTTAGAAGTTAATCAAAATTCAATTGTAAGCTTGAGGCAGGCAATTGTTAAACTAACAATTGTAACAATTGTCACATAAAGCGTCACCTACACAAACTTAAATACTGATTTTCCATGCAAAACAATGACACAGAGATTAAAAGATGTCTCTTAATGACAAACCTGAGCTTACCCCCTTGTCCACAAATACCCATGCATTCAATGGAAAATCTGATAGAACTATGCAGCTGGTTCCCAATTGTGCAGAGCTCAAACAGGACTACAGCTGCACACAGGTAGGAGGCTCTTTTCAAAAATCACGTGGATGTGCATTCAATTTTCTTTTGTTACCCTCCATGTAATCAGTGTCTACAATATTTTTTAAAAAAGACTCGAAGCTTATAAACATGGCCTAGTGCATTATTATTACAATACATTATCACTGCATCTGTGGTCACACAATGGATACTTAGAGCAGTCTAACAACATGCTCTTCCCCCACCAATACATTCATGACAACTCCATTATGGATGGAGATGATGGTACTTATAGTTTAACACAACTATATGGAGGACATGATGTTGAGAAAAACAGATAGTCCTTCAACTGCCTAGCACAGATATTTATATTTCTTGGCATAATAACCCATTGTTATTAATCAAGTGATGGGATGTGTGTGTTCCATCTATCCTGTCTAAATGAGACCACTTGAGAAATATTTCTGGTTCAGCAAACTGACTAGTCCACTAATGTTGTCTACCAAATGACGACGTTATTCTGAAAATTTTAGGCACTTTGACAAACAGATTTCAATGCTGCTTCATTTGAGAAACACATGGAAGGAATTTTTCTAAAGAATTCAATTAAGTATAGATTTTGTTAGGAGCTCTGAGATCGGAAGATTATATTCCTGGGTAGTGAAAAGTCTACTAAACTGCATAAAATACATTAATATGTGTTACAGCAGCTAACTATGATGCGTACTTGTTGAATCCCCTTTTTAAAACATTTAAATTGATCCACTTTGTGAGATACAAATACCCCACTTAGATTAGTGCCGGATATTCCAAGGAAAGAAAACAAATAAAACATGACACTGCCTGATTAGTACCTAGCTTTGACACGCACCAGCCTCAGGGCCAATCACCCTATTCTGACCTCTTCAAGTACTTAAATCTGTCTGGAAGCCTTAAACCATGACTTAAAAGCCATCTCCTTTGTTTTACCTTCCTCATCTCAGAGATGAGAAAGGGGGAGGGGGGAGAGAATGACACCAAAGCACACTGCACATGATTAGAGATACTCTTTCCTTCCTGAAATACTGCTTGGCTGTCAATTCCTTTGTTTTGTTTATTAAGTTTTGAACAGGACAATATAAGGACACAAAACATACTAGATATTCAAGAAAAACAGGCAAAAGAAAGATTTGAAAAGAAAAATGTGACAATTAAAACATCATATACAAAATACTACACTAAAACATGAAGCTAAAGGCACCTGATTTCATGTGATTATGGAGGCTAAGCAGGGGCATTCCAGGTTAGGACTTGGAGGGGAGGCCACAAAGCAATAGCAGGTGCTGGAGGTTGTACAGGTGGACCATTTCTTATCCAGAATTCCAAAATCCAAAATACCCCCCAAAATTCTAAATTCTCCACACACATGGCTGAGATAGTGACACTTTTGCTGTCTGGTGATTCAATGTACACAGTCTTTGTTTCATGCAAAAAAAAAATCATTAAAATGTTGTATAAAATGACCTTCATGATAAAAGGTTATATGAAACATGAATGAATTTTGTGTTTAGACTTGGGTCCCATTTCCAGGACATCTCATTACATATGGAACAGTGGAACTCTCTCCCCCGGGCTGTGGTGGAGGCTCCTTCCATGGAGGCTTTTAAGCAGAGGCTGGATGGCTGTCAGGGGTGCTTTGAATGCGATTTCCTGCTTCTTGGCAGGGGGTTGGACTGGATGGCCCATGAGGTCTCTTCCAACTCTACTATTCTATGATTCTATGAGTACATACAATTATAGGTATTCCAAAATAGGACTTTTAAAGGCCATTTTAGGTGTACTTATTGTATTTTAATTGTTTTTACCACACTATGTTTTTTTAACTTTTGTACTGCCTTTTAAAAACTTGTCTAGTGTGGGATTGTTAGCTGCCTTGAGTCCCCAAGGGGAGAAAGGTGAGGTATAAATACAGTTAATAATAATTCAAGGAATTGCAAAATGAAAACAAAAGCTTTCTAGTCATTCTGGATCAGGGATACTCCATTTGTATTTCAGAGGAAGGGACTAAGTAAAAATATTTCTTGCCCAATGGATTCCTTATGGAAAATTCATAGGGTCGCTGTGAGGCAACAGGGGTGCCATCTACATTGTAGGAGGAATGCAGTTTGGCACCAGTTTCACTTCAATGCTATTGAATCCTGAGATCTGTAGTGTGGCGAGGTACTACCCTGTTTCCCTGAAAATAAGACATCCCCTGAAAATAAGACCTGGTAGAGGTTTTACTGAATTGCTAAATATAAAGCCTCCTCCGAAAGTAAGACCTAGCAAAGTTTTTGTTTGGAAGAATGCCCGCCAAACAGAACACCTGAGCATACAGGATGGGTAAATGTATGTACCATTGATTGTTGTACATGGAAATAATGGTAGTAACAAGAAAATCTTGATATGATTCACAGTTTGTCTGGGTATGCTGGTTTGTGATGACAACTACTGTACAGTATATAATAACTGTTCTTTTTTTGTTCAACAATAAATGTAAATTCTTTTTCATTGAAAAATAAGACATCCGTTGAAAATAAGACCTAGTGCATCTTTGGGAGCAAAAATTAATAAAAGACACTGTCTTATTTTTTGGGAAACACTGTAGCACTCCTTGGCAGAGAAGGAACTTGTGCTTTAGATTGTTCGGCCTTGGCAGGAGGCAATGTTTGAGATTTGACTTGTAAGGCATTGGTGGTACTATATAAATAAGTGATGATGATGCAGAAGAGAAGACTGAGAGGAGACATGATAGCCATGTATAAATATGTGAAAGGATGTCATAAGGAAGAGGGAGCAGGCTTGTTTTCTGCTGCCCTGGAAACTAAGACTCGGAGCAATGGGTTCAAATGACAGGAAAGGAGATTCTACTTGAACATTAGGAAGAACTTCCTGACTTTAAGAGCTGTTCAGCAATGGAATTCTTTGCCTCTGCGTGTGGTGGAAGCTCCTTCCTTGGAAGCTATTGAACAGAGGCTGGATAGCCACTTGTCGGGGGTACTCTGATTGTACTTTTTCTGCATGGCAGCGGGTTGGACTAGATGGCCCTTGTGGTCCCTTCCAACTCTATGATTCTATGATAATATGTTACTAATTTCATTTCTTACCCACCTCTCCTCATAGCTTGAGGCATGTTACAAAACAATTAAATTACATAAGCACAGCAAAAACACTACAAATGCACTCACTAAAACGTACTTTCATAAAAATTACACATCAAAACATATGTCTACACAATACATACTAAAACACACAAAACAGAGATCAAGCAAAGGACACTTAAATTTCATGTTTAAAGACGGTCTGAGTAAGTCTGCCGGAAGAGATAGGCCTCTACATGGTTTTAAAATTCTGACAGCTCATTTAACTGTCAGAGTTCTTCGGGCAGGTTGTTCCACAGTCACGGGGCAGCCAATAAAAAGGTCTTTTGGGTGGTGGTTGCCAGTTGGGTTCTGGCTGGTTGGAGTAGATGCCCCCCCCAGAAGACCCAAGTGTGTGGGGCGAATTGTATGGGAGAAGGCGATCCTGTAGGTAACCTAGACCCAAACCATGTAGGGCTTTAAAGGTAAAAACCAGCACCTTGTACTTTGCATGGAAAGTAATTGGCAGCCAGTAGTGACATTAGGATAGATGGAATATCCTTACTCCTAGATGTTCCTGAAACCAATCTGGCTGCTGTATTTTCAACCAGCTGGGGTTTCCGAACTTGGTACAAGAACAGCCCAATGTAAAGCACATTGAAGTCCAACTTTGCGGCTACCAGTGTGTGCACTAACATCTTCAGGTTCTCCAAATCTAGGAAGGGGTGCAGCTGGCTGATCAGCCAAAGCTAATAGTAAGCACTCCTGACTGTCACACCTACCTGGGCTGACATTTGTAGAGATAGACCCAGGAGTACTCCCAAGCTGAGAACACATTCTTTCAGGGGGAGCTGAAAGAATGTGGTGTGTCAACCAAAACTGGTTGACACACCTCCATCCCCAGATGAAGACTCTTGATGGCAAGCACCTCTGTTTTGTCTGGATTCAGATAATAACAACACAATATAATCAGCTCTCTATATTTGAAGATTTCAGCCATCCACGGCCCAAAAGCCAACCTTCTAGGGCTCTTCAACACAGCCATATAACCTAGAATATCAAAGCAGAAAATCCCACAGTATCTGTTTTGAACTGGGTTATCTGAGTCCACACTGCCATATATTCCAGTTCAAAGCAGATAATGTGGGATTTATTCAGCTGTGTGGAAGGGGCCCTAGTGAGAGGCTCTTCATATCCACGGATTCAACTATGAACAGCTAGAGAACATTATCTCAAAAAGCAAACCTTGCTGTTTTATCCTCCATAACATGCAACTTGAGTTCCCATGGATTGTGGGTCCTGGAACCCAACCCAGTGGACATCAAGGCCCTCCTGTAACAACAAGAAAAAGACCCAGCTGCACTTTTCCTGACTTCAAGCTCCTCTCACAAACAGGGTTAACCCCCTTTGACCTCAGGGCCCTTCTACACAGCACAATATCAAGGCAGGTGGTCCACAATATCTGCTTTGAACTGGGTTATCTGTGCCCACACTGCCATATAACCCAGTTTAATGTAGCTTTTCTACAGCTGTTGGAAGGGGCCTCAGTCTATTCTCTCAGCTTTTTGTTGCGGTTTCCCTCAGGGTCCTTCCACACAGCCATATAACCCTGAATATCAAGGCAAAAAATCCCACAGTATCTGGCTTGCTTTTGAACTGGGTTATCTGAATCCATACTGCCATATATTCCAGTTCAAAGTAGATAATGTAGGATTTATTCAGCTGTGTGGAAGGGGCCTTAGTCGTCCTCCTCCCGGCCTGTGGGCATGAAATCACAACCCGTTTTCCCTCCCTCGGATCCATTCCCCTACTTTCCTTCCTTCCTCCTCACCGAAGATGCCCTGCACGATGCTGAGGGGGCAGTTCAGCCAGTCCGCCACACACGGCATCTCCCCGCTTCTCCGAAGTCTTCAGGCCGGGGATAAGAAGCGGAAAAGGATGCACGAAAGATTCCAGACACGGAGGAAACAAGCAAGCCGAACATCGGCTTTCTTCCTTCTTCTTCTCAGGGCTGGGGCGACGGCAGCTTAAGCCACGCCTCTTCCTCTCTGCTCAGCGCGGGCTCGGGTTGGCGCGAGAGGAAAGCGGAAGTCGGCAGTGACGCCATCTTGGAGTCGGGCGGAAGAGGCCGGCCGGAAGCGCTGACGGACAGAAAGAATCAGAAAGCGAAGCCTGAGACGTGGACTGTGGGGAGAGAGAGACATGGCTGCCCCGAAAGCCTCCGTGGCCGCGGGAGGCCTCTCCTCCGCCGCGAATAGCGGCACCAACTTGCTCTTCTCATCGTCAGCGACTGAGTTCAACTTCACTGTCCCCTTCATCCCGGTCAGCCAGGCCCCGGCGCCCCCACCGCCGCCTCCCCCTGGCCTCCTGCCCTCAGGTGAGCCCAGACTCAAGGAGGGGGATGCCTGGGAACGGGATGCTTGTCTTTATTCCCCCGTCTCCACAGGACTCCAGTTAGGCCTTTTCCACACAGCTGCATAAAACCCCACATTGACTGCTTTGAACTGGAATATATGACAGTGTGAACTCAGATAACTGAGTTCAAAGCAGCCGGATATTGTGGGATTTTCTGCCTTGATATTCTGGGTTATATGGCAGTGTGGAAGGGCGCTCAGAATACTAACTTGTTTCTAAACTGGATCCTCTTTAATAATAATCATAATATAATAATACCATATTTACCCAAATCGAATGCTCACCTTTTGGGGCTAAATTACCTTGTTAAAATTGGGATGTGCATTAGGTTCATGCCATACTGTATAAAATCCTCATTGAAATGCAGTATGGACTCAGATAATCCAGTTCAAAACGGATATTGTGGATTATCTGCCTTGATATTCTAGGTTGCCCTTCCACACAGCTGAATAAAATCCTACATTTTCTGCTTTGAACTGGGATACATGGCAGTGTGGACTCATATTTCAGTTCAAAGCAGATATTGTGGGATTATCTTCCTGGATATTCTGAGTTATATGGCAGCGTGAAAGGGCCCTCAGAATATCAAGGCAGAAAATCCCACAGTATCTGCTTTGAACTGGGTTATTTGAGTCCACACTGCCATATCCTAGTTTAAAGCAGAAGATGTGGGATTTTATTCACCTGTGTGGAAGGAACCTAGGTTATATGACTTAGTGCTAAACCAAAGCAAATGAGGAAGTTGTTTCAGTACCACCTAGAGCTCTTTTTGAGGGCTCTTCCACACAGCCATATAACCCAAAATATCAAGGCAGATAATCCACAATATCTTCTTTGAACTCTATTATCTGAGTCCTACTGCCATATAATCCAATGCAATGTAGATTTTATACAGCTGTTGTGGAAGAGGCCTTAGGGGCCTTACAGATAGGCCCTATATCCCAGGATCTGATCCTAAGTTTTCTGTTCTGATTATCTTGTGGCCCGGACAACATATAGTCCAGTTTAAAGCAGAAAACTTGGGATCAGATCCTGGGTTATAAAGCCTCTCTGGAAGGGCTCTTAGTCCACATTGCCATATACTCCAGTTCAATGTGGTTTTTATACAGCTGTGTGGAAGGGGCGTGAGAGACCTCAGCACCTTCTACACCTTCTACAAATCTATTACACACCCCAATTTTCAAAACCTTAAAACCCCAAAAAATTGCTGGTAAATGTAATGTGCAGCGACAAAAGGGCATTGATTGTCATTTGGCCAAAAAAGGTGCACATTACAGTGACTGCATACTTATCATTCCCTCTTTAAAAACAAAAGTGTTGGAACACCAAAGTTTTAAGCAATGGAAAAGAAATCCTTGGGGTGCATCTATGCTGTAGAATGAATCCTCTTTAACTACCCTAACCCAATTCTATGGGGTCGTTAGGGCTGTAGTTTGGAATCATGGGGGCTGCCAAAGAATGCTAATGCCTCACCAAACTACAAATACCAGGATTGCATACCATTAAGCCATGACAATTAAATTAGAGATGACATCTCTCAAATAGGAGCTCCAGGTGTTCCTGACGTGACTTCCCCTTTTGTTTTGGCTCAGCATTAAGATTACTGTATTACATGAATCTAATGCACACCCCAATTTTGGGAAGATAATTTAGCCAAAATAGGTGAGCATTAGATTTGAGTATGCCTATCCAATAAGGAACAGTCTTTCATACCAACATATTCCTTTTCTCCATGACCTGGGGATTATTATAGCTTTCCAAGGAAACAGGGAACAACAGTGCACCTACAAGTATTGAAATTACAAAAGAATTTAGGTCAGGTAATTTATTGTAGTGCAAATTTTGAGCACTTGAACCAGCTTTCTTAAAAGCTTGTGTTATTACTTTAGATTGTTCCAATATCTCATAGGAGATTATAAATCCTAACTTGTTTTTTAAACTCCAGATAGTCGCACCCCTCTTTTTGGGGTCCTGGTTAGATCTTTTTGTATTCTCTGCATAATACTCATTCCTTTGCCTGCAGCCTGTGCCTTAGAGCTGCCCTTGCAGCTCCAAAAGGCAGGTGTGCGAATGCGTGAGAACTAGGAGGCTTCCTTCGGCTACCACCAGCTGAGTAAGGATCCTTATTTCTGGGTGACAGGCGCATGGGAAGGTGAGCTTTCGCACACCTGCCGGGGAGAGCTATAGGGTCAGCTGAAGGAGAGCCCGTAGGCCTTGCTTGCCCACGCACATTGGTGGGAGAGTGACTATCGGCCAGGGGAAGCCCCATAGACCATAGATTATTTCACCGCATAATAGTCATACCCCCTTTTTTGAAGTGGGGGGAAAGCTATTATGTATGAGGAATAAGCAAAACCTTTCCCCCTCCAAACAGCAATGTTGAAAAAAATGCATGCATATACAGTAGGCTTTCCATCTTCACAGAACCTGGGGATGCAAGTCCCCTGTATCACAAAAATATAATGTGCAGATTTGATAAATGTGGATTTAATATGCGTGGGTATGAATGAACTGTATGGAAGGAATGAAAGAGAGCTAATAATTTTGGAAACACCCATCTGTAGACTAAGGCCTGCAATGACTTAACTACCTACTTGCTGAATTGTAATTAAGACCTGCTAATAAGATCTAAAATAGTTGACCTGCCTGTGATAAGAACTGTGACAGTGATAAGATAAATGTTTACATCAAGTTAAGGAAATGTTTACAACATTAAGAAGGAAATCAACACAAGGCCAATAATAACCAAGAGGAGTCAACAACATCTGGTCCAGGAAATTGAGATGGAGCCAGGATGGAAGTCGTCTATCATTAATTTACAACTTTGTGACAACATCAGCAAAATATTGCTATATAAGTGACCTTATGACAATCCAGAAATTGTGACAGAGACACTGTTCACCCACCATTGGGAAGGAGAGAGATGGTATACTTTGAAGAGTGGCAGATATGCAATGGAAGCAGTCTGGTCACTTTGGGCCTCATTTTCTCAAGGGAAGAGAAAGGAGTGCATTTTGGAGACATGATATGTGTTGCAGAAAGTCAGTTCTGCTGTATGGAAACGGGTCTGATTCTTGGCATTGTTCTTTGGGAAAAGATGCATTTTGGAGTTCTGGAAATATTGGTGCATTGGCAAGCTGCAGGGAAAGCAGGGCCTGCCTAAGCAGGTGATTCTCCAAGGAGGGAGAAAAGGATGTGGTAATATATAGATGAATGCATGAGGATGAATGAGTGAAAATGTGTGTGAATGCTGAGTGAAAATGTAACCCCCCTTTATTTGTTAGCCAATGTAACTGTAGGTTGTTTGTGAATCCAATGTAGTTACATAGAATCAATATGTCTAAATGTTGTTCTGTAAAAGGTGTGCTGTACTCTCTCACACTGAAATTGCAATAAAAAGAACCTATGCTTTAAAAAGTTATTGAAAAGTTATTAATAACACCTGCAATAGTAGGAAAACTGAATTTTAAAAAAATATATTTGAGCGAATACATTTAGGAAGCTCTAGGTCCTTCATCTTGACTCTATGGTCAACATCTGCCAAAATAATCAAATCCACAAAAGTTAAAACCACAAATGTGGGCAGCCTATGAGATGTTGTTCCTTGAATTGTCTGGCCTAAGGATGGTTTTCTTTAATATTTAAATGGGCATAACAGAAAGTAATAAATTTGCTTTGAGAGTATCCATATCCCCTTAATAGGATAATAACGAAAGTCACATGGTCAATCTTTATCCCAAATCAAAAAGTGCTTGTTTACAGTTCTGCGAAAGGCCTTGGGGATTTGTTGTCAGGCAGTGTAGTTTTCGGATTGACAATTTTCTTGTTAAAATGGGAATACTGGCAAGTTTGGTGTTCTCTGCCTAATTATTTCTGCTTCCAGTGGGAGCAGGTTAAAAAAAAAAGGTGGGGATATTTAGGTGTGATCCTTGTTTAGTGTGATGTCCAAACTCATTCAAAACTTATCTATTTGACTTGTTTCACCTCCATTGAGATAAAGAACTTACTATGTGTTGTTATGCTTTTTAAATAAAGACGGTTCCAAGGTTGTCTCCCTTTGTGGTATTGTAATCCAGAAGCTTAAATCCAGTTTCAGCTCCATTTAAAAGTAAACCGCTTGAATTGGTGAAAACTTGGAAAATCAACTTTTAAGTGAACTCTGGTGAGTCAGTGAATCTGTTCTTACTTAGGTATGTTTAAGATGGTCTTTTAAGCTGCTCTTAGAAATCATGGTGAAATATAATGGAGGAAACAATCTGTAATTATTCATTAATCTAGGTGTTCTCAAACTTTTAAAGCTGCTGAAAAGCTTCTTGTGGAGCCCCAAGAAACTTGGACACAGGGCTGCATTTCATTTTAAAATTTGAAAGATGGGCCAGGCTAGTGGCAGATGGATGGAGAATATTTGTGTGAACTCATTGAAAAAAACATGGAATAAATTTGTATGCACACTACACATACCTAGTTTGTAGTGCAAAAAGAAAGAAAAAACAATACAATACTTTAAATGAAGAACAATGTTAACCAACATAAACTTAGCAATATTTCAGTGGAAAACCCCAGGAGCCACCCAGTCCAAACTCTTTCTGCCTTGCAGGAAAATCACAGTCAAAGCAACCCGCGGCGGAGCCCTTACTGAGCCCCTGACTGTGTTTCGTGTAGCCATGGAGCACGGTTTGAGTACCACTGCATTAACTTAACACAAAAAAAAGTTAGTGAAGGGAAGTGATGTGTGTAAGTGTACCTTTATTTTAATAATCCTTGTTATGTCCTTTGTTGCAGATGATGCCACTGATGTTGGTGAAGAAGACAGCTTCCTAGGCCAGACTTCTGCAAATCCTAATCCTCCACCAACATTCAATTATTTCTCCCAAGTTCCTAGCAGCAGTGATCCCTTTGGAAGTATTGGACAATCACCCTTAGGAGTGACATCTCCACCTCAAAGTGGGATGTCTGTTTTCTCCAAGCCTCCAGTATCTCTCCCGCTTTTGCCTGGATCACAAGATGGGCCAAGTACTTTCTCAGCAGCTCTTTCCAAATCACAGTCTTTTAACACACCACCAACTTCGCTACAAGGAATTGGTTCTTACCAAATGTCCCAACAGAGTGGTCCTCCAGCAGCTGGCTTTTCAACTCCTCCTCATGGCACATCACAACAAAGCTACAACCCATATCGTCACACTACTATAAGCAGTAGAGCCAATCCTTACATCACTCCACCACAGCTGCAGCAGAGTCAGCCACCCACCCAGAGCATCCAGCCGTCACCTCCTGTACCACCCACCCAGATGTATTCAACTCCTCCAGGGTCACTACCACCAGTATGAATTTTTTGTTTTAACATTTAGGAAATAGTATTGGAATATGAAAGCCTATAGTAGGTTGCTTCAACCTGTGGCCCTCTAGGTACTCACATATCTGAGATCCATAAACACCTGGAAGGCCACAGGTTGAAGAGGCCTGGTCTATAGCTTTTGACTTGGGGTTCTTCCCCCTCCGTTTTCCAGCATTTCCTATTGTTCAAAATAGTGATTAGAATTTACGTGAGAATGATAAGGCCAGAATAAATGGTTTGGAAAATATTACTGGATTAGATATATTTATTCCTAAATGGAAGATATGTGCCAGCCTTCCTCAAGCTGATGTCTTTCAGATGTTGGAGAAAAACTGCCAGCATCCTCAGGAACCATTGGCCGATATTCTCATTTATGGTTTTGATTCTTGTGTTTTTCTCATTCCTATAGTGACTATTAGACAATGGCAAAAGGAAGGAAAAAGATTTCATTTCAATGAATATTTGACACTGCTTAATCATATAGTACTGTAGTTCCCAACCATTGGTCCTCCAGGTGTTTTGGACTTCAACTTGCAGAAATCCCAGCCAGCTTAATAGCTGTTAGGAATTGTGGGAGCTGAAGTCCAAAACACCTGGGAGACCAAAGTTTGGGAACAACTGATATAGTAGATAAAAATGACTGGAATTCTGTATAACCTGTTTAACTACACTGTCCCATCCCAACTTCCCAGTCCCCACTTACTAAGCAACAGCTATGAAGAACAGGTGTCTATTCCCCTGTCAATTGGGAAATAGCTGACTAATGTCTCCAGATTTCTTGTGAATGATCTTAGTTGTGACATGCAGAAGCATGGTCCCTGCCTCAATTGCCTCTTGCACAAGGGATTATGTATACAACCCCCTATATAAATGTCAGACAGCTGTTTCCCAGTCAGTAAGCATACAGACCCTTGGGTTGCCTACAACAGTTGCTGCCCCATAAGTGAAGATTGGGAATCTTTCACAGTATCTACATATTCCCTAGTTTAGATAGTCCTAAACTAGGGAATATGTAAGGATTATGAACATGAACCAGTAATAAATGCATTACTGTAGGCCAGGGATCCTCAAACTTTTAAAGCCATGGAGCCCTTTTTGAAGGAGAAGTTTATTGTGGAGCCCCAAGAAACTTTTGGACACGGATTGCATTGCATTTTAAAATTTGACAGATGGGCCGGGCAGTGGCAGATTGATGGAGAATGTTTGTGTGACCTCATTGAAAAAAAAACATGAACAAATTGCATACTGCACATACCTTGTTTGTAATGGAGAAAGAAAGAACAGTACAAAATTTACAATGAAGAACAATTTTAATTAACATAAACTTAACAGTATTTCAGTGGAAGACCCCAGGGAAGACCATCCAGTCCTACCCCCTTTTGCATTGCAGGAAAATCACAGTCAAAGCACCCCCCCAACAGATGGCCATCTAGCCTTTGCAATAATAATAATAATAATAACAATAATAATAATAATAATAGGCGGAGCAACCCAGGGGCCACCCAGTCCAACCTCCTTCTGCCTTACAGGAAAATCACAATCAAAGCACCCTTGAAAGATGGCCATCTACCCTTTGCAATAATAATAATAATAATAATAATAATAATAATAATAATAATAATAATAATTATTATTATTATTATTATTGGAGCAGCCCAGGGGCCACCCAGTCCAACCTCCTTCTGCCTTGCAGGAAAATCAGTCAAAGCACCCCCAACAGATGGCCATCCAACCTTTGCAAGAATAAGAATAATAGTAATAGTAATAATAGTAGTAAATTGGAAAATTGTATTAATTTAAATGTCATGTTTAGATGTCCTAAATTTAATTAAGCTTGAAAACATTTAGTGATCAAACATATGGAATTAAGCCACTCAGAACAATCTTATTAGACTTGAGATGCGGTTGTTCCAGAAGTTATTTGAAGAAATGTATTATAGTACTAACGTACATGCAGAAGAGAAGGCTGAGAGGAGACATGATAGCCATGTACAATACGTGAAGGGAAGTAATAGGGAGGAGGGAGCAAGCTTGTTTTCTACTGCCCTGCAGACTAAAGGAAAGGAGATTCCACCTGAACATCAGGAAGAACTTCCTCACTGTGAGAGCTGTTTGGCAGTGGAACTCTCTCCCCTGGACTGTGGTGGAGGCTCCTTCTTTGGAGGCTTTTAAGCAGAGGCTGGATGGCCATCTGTCGGGGGTGCTTTGAATGTGATTTCCTGCTTCTTGGCAGGGGGTTGGACTGGATGGCCCATGAGGTCTCTTCCAACTCTACTGTTCTATGATTCTATGACTGTTATAATCCAAATGAATTCTGGTTGTGATAGTCTGGAATTAAAAAGAGTAAAACTTTGAGGAAATTTCGAATCATTTAAATGGTTTTGTTTTCAATTTTCTTTATCACAGTCGACACTTCCACCTCAGGCCTCTATGTCAGCAGGTGCACTGGTGAAGGCACCTCCCAACTTCTTGCAAAATCAGTACGAACCACTTCAGCCCCATTGGTTTTACTGCAAGGAGGTAGAAAACAAGGAGCTATGGATGCCATTCAGTCTTCTAGATTCTGCAGCTCTAGAGGAAGTTTATAATTCTGGTAAGATTTGAGAATACCTATGCATCATTATTTTGGCTTTGGATACATAATAGTGAAAATGTGGTAGCTGGCAACTCATACATTCAGAGAGAAGCATAACTTAAATATTCTACCTTTTGTTTTCAAAGTTTTTTTTGAAGGTGGGGGGGTTTCCCTTTTTTGAGGGGGAGTAGTGAACAGAAATGGAGAAAAATAGAAATATTCATATCAAACTTTTACTTTAGTAAAATAATTTCATTTATAATGCCGTTAGCAGATACTGTGGTGCCATCTGGCATATTTATGAAATATAAAAGCATTGAAGTTGTAAAAACAAAATTATGAAAATATCTGGCCTAAAGAGAGCTATAAATTGATGCATCTTGTGCTGCCTAGGTACATAATTCTTAATTTATGCTGTATGTAAAGTGGAGAAAACCTAAAAACAGAAAGACCAAATTTGGTAATAAGACTGGTGCAAATTGTTCATGTAAACAGTTTCATATGTTAATATTCTTAAGGTGTAGATTAGTAGCATGTGTGGATTTTAACTTTAACTCTGGATTAAAAATATCAAACTCTTCACTGATATTTTCTAGTTATAAGCAATGGAGGGGCCCCTGTACGCTGTTATAAAGTTGGTACAGAAATTCAACTTTTGTTTGAGTGTTTGATATTACAATTCTCTATTTATTTTATTTATATACCTTTCTAGGTGATCTCACATGTTCATACCACACAATTCCTAGCATTTTAATGGAGAAATACTTGAACAGCAATTAATTCAGCGAGGGAGAAAAGGCTCTTCCCCCGTATTCTCTAGTTTCCAATATTTCCATGAGACATTTTCCCCTGTGTTCCCTAGTTTCCAGTATATCCAGGAGAAAAATAGAAATTTTCTTGTGGAGTTTGGCAAATAGAAAAAAACCCAAATGTACAGTATTGAGAGCGGGCCAGGCTTGTTTTCTGCTGCTCTAGTGACTTGGACATGGAACAATGGATTCTAATGGATCAAAAGAGATTCCCCCTAAACATTAGGAAGAATTTCCTGATGGTAAGAGCATTTTGGCAGTGGAATATGCCACCTTGGAATGTGGTGGAGTTTCCTTCCCTGGAGGTTTTTAAGCAGAGGCTGGATGGCCATCTGTCAGGGGTGCTTTGATTGTGTGTTTCTGCATGTCAGACGGCCCCTGTAGTCTCATCCAAGTCTGTGATTATGAAAAACCACTGCTGTTTTTTTTCTCTCAGTGTTCATATTTCTGGCAGAATTTTGTTTTGTTTTCCTTGACAGCTTTTGTGCGGATAAACAGACAGGTACATCTTGCTGGTCAAGAGACTATAAAAAGAACGGAACATGCTGACCCTCTCTAAATGCATCAAAGAATGTTCATTGGGCTAACTTTGAGCACTGGTTTCTCAAGCCATGAATATAAATGTCAGTGTCTTCTTGGTGGATTAAGAATATTAAGTAGAAATGCATTATGTGGACTGTGTGACCGTTGTAATATAAAATATGATATTAAATGAAACATTGTCATTCTTTTTAAGAGAGGAATTCTTGTGAACAATTGTCAGTAGAGAAAGAGACATAAATTAAATAGGGCATTGCATGAAATACTCTTTATTTCAAGCGAGAATTTACATAACATAAGTCATGAATATTGACCTTACAATTAAAAGTATTCCAAAGAGAAAATAACCCCACAAATCACTTGCTTTTCCTGGGTTTCATGTTATTTTTCCCCATTTCCTCTTTCTTCAGTTTGGTATCTACTGAGCTTTCTGTGTTGTCCATTTCTCCATACTTGTGGTGCTGTCCTTTCCTACTGCCCACACTCTTACAAGTACTGGTATCAGTTGAAACTGATTGGAATTATTATCTGTAGGAATAATTGTTTATTTCATGTACTGTCCGCATTCTGATCATTACCAGTGAGCAAAGTGGAACTGCTGGGGAAAGAGACATGCAATAGTAAGTCTAGAAACATTATCAAAATGCCACATTTCCCAATAAGCAATGTTTGTTTTGCCTCAAACTTTTACTGTTCTTTATGAAGCTTGGAGAAAAAAGCACTTCTGTCTCAAATGCATAGGTAAATCAGTTGGAAAAGGAAGAGGCATGTTGCCAAAATAACTATTTTATATTTCTAGTGCAACCTGATCCAGAGAATGTACTCTTGAGTACTGATGGAGGACGTTATGATGTTTATCTCTATGATCGAGTTAGAAAAGCTGTGTATTGGGAAGAAGAGCAATCTGAAGTGAGACGGTGTACTTGGTTTTATAAGGGAGACACAGATAGCAGATTCATTCCTTATACAGAAGATTTCAGTGAAAAGCTGGAGGTGAGTATATTTGCATCAACAGAATAATAAACTAATGTTGGATAACAACTCATTTCAAGTAGGATGTTAAAGGGGCTTTAGTTTTATGAGATAACAATGATGGGATAATGGCTATATGTCATTAGAAAAGACTGATAAATCACTTTTAGTCTCCATGTTTGTATGATTTTCAGCCTTTTTTTCTTATTCTGCATACATTGCATTTGTGGGGTGTTTGGGGATTTTTTCCAGGCATAAATCAACTGAAATTCAGCCTTTACTTTTTTAAAAATGAGAAAAGCTGGGGAAGGGCTTGGGGGAGTATTGGAGTGCTGCAAAAATGGAGTTCAGGAGCTGCACATAGACCACATTTCCCCCATCCCTGTTGCAAAGTGAACGTTATGAAGATCCAGCAGAAGTATGGCAGTTAGAACAACTGAGGCCTGGTGGAAAAAAATATATGCCTGATAGCTCTTGCCATCTCTTAAATAGTAAATGACAGCAAGAAATCTGATTGGTCAAAACTAAGCACTCCGAGTAAATAAACATACATACATGTATAGATACATACATTGACATAACAAAGTTTTTAAATAGCTTACTATTGACTGATATTTTAAACTGCAAATTATCAATAAATTAAAATTGTGTAAATTTCCTCTTTGACACTGTGATGCTTAAAGTTTGATTGAGGTTATTTGCTTTTTTTGCAGGTAGAATATAAAAAAGCTGTTACCACAAATCAGTGGCATCGACGACTGGAATTTCCAGGTGGTGAAACTATTGTTATGCACAATCCTAAGGTAATGCAAATTATGATTAAAACATAACATTACATGGTTGGATACAGAGATATATCAAGATCAGAACAACTTGTTCACCAGCAAATAAAGCAGTTTTGGTCCTGAAAGAGCTCCACTTTCTATATTAAAATGGCAGGGCAGGCATCAACTTTCTCTTTGATGGCTCCAATGTCAGATTTCTGGGATAACTAGTGCGCATGCTGGCAGGGTGGAAGTGAGACGAAGGCAGCAGTTTTTTTGGTTGTCCTGCTTTCCTAGAAATATTTCCTTGCTTTTCCTTTTTGACTACAGGCCATCAGACAGGACTACTGTCTTCTGTTGATTGGAGCAGTTACAGAAGCAGTGAAACTGGCTTGGGATGCAGTCTGTGCCTATAGCCATGACTTCTTTAGACACTGTCAATGTAGTACCTTGAGTAGCTGCTCCGTTTGAGTCACTTTGTCCACTGGTCACTATCCTGATTTGGAAGAGAAACAGCAGATGAAGCTAATGCTTCTGCAACCATTGTCCACTGAGAATAATGTTAAGGGAGTGAGACATCAAGAGAGTGGTGTGGCTTTAATTTATTAACCTCAAAATTATTTCACTGGGATGCATCCCACTCCAGTTTCTAGCCCCTTCTTTAGCTGATTTCACCTCATTGAAAGCAATAGGAGGGAATTCATTTGCAGCAGGCCCAAAACATAAAAATTTCCAGCTGGTTGTAAGAGTGTATGAGGACTAGGGAACTGATGCAAATTTCTTAGAATGAATACATTTTCACTAAAAGTGCATTTTTATTTTATAAGTTATGCAATTGAATGTTGTTCAAGAATTCATTGTCACAAACTAAGCAGTGTTTTTTTTAACAATTCACAAAAGTACCTTAGTTCAAGTCATGTGTGCAGAACAAAACTGTCCATCTTTCACTTAGCTCTTTGTATGTGTTATAGGGATCTTTTTCAAGAGAAATGTTCAAATCTTTGTTGTGTTACTTTTAATTGTCTTAGATTATAGTGTAATTGTTGTGTACCTTTAAATTATAATACATACATTGGTGTGAGTTGAGGTATTGACTTTGCAGGTTATAGTTCAGTTCCAACCTTCTGCAATGCCAGATGAATGGGGTACCACACAAGATGGTCAGACCAGACCGAGAGTGGTAAAACGTGGGATTGATGAGGATCATGAGGAAATTCCAGATGGTGAGTAGACTAGGATTTACTACAAAGGGCTCTCAATCTCCATGCCTCTTTCTTTATTTTCTTCATTCTGTTTGTCCATCTTTGATAAAGTATAGTTTAACTTGTTCATGGCCCAATCATTATAGCACAGTTTGATCTATTTCTTTCTATAGTGAGTGGAAAGCCAATTGTGGTATACTTAATGGTCTTATCATGTAGTCCTTTTAAAATACATATCCAATTTAGAAGTTGATTTTTCTCCCCAGAAAATCCTCAAAGTAGGCATAAAAATTTAATAAGAGTTCAGGAAAATAAAATAGACAGATATGGTATGACTGTACATGTTGATTTAAAAATGTTTCATTTTCTGAAACCATTTTTTGGTGTGAATTTAATGCAGGTCTGCCCAACCAATGAGCCTCCATCTGTTTTGGCCTCCAACTCCCAGAATTCCTGTCCAGTGGACAAGCTGGATAGAGCTTATGGGAGTTGGAGGCCAAAACAGCTGGAGGGCTGCAGGTTGTGCAGGCCTGATGTAATGACTGCCCGAGAGTCCACTAACATTTGTTATTGTTATAGGTGAAGTATCTCAAGTTGACCATTTGGTATTTATGGTTCATGGGATTGGCCCTGTCTGTGATCTCCGATTCAGAAGCATAGTTGAATGTGGTAAGTTTTTGAACTTGGAGTGCTGGAGGAGGAGATAAAGATATTGAGAATGTAATTATTTATTTATTAGGTTGATACCATTGCTTACATCCTGTTTTATTCTTTCCAGACCTTGATATACAGTTGATCAATTACATTACTGTTGATAATTCTGGTCTGTAGTGGTATATTGTTATGTACCCACAGAACTATAGGCAATCCTGTTTATTAGATGGCACATAGAGATGTATAAGAGAAAGACTTTTTTTAAAACGAATGTCTGTGAATGGAGAAAGGAAGGAATGTTTTCACAAGGGAATGAGTCTAATACCTATAAATTGGTAAATTGACACTGAGAGAGGACCCAGAAACTACTGGAAGCTACATTATACAGAGAAGCAATGGCTGTCACAGTAGTCAGGAAGAATGAATACATGTAAAAGTGTAATTACAGTGGAGTCTCGCTTATCCGATATAAATGGGCCGGCAGAATGTTGGATAAGCGAATATGTTGGATAATGAGGGATTAAGGAAAAGCCTATTAAACATCAAATTAGGTAATGTTTTTAAAAATTAAGCACCAAAACATCATGTTATACAACAAATTTGACAGAAGAAGTAGTTCAGTATGCAGTAATGCTATGTAGTAATTACTGTATTTACGAATTTAGCACCAAAATATCATGATGTATTGAAAACATTGACTACAAAAATGTGTTGGATAATCCAGAACGTTGGATAAGTGAGACTCTACTGTACTTTGAATCATTTTTCTAGCTTTCGATTATGTATTGATTTGTTTATTTATTTGAAATAACTTTCAGTAATTTTCAAAAATCAAAATGCAATCTATTAAATGCCTAATTTTAGCTTTCTAATTAATAACTCAAAAAGAAGTATTATTAATTAAGGATATTAATAATGCTTGAAAATACAAAGTGGAGAGACAGGGTGTTTTTTTGTCTTCCTATTTCCTTCATGTTATTTTGAAAATCATGTTCAAGTATATTTTTCTCGGAATGGGATTCATAGTATTTATCAGATTCTCAAAAGGGTATATAATCTAAAGAAGATTTATGACCTTCTGACTTGAAGCTTTCTGTTTTGTGTTGTTACACTTCTAGAAATTGATATTCAATTAAAGCAAAATTATTTTGGAAGGTATACTTGATTAAAGTCCAAATGTATTCAGTTAATGTTATTCTCTTCTATTTATCTCCCCTTCTAAAGTTGATGATTTTCGGACAGTGTCCCTGAAATTGTTGCAGACACATTTCAGGAAGTCGTTAGAGGAGCATAAAGTGAACAGGATTGAGTTTTTGCCAGTCCATTGGCATAGTGCTTTGCATGGAGATGCAACAGGAGTGGATAGGTAGGTCTCTTTATTTTGAAATTATTGTACCAAATATAAAGCTTGTCCATATCATGTCTGATATATTTTTGACAGCACTGGCTTATGACTTGGAAACCTATCACAGAGTTTTCTTGTCAAAATTTGTGCAGCGGAGGACAGGGATGCTTTTGCCTTCCTCTGAGGCTTAGGTAATATTACTTGCCCTCATCTCTGGAGTAGTAGTCCAATGCTCAAACAACTACACCATTCCCGCTCTTGGCTAATGCGTACTGCAGTTTATTCTGTCACATTGAATCATGCTTTACTATATTATCTGAATATACCTAATGCAGTCCTGTGAATACATATACTGTAGTTCCTCCACATTTCTAGGGTTTGGGGGCATGGGGTCCTAAGGAAGTGGAAAAGCTGAATTTAAATTCAAATTGCAAATGCTATTTTTGTTAAATTTTCTCTAGAGAACACTTCTCTAGGAATTTGTAGGTCCCCAAGCATGATTCTGTGTCCAACATTTGCCAGAATATGTTATCTTAAAGCACTTACATATCTTTCAGCTCTGTTCAGTGGTAATCTTCTGCTGGAAGATTTGAAATATGAGTACCTATAAATTTCAAGGAAGAACATTTGGGGGGAGAAGGGTTGCATCAGTTATTCAAATAACCAAGTAGATATAGAGGTCTTGAGATTATATCTTAATATATTTTATCACACTGGAATTATTTTGAATGCTTGAAAAATGACCTGTGAAAACCTATTTAGCAATTCTTAATGGTTAACAGGGAGTATTAAAGTTAACCCCTCCAATTTCATTGATTTTTTTTCCAGGAATATAAAGAAAATAACATTGCCAACCATTGGACGGTTGCGTCACTTCACCAATGAGACTCTACTTGATATTCTGTTTTACAATAGCCCCACCTACTGTCAAACAATTGTGGATAAAGTAGGATTGGAAATGAATCGTCTGTATGCACTTTTCATGAGCAGAAACCCTGACTTTAAAGGAGCAGTTTCTGTTGCTGGACATAGTTTAGGTAATGCTATCATTTTCAAGTAAGAAGAAGTGATTAGCTCTTGAAACAGAAATGTAAGCCTTCTGACTTCTTTGGCATTCTGTTGCTCTACCATGATTTTTTTTATGGAAATGCCTCTGGATGTTTCTCTTTTGTCAGGCAAATGGTAGATAGATATAGCATACCTGAAGTCAGCATATAAAGTGCTGCTTAACTTGGGCAACTGGAATACCATCCTATAACAACTTGTTTTGTCTCTCCAGGTTCCTTGGTGTTATTTGACATGCTGTCTAACCAAAAAGATTGGACTTCTACAGTTAACTCTGTGGCTCCTGTTGCTCCCAATGGCATTGTGAAGGATGTGGCTGAACAGCAGGTATCTTTTTAATAATCAATTTGCTGTGAAACTATTGTAATTGTAATTGTTATTTAAAGCTTTTGAACTTTCTTCAGGTGCTGAAAACATGCATCCGAGCTAAGTTTACACCGTCCTCATTCTTGAAAGATTGCTTTATTCCATTTTAAGTATGGGGTCAGCCGCTTATCCACTTATTTGAATTACCAATCAAAGGTGCCCTATTGTGTCAATTGTGGGAAAACCCTTTCTCACACAGGGAAAAACTGCATTTATATGGGTATAGCAGATAGATGGAAGTTCCTTCTCATGTATCTTCAATTTTTATCCTGCTTTACCTAATTTTAGCAGGGCTCTGTCCCAAAATTAGAATTCACATTTGAGAAGTGATCGCAGCCTTCATCTAACATATTTGGTATTAGTGTAGAATTTCCCATAATATTATCTCTCAGCTAAAAGAGCCTTCACCTGCAATCCTCCACAGATGTTAAGCTATGCTTTACAACTGACCTGTGGCATCTCTTTATGGCATGTTGGATTGATGTTAATACTAAAATTTATACTCTCATTCTGTTTCATTTGAATGTTGAGTTGTGCCCCAAATAGTTTGTGGGTTATAAGTGTGATTAGCTAAATCTGTATTAACGAATTTAGAGGAGAGAGGAGCTGTGGGCATGCAGTCGGATGATCTAATCCCCATGCGGTACTCTCCTCACTGGAGGCTGAGAGATGCCAGTGGACATGGTATGTCCTTCCTGGAACTGGCAGTGGCAGCAGAGCACACTGCCTGCTTCTGCTTTTCCAGCTCCTGCCCTCGGGACAGACAGGAATCCCCACCAGAGGAGGAGGCGGAGGAGGAATGGCAAGGGCAGAAACCCGGGCTCATCAAGCACTTCGCTGTTGTTCAAAGCTTCCTGCAGCCTTGCAGGCCTTTGAGCAGCAGCAAGGCACTTGGCAGGTCCCGATCCCTACCGTTGCCCCCTCCTCCACATCCTCCTCTGCTGGGGCCTCCTCCTGTCCGTCACTAGGCCAGGAGCAGAAAAAGCAAGAGGGTAGGCAGTGTGCAGGGCCACTGCCGCCAGTTCCGGTGTGGACATGCCTTGTCCCCAGCATCTTTCACTCTCCCTTGGGAGGAGACAGAGGGGAGAATACCGCCTGGGGGTTAGCTCCTCCGTCTGTGTGTCTGTGGCTCCTGTAGAATAATAAATACTGATTTAACTTACGACCCACAGTTTTTTGCACAGCCTTAGTAAGTAGCTGGTTGTTTAGTAAGCTGATTTGAATGCATTTTTCTATAGTGTTAGAAAGTACTTTGCAAGCTAATGTATTTTTTTCTTTCTTTGAAGATGACAGTAGATTCTAATCCTGCTGGTTCTATACCGTCACTTTCGAACGATGACCATGGTGATCATGATGTGGAAGACGACATTCCAACCTTGCAAAGAACTCTGGAAATGCTTAGTTTATCAGAGTACATAAGCACATTTGAAAATGAGAAGATTGATGCAGAATCTCTGGTATAGTCAACAATTTAGATTAGCATTGAGACACAACATGCTAATGCTTCATGTGGATTTCATTTTGAGAATCTAAAGTTGGGATGAGACTACTTAATGGTATGGTTTTTTAAAAAAATAATCAGGTAACTAGTAGCATAATACATCCTGACAGGATTGAAGTGATGTTCAGAACCCATGCACACAAGTGTGGGTATGCATATATGTGTTGCCTCTCCTTTATTTTTCTTTCAAAGAATGAATGAGAGGTTTTGTGATGGAGCAGAGAAGAAATAGTATGGTTATATGGACTGATCACAGAATGCATTGGCACAGCCCGAAATGGACATAAGAATTATTTTGCATTTAGAATGGTCAACACCAGTTAGACTTTATTGAACTGTTTGCCCTGGAACAGTATTTTGGGAGATAAGATGATATGCTTTAATTTGGAAACCAGTTTTTCATAGTTTGGGATGGAGCAGAAAGATTTTGCTGTAACTATTTTATGTGCATGAAAACTTACTTTGTCCAGCTATTTGTGCGTCCTATACTACCTCCTGCTTTCAACCACAATTTTGGTTTTCTTTTTCATGAAATATGTGCTGCACCCATTGATTATCAGTAATTTTTTTGTGCCTGTAACTTTGTCTGATTGTGAAACTTCTGGGATCTATTTTGATGTGATATATAGAGGGCATACATTAAAACAGATAGGTCAACACAGGCTTGTTTTTAAAGCTCTTCCACAAACATTTCTACCTGAAATTATAGAGATCTGTGATGGGGTAAGCACAAATGCAGTATCTTTTGTTTCGGTTATCAAGTTGCTAATTTATTTCCAAGAACTGTTCAGTAATTCTATAGAGAGATTCATCTCAGGATAAGGATTATTTTGTATAGCATTCTCCTTCTGAGATGGTCTTAGCTTGAGACATTTCCATGCTCCTGCTCATCTTTATTTAGAACTGTACAACGAACAGTAGAGGCCCTTGAGCCCTAGGGGAATCATACAATGTAATTAGTTAACAAAGATTTAGGCATAGTTACACTAGAGTATTATGATTCACATTGTACTTTACAACAATTGACAGTATAACTGGGATTTCATAAGACATTTATTGTATGTAGGTACATCTCTTTCTAACTAAAATGTGGAATGAATTTTTTATCTGTCACTTTAAAGAGAATAAGTACATTTTGTAATTTTTGTTTTGTTTTGTCTTTCAAAGCTGATGTGTACAATTGATGACCTGAAGGAAATGGGAATACCTCTTGGGCCACGAAAGAAAATCGCCAACTTTGTAAAAGACAGAGCAGCCAAACAGGTACAGACCAAACAGGTAGAGACTGATACAGGCATTGAAATGAGATATGAAAAAATACAGATCAGAAAGGGGGAAACAAGCTGGCCTTTGGTTGGCACTTTTATGATTTATGATTTAAGAGACAAACCATGACATAACATGGCATGTAGTTAATAGCCAGTGACAATGAATTCACTCCTAACAGGATTGTTTAAAGTTTCGCTACTTCATAGATAAGTAAATAATAATAATAATAATAATAATTATTATTATTATTATTATTATTTTATTTCTTACCTGTTTCTCCTTGTGGCTCAAATTAATGTAGTTGGAGGATGGGGTTGCGTTTGAGAGGAAGAGATAATTTAATAATAATAATAATAATAATAATAATAATAATAATAATAATGCCTTACTTGTACAATATTTGTGGAGAGTCACTTGAGACTAGTTATTTTACTACATCTGTTACAGCAGAGGTTGATCGATTTCATTTCATTCCTGAGTCCTTAAATCTTTTGATTCAACAGGAACAGAAAAAGGCAGCACTGGAGAAGAAGGCAGCAATGGATGCTTTGATACGGAATCAAGAAGAAGCTGCTCAAGCTACAAAGAAGGTGGCAAGACTTGCTGCATCTTCAGCCATGGTTATGCCTCAGGATCCATCCAAGAGGAGACTTTCAGTTGGAACTTCAGTTTCATCTGCACATATAGATTATGAATATTTTGAAGTAGGCACTGGTCAGGTAGGTTTCATGGGGCTTTTAATATATTTTTAATCAATTTTAATCTATTGACTGTTTAACTGTGTTGTCGAAGGCTTTCATGGTCAGAATTACTGGGTTGCTGTGAGTTTTCTAAGCTGTATGGCTATGCTCCATAAGCATTTTTTCCTGACATTTCATTCACATCTATGGCAGGCATCCTCAGCAGTTGTGAGGTATATTGGAAACTACAACCTCACGAGCCTAGTTTCCAATATACCTCATAACCTCTGAGGATGCCTGCCATAAATGTGCGTGAAACATCAGGAGAAAACGCGTATGGAACATGGCCGTACAGCCCAGAAAACTCACAGCAACCCAGTGTTTAACTGTGTTTCTATGTTTGTAGATGTCAACCACGTTTATGTGAGTTTTTATGATTTTTATAGATAGGATTATGCTGCTGCTGTTTTTTGTGTATGTTTTTGCTTTTTACATGTGTGCTGCTTTGAGTCTCGATCTGGGAGAAAAGCGGAGTATAAATGAATAAATAATTCACGCAAACTGAAACAATCTATTTTATTGTTAACGGATGTAACTGCTTCTATTTTTTGGCACATAAGCCTGACCAGTTCACCAGTGTCGTGCTGGAAGGGTAACATATATGATAAGAGATGGGATTGACCCAGTGAGTAGTGCAGGACTTCTCAAACTTTTTCCACTCGTGACCCCCTTCCCCCAATAAATTTGTATATGACTCTGGGCATATAGTTAGGTATATAATATAGGTGTAAAACCAACATTTACTTATAACAAATCAGCATTTGCTAAACAGGCTGATTTTCCTTTTTGTGGAGTACAGCTGAAACATTGTCTGCAGAGTCCATTGTAAACACTGCCCTATATGAAGCTCTGTTTCACATTGACATTTGTTTTAGGGAAGATATTTTTGTTTTGTGGCTGTCATGCAACTTATAGTTTTTCACTGGAGGAATAGCTCTGATCTATTCTGTCTCCTTATGTTTGATATGTATGTACATTCATGGTAATAAAAGGCCCTAATAGAGTTGAATGCAACAAGAAACAAGGGTATTTTGAACTGAGGTTTATTTTATACAGATGAGTGTTTTTGTTGTGTCAGTCACAGGGTTTTCATTGCCAGAAAGTAGTGGTCAGGGTGGTTCTGGTTTGAGTAGTTATAAAAGTACAGGCAATTTAAATTATTTTTCAGATATTGGTCATTAAGGAAACATGACTAATAAGGATTGGTGGGACCCTCAAATCTGAGTGGACACTTTTAGGGGTAAGAAGGTTGACATGATTCAGAAAAGGAAGATGGCTGTTGGAGCAGGAATTGTGGAGAACTGAGAAGTCTGGGGAGAAGAAGAGCTGAAAAAGAAGGAGTAGGTGGTAGTAGAATAGTTTGTGTCAGTATTGGGAAAATGCCAGTACAGGCAGTCCCTGAATTGCAAACATCTGACTTACATATGACTCCTAGTTCCAACTGGGGGTGAGACAACAAGAAATGAGAGGAAATCTACTTCGGGAAGGGAAATTCACACCTGTAAGAGTTATCATGGGGAAAAGGTGTCTCCACTGAAGCTTTATCACCAATCCTTGTTTCCACAGCAATCCAATTTTTTTTCAAAATCCAAGTGTTATAGTGACAGAAAATGAGGTAAAATCTTCTGAACAGGGGCATAGGCATAAAAACCTCCCACAGGGGTGTTAACTCTTTCCTATGCTATCTAGAACTAAACAAAATTGGCTGGAGTTATACTTAAAAAATGTACCTGTTCTGATTTACATACAGTTTCAACTTAACAAATGTACAGAACCAATCTTGTTTTGTAATCCAGAAACTGACTGTATATAAGAATGATTTATGACATTTTGGTGAAAATGTCAAGACCCTATAGAGAGGGATCACAGGGACACAACATGTTGAAATAAATATATTCAAATTTAAATAATTTAATTTAAATTAAATCAATCAAATTAAAATGGAATGGCTGATATATAATATTACTAATCTTTTGGCTTTTTTCTTTATTCTAGGTCTCTGTGGTATACACTACACTTGACTTTGAGCCAGAAATTTTCTTTGCTCTTGGTTCCCCAATTGGTATCTTTCTCACAGTAAGAGGGGTGGAAAGAATTGATGAAAATTACAGATTTCCCACCTGCAAAGGATTTTTCAACATTTATCACCCGGTTAGTGAAAGGAAAGTACAAGGTTTAGCTCTCCCGAAGAGGAATGGCAACAGCTTAATTCCTTATTTAATTTCTCATTGTTATCTCTCTAAAAACTTAGGAAAACAATGTGTTAAATCAAAACAGATTTCTGATATTTTTCCCAGGGGTGCAGCAAAAGAGAAATTTGCTTTATGTGATGCAAATCACTGGAAAGTATCATCACTGCAGTTTGTTGAAATCATTTCTATCAGTTTTTAGTATTGTTATTTTTTATTATTTTATTTATTATTGTTTTTATTATTGCTATTATTATTGTTGGGGTGATTTCCCTGAATTTAGGATTTTGATAATATTCGCACAATATTATTTGTATTTCTATTTAAATTCAGATTTGTACTTGTAAAACTGAAATATGTACCAACTGAAATATGTACCAATTTAAAAGAAAGACCTTGTTCCCATATTCCATGTGACACCTTGTGGGAATTCTGTCTTTTAGTTCATGTCACGTTGAATTCAGAGGGAATTTTCTAAACCTGAATGGGCAGTGCTTGTTTGTACTTGTGCAATGCTCTGTTTGCATACTGCTTTTCCCATATTTGAACTTGAGTTACTATATTCCATAGTGCAATTGAGTAAGTTCTTAACTTTAATATCATGTTTTTAGTATTGAAATTATTGGAAGTCAGTAGATTACATAGCTATAGACAAATCAAATAAGTTATAATTTGAGCTATTAGAAAATCTTGACTATGCCCAGTAGAAAGCTTGATTTTGAATGATATCCTAACCATCCCCACCTCTGGCCATGACACAGTATTTTATGGTCCATTCAATACCAAGTTTGTTTGCCGTGTGACTTTTGATAACATATAGTGGGCCCTTGGTATCCACTGGGGGTTTGGTTCCAGGACCTCCCATGGATGTTCAGCATGCCCTCTGCCCGTTAAGGCAGGGCACCTGCGAGGGGGAACCCCCAGCCGTGCCCACGCGGAGGCCGGCGGGGCGATTGACTGTTGAGCGACGCTCAGAAAGGCATACTAAAACAGTGTTCTTTATATAAAACTAGCTGTGCCCAGCCACGCGTTGCTGTGGCAAAGTGGTGGTGGTATTGGTTAAAAGTTGTTGTGGAATTTTTATTTGACGTTATTTGTATTTTTTTAATTAATTTTATTGTAACTTATCTTTTTATTTATTATATTTTATTATTTTGTTGTATTATTTTTAGTTATTTTGTTATAGTATTTTATTGTATTAATTTTTAGTGTTTTTAATTATTTTTATTGTATTATTTGTATTTATTTTATTTTTTATTCTTTTATTAACACTGGGCTGAGTGGGTTGCTAGGAGACCAAGTGGGCGGAGCTTAGCCTTCTAAGTGGCAGCAATTGGATAAAAACCATTATTGCTCTCCCACTAATTAGGACTTTATTTTTCTTTTCTTTTTGTTGTATCAACCTAGAGGCGTGGATGATGGGTTGTGTTGTCAAATTTCGAGGTTGTGGGGCATGTAGTTTTGTTGTTTTGTGGGTCGCCATGATGCCATCACTCATTTATATATATAAAATGGCAAGATCAAGGTTTGCTTTTTGGAATATTTTTAATGTTGGATGCTTGAATCCATGGAGGTCTGACTGTCAAAAAACAAACAAACAAACAAACAAAAAACCTCTCCAAAGCTTCTTTGAGTGTGTCATGTTAACATTGTACAGTAGAGTCTCACTTATCCAAGACTCGCTTATCCAAGGTTTTGGATTATCCAATGCATTTTTGTAGTCAATGTTTTCAATACATCGTGATATTTTGGTGCTAAATTAGTAAATACAGTAATTACAACATAACATTATTGCGTATTGAACTACTTTTTCTGTCAAATTTGTTGTATAACATGATGTTCTGGTGCTTAATTTGTAAAATCATAACCTAATTTGATGTTTAATAAGCTTTTCCTTAGTCCCTCCTTATTATCCAAGACATTCGCTTATCCAAGGTTCTGCCGGCCTGTTTAGCTTGGATAAGTGAGACTCTACTGTATTTCTTTAGATATTGTCCATGTTAGGCATTAAGAATTGCAATTCCTGTTTCCGCTCCTTTTTTTCCAGCTTGATCCTGTGGCTTATAGGCTAGAACCCATGATTATTCCTGACTTGGACATAAAACCTGTTCTCATTCCACATCATAAAGGCAGAAAAAGACTTCACCTTGGTAAACACATATTTTTCTTAATACTGAAGAACTGTAGAAGTAGCCTTTAGAGTTTTAAGAACAGATGGAAGATACTCAGTGATAGAGGAAGCTAAGAAAAGATTGCATGCTTGGAGCAGAACATAACTATTATGTAGTTTGTATGATTTCACTTTCCATTCAGTCCACATGATTAGATGTTGTATCGGCTGCAGGGAAACGGCTCCAGAACAAGGATCTCCACAGGCATTGCTAGCATGTGGCTTTTATTCTGCCAGCTTCTCAGTGATCTTGACACGGATGATTGTGATGGGGGAGCAGCAGCCTCAGTAGGGAATTGCTGTAGTGCTGACATGCAGCTGAAATCACTGGAACATGGGAAGCTTATATTTTCTTAGTAATCTCTGTGCATCCTTGCAAAATTTTATTGGCTAATTACTTAGAGGAATGTCTGGGTTTTGTAGATTTACCTATGAGCCATGCTCATGCAAATTTATCAAAATACCCCCACCCCCAAATAGACCTATATTCACAGACTACTTGCAGAATTTGTCCAGTTCTGCCTAGAAATAAAAAATATGCCCTAAAAAAGCAAAAATGTACAAGTACATGTCATAGAAATTTATGTACCTGTTTATATGAAATCTATTGAGTTCAGAATTCATTGTCTGACTTGCAAATATTATCCAGTTCTGTCAAAATTAAAACTTGCTGTTGTCATCATTTATTCACATAGTGCCATCAGAAGTATATGGCACGCCACACAGTAAATGAAGTCAACATGGCAAATAGTCCTGCCAAAGATGTGCAGTCATGATAGTCATGTATGCTTTAAAACTGCAGCACATTGTGCCCGTGATTCTGTAAGACACAGTGGCCTGCTCTTTGAAGAGATTTGGTGAGATCTGAATCAAACAATGTCTTCTACTCCAATGTGGATATTTTGATCTGAGTTTTTTACTTGTAAGGAAACCTTTCTAAAAGTTTGGTTTAGGACAAGGTTTCCCCCTGAAAGACACAAAAAATTAGTAGGTGGTATCTAAAGTACTAGAAAGGCCTCAGTATTCCTGCTATTGGTGATGAGTCACTGGTGTAAACATTATTGTTAGTATTGATATATTCTTCATTTTTACTACTAAAAGGATCATTCCTATGATCACCACAGCTGCTATTATGCTGAATATATGTAGAGGTGTAAATCAGAATGACATCTCATCTGTTAATACAATATTTTTCATAACTTTTTTAATTTCATAAATAGATATTACTCGCAATAGTGCTAGTTGAATTTTGTATCTTGCTTTTTATGTTGTACTGAATAAAGTTTATGAAACTACTTCTGTTTCTAAGAATCAGAATAGAATTCATGCGTAAGAAAGTATTTAAAACTTACCATATATACTCGAGTATAAGCCGACCCGAATATAAGCCGAGACACCTAATTTTACCACAAAAACTGGGAAAACTTATTGACTCGAGTATAAGACGAGAGTGGGAAATGCAGCAGCTACAGGTCAAATTCAAAAATAAAGATAGATATTAATAAAATTGCATTATTTGAGGCATCAGTAGGTTAAATGTTTTTGAATATTTATATAAAACTAATTTAAAATAAGAATAAGACTTTAATAAGATAAGACTGTCCAACTCTGAATACCTAAATACCCAAGTATAACCCGACCTGAATAGAAGCCGGTCAGGACCCTCACTCAAGTATAAGCCGAGGGGAGCTTTTTCAGCCCTAAAAAAGGGCTGAAAAACTAGGCTTATACTCGAGTATATACAGTATCTCCTGAATCAACAGTCTCACATCAATTTTGGAACTTAAGGAAAAGTGCTGCAATCTGGGGGTTTTTCCTGAAGGTGGCAGGATTGCTTATTTTTACATAGAAATTTGCTCTGTGTATGTGTGTCTTCAAGATGCCTATCAACTTACGGCAATCCCATGAATTTCATAGGGTTTTCTGTGTTTCCTTCCAAAATGTTGTAAAATTCACAGTTTAGCAAGCAGGTGTTTCTTAACTAATACTATGCCCTTACAATGTTTGTGGGTTATTATTATTTTTTATAGAATTGAAAGAGTCTCTTTCTCGTATGGGATCAGACCTGAAACAGGGGTTTATCAGCTCTTTGAAAAGTGCTTGGCAGACCCTTAATGATTTTGCACGTGCTCATACCTCCTCTATTCAGCTCCAAGCAGAATTGGAGAAGGTGGCTAATCAGATTAAAGAAGAAGAAGAAAAGCACGAGACAGAAGGTTGGTTGGCACATGACTATTATTCTCTTTAATAATTTGTATTAAAGCATGAACGTGTTGCATTCACTTTATATTTAGAACTGAACCGTGGCTCCTAGTACTTCAGATTCACTATTATGTGCTTTCAAGAGAAGAGATATATAGATCTGTAATAGTTCAGACCACTATACAGTATAAAGGCAGGACCAAGACCTGATTAAACTCATGCTCATTGTCTTTCAATTGTAGCAGAAAAGATTGTTGAGAGTCCAGATTTTTCAAAAGATGAAGACTTGAGTATAAAAATCGGTTTGTTAAATGGTGGCCGTCGTATTGATTATGTTCTGCAAGAAAAGCCTATAGAAAGTTTTAATGAATACCTGTTCGCTCTACAGAGTCACTTGTGCTATTGGTAAGTATTTTGATTCTTTATTTTTATTTACAAACTTTTGTGCCCTCACTAGTGTGTGTGTGTGTATGTGTGTGTGTGTGTGTGTGTGTGTGTATATATATATATATATATATGTATGTAGAGAGAGAGAGAGAGAGAGAGAGAGAGAGAGAGAGAGAGAGAGAGAGAGAGAGAGAGAGAGATCTTTTGCTGGCCTTACATTTGTAAAATAAAATCAGATGTACTTCTACATTAAGAAGCAAGGTGCTAATGGCAAATATAGGTGAAGATCCTGTTGTGCATTTGTGTCAACATAACTACACCACCTGTAAATAAAAGGCCACAGGTACAGCTGTGAAGGCAAAGAGGCAGATCTTCATGTTTGCTGTTTAGAAAAGCAAACTGCTGGTTTCCAGCAGCTTGTTTTTTCAATTCCAGCCTGGGTGGTAGAAGTTCTTGGAAGCCCAATTGATTCAGTTTTATGTGTCACGCTTGTCAGGAGAGGTGAGGAGTTCCACTCCCATGAATCCCAACATTTCAAAAATCGGCTGCTGGAGCCAGCCACCCCTCTTTTTCAGAAAATGAGTGCAAAGACTTTTCCATCCCTCCCTCTGCCTATGTGGCTGAGGCAAAAAACATAGTTCACCAATAGGATATTAGCCATTGAATATCTCTATAATACAGATGTTGAGGATTTTCTTATCTACCTCTTCTCAAGTCTTGTTTGATAAACACAGACCAACACACCTATTGGTGCCTCAAATGTTAAACCTGTTTCTGGGTATATTTGATCGGCTGATTCCTAAAATGACCCCACTTTCTCCCTGTCACTTTCAGTCTTCAGATACAGAACATATGCCATATACCAGTTATCATCACCCAGAGAAAACCATGATAACCATTCCTAAGAAAATGGAGTTCATGTGGTCCATCCAATGTAATTTTCTGAATCAGTGTCCCAAATAACTCCAGGAACAGTCCTGAAAACCAAGACACCCACGATTTTTTTTTTTGGTGGGGCTATGTAATGAAATAGATTAAGTATAAAAATTTGAGTTTTTCCCATTAAAAATGGGATTGTATCTTTCTCTCTTACCTTGGGAAGATAATCTGTCACTTCTTTGTCTGATTTGGGTTTTTTGTTGCAAATAGCAGAAAATTCATATATCCTGTGCATGACAGTTCAGTGCTATAGTGATGCAATTATTGATGCTTGCATCAGTTTAAGGGGCCCTCTCTTGATACACAGGTGCCAAGTACAAAACTGAAGGTGCTAGGTTCTGCAGACTAGCCAAATCAGCTTCTTGCAATCCATAAAGTTAGGCTGCTGGTAGAAGTGTAATTTAAAAAAGAACATAAGCACCTGAAGTTTAGTTTGTGATTGTGCTAATAATTTTCAGAATTATATTATTTTGGGCATGAGAGCTGTGCCTGATGTATATCTTGAGATGGTGCTGTCCTGTGAAAACCTTTCTCTTGGAGAAATGCATTTAGGTTGTTGCATGGGATATGCCTATTTGTAAGTTGTATGTGGGTGGATTGAATTGAGTATTTTCCTAAGAAGCCTCAAAATAGATGCTTATGGTTAATCAATAAAAAGACTAGAAGCAGACTACCAAAACTGCTTTAAATACAAAGTTAGGTTTTTATATTATGTATTGTCTCGTTGGCACAATAAAAATTATCCAGCTTGTTCTCTCTTAATTTTTCCTATTTCCTTGATCTCTGCAGCAAGATAGCTATATATTTTTCACCAAGAGGTGGCATACTTGAGCTTTCTTCCAAAATACAGGAATTTTCAATTTCAAAGCAGTATATTTCACTATGGTAGGATGTTACAATGACACAAAAAGTTGCAAACGGTTTAGTGGGTTATCAAGTTTTACTAGCTACTCTGCTGATATTGTTGGAGAAGATTCAGTATATGTGGATCTGTTTTAATTAATGTAATAAACTCCATTTTGACAATACAGTAGAGTCTCACTTATCCAACATAAACGGGCCGGCAGAACGTTGGATAAGCGAATATGTTGGATAATAAGGAGAGATTAAGGAGAAGCCTATCAAACATCAAATTAGGTTATGATTTTACAAATTAAGCACCAAAACATCATGTTATACAACAAATTTGACAGAAAAAGTAGTTCAATATGCAGTAATGCTATGTAGTAATTACTGTATTTACGAATTTAGCACCAAAATATCACGATGTATTGAAAACATTGACTACAAAAATGCATTGGATAATCCAGAACGTTGGATAAGCAAATGTTGGATAAGTGAGACTCTACTGTATATGACATTGTCTTCTTGCAAATGACTGAGGTTCAGGGGCTGTTTGTGTGCTGGGAAAGACACCTAGTGGTAATCCTTTTAAACTCAATGTCCTGTCCTTTCAACTGGTGAGAGTTTCATTCATGAATGGTTTGTGCTTTAAGAGATAAAGTGATTTTAAATTTTAAAAACATATTTATTGGGAAAAGTGAGGAAAAAGAAAATGTTATGAGATCAGTATGCTTCTTGAAAGAACTTTCATATATGTGTGACTGACTGTTAAAAGATATCCACCTCTTATCCCTTATGTAGTAGAAAAATAACACATTTTTCTACTGAGAAACAATATATACAGGATTCTTGTGCTCTTGGAAGTATAAGGCCAAATACATATGAAGATTCACCTTGTAACTTTTCTGTTCTGTTTTTCAAGGTTGGTTTTTTGTGTAATTGTGATAATGAAGTATTAGATACATATTGATAATGCTGGTTTGATGATATAGAACAGTGGTTCTCAACCTGTGGGTCCCCAGGTGTTTTTGCCTACAACTCTCAGAAATCTCAGCCAGTTTACCAGCTGTTAGGATTTCTGGGAATTGAAGGCCAAAACATCTGGGGACCCACAGGCTGAGAACCACTGTTACAGAATACAATGTAACATCCAAATTACACAGGAAATGAAGTTGTCTGCCTACATTTCCAGTTCTGGTAGCATACCAGAAAAGGTGGAATTGACTGTGATTAAAACCTACAGGAGTTTTAGGAGAAACTGTGAAATCAAGTTAAGAATGAGAAAGATAGACCTGATGGGATTGCAGAAGAGAAACATTTTAAAAGATGTGGAGTCCTAAAATGGAAAGTGGCTTAAAGAATGAACTGCAGAAACTCTTGAGAAGGAAATAGGATACACCATAACTAAAAGTTTGTAGAAAATTATAAAGGAAATTTCAAGGAAACTGGAATGCTGAATGTCCATACCTGATGTCAACTTTTTTGGCTAAAAACTGTTGTTTCTTCTTCATGGTCTCTTCCTCACACAGATGGGTTTTGTTCTGGCACAAAAACATTACTCAGAAATTTCTAGAGCTGAATAACTTGTCAGGAGTCATGTCCCTTCCACATAACCTCCTAAACTCTGTTTGCAAGCAGAGTAATTCTTGTTCCCCTGCTTTTGTTGATGACTACTACTCAGCTTTCTTTTACTCTTTTCAACTTTATCTTTTCTTGATTTAGTTCTTTTTTTAAAAAAAAAATCTAAACCTGCAAATCTTATTTTTGCTATACTATATAAGGGACTCTGTTACAGAGACATGAGAGATCTCAATTTGATTGAGAATATTCTTTCACTTCTTCCAGACCATCTTCAAGGTCCTTGGTGCTTGAAGTTAACTATCTCTGTTGATGTGCTGCCATCTCTGTTTCAGTGGACCAGACTATCTCACCCAGGCATGGGCAAACTTCTGGATCATGAAACCTACCGGCTGTTAGGAATTGTGGGAGTTGAAGTCCAAAACACTTGGAGGGCCGAAGTTTGCCCATGTCTGATCTAACCTCATTTCAGACATGTCTTTTTTCTCCCAGATCATGTTTGGTGACTGCATGCTTCCATGTCTGGTGGTGAGAGGTGAGGCAGTCACTGCAAAAAGACTAGCAAAGTGCAAAGGCTTTCATTGCCTTGACAATCTGCAGTCTACGTTGGTGCTTTGGAGCTTTTGGCAGTAATAAAGGCCTTTTAAGCATTCAAAGGGGAAAGTATTGAAAAGTAGTCATACAGATTTATTTATTTTGTATCAAAAGCATTGCATAAATTAATATAAAACTGATAAAAATAGGAGCACAAGCAGCTAAATATCTTTTGAGCAAAACCAGGCAAGAGCGACCACATTATCTGTAGCCTAAACAATTCATCCTCTGTACATGAGGCAGGACATTGTGGACAAGCATACAGATGGGGAGTTGTCTGTTCTGCTCCACAGTTGCACAAAGTGGAGGATTCTTTTAGGTAGTGCCATTTTGCCAGGTTGTCTTTTGTTCTGCATACTCCACTTCTGAGTCTGTCCAGGGACTTCCAAGTTGCCCATTCTTGGTTTGCCCCTGGAGGCAGACCCTCATGCGGGGGGGGGGGGAGGTATCCAATTAGAATGTCCTGGTTTAGCTGCCCAGAGAGATAGTCTTGCTGTTGCTGGGGGAACGTAAAGAAGAGTGGTGGTTCTCATGAAGCTTTTCCTTGATCTGAGTCTACTGGGAGGAGGCAGGTAGCCATGCAGTGGATGGCTTTCATAGTGTTCAACCTTATTTCTCTCACAATTAGCAGCAACTTCCCATTGCACATTAGGGAGGGCAGTGCCATCTAGCTTGTAGAGTTTTATAACAGCTGTAGGTTTGAGACATCCTGTGATTATTCTGCATGTTTTGTTCAATGCTATGTTCACCTGCTTCACATGGGCAGACTTGTGCCAAACAGGGCAGGCATACTCAGCAGTTGAGTAAGACAAGGTCAGCTGATGTTCTTATTCATTTTGGGTCTGCACCCCATGCACTGCCAGTAAGTTTGTGCAGGATGTTATTGCGTGCAGCTACTTTGTGCTTGGTGTTCATGCAGGGTTTCCTATATGTTAGTGTTCGATCTAAGGTGACACCAAGATATTTAGGATGGAAACAATGTTCAAACTCTTGGCCTTCCCAGAACTTAAATTCTTGAATGTTAAATACCAGAAATAAGCAATTCCTTAGTGAAACCTTCCATGTTTTTATCTCCAGGGAATCAGAAGACACTGCGTTGCTTCTCCTGAAAGAAATATATAGAACTATGAACATCTATCCTGAACAACCACAGCATTGATGTATGGACGACTGTCTTTCTGAGCCTGTAAGTAATCTTGAATGTAAATGCAAGAGAAAGTTATCTCTGCTTGAGAAGACCGTTTCTATGTAGAACAGGGAAATTACAAAGCTACAAAGTTACAGAGAGAGTATGCTGGAACATTTCTAAGTAAATCAGTGATACAACAGCTGCCAGCATGTTTTAAATGTATCTGGACCTATCTTCATTTAAAAACTTTCATAGGTTTAAGCTGCTTTTGTAATTCTCCCTTACATGCTTTATTTTGTCTTTTAAAAATTATTTAATGCTTATTAAAATTAATGACTTAATATGACATCTTGTTCAATTGATTTATTATCACCAGGTCTTAATTTTTGTTGTTGTAGTCCACCATGGTCCCCATGTCAGGAGAAAGGTGTAACATTAAATAAATACTAAAAACATGTAACAGAAATGCTGTGTAGTTCCACTTCTTTGTGTTACTTCTTAATATCCAAAGGAGAACATTTCCACCTTCTCCCAGTGACTGGTTTCATAAGCTTATTGCCCAATTGTGCAAACCTAATGAAACCTAATAAAATCCACCTTCCAGTTACTGAAATTAACAGTGCCACATAAGCTTAAATTGTTAAAATACTTACAATTTCGATATGACAGCAGGAGAGTTTAAGTATATTACATTAGCAAATAAAAGGGACCTGTTCATTACCATAAGAAAGATAACTTATTGCAATACAGTGGGTAAGTGTTAAGTGTCATCTGACTTACAAGTGCATTGGTGAAGGCTCATGTGCATCAGTGATATGAAGAAAAAACATTTGTTTCCCTTCTCTGTCTTTTTAAATGGCTTTTCTAATTTTCTACCTGATGTCTAAAGCAAGGGAAACAAAACAGAAAACAATCCCCAGTAGATTCTTATAGGATTTAAATCTGAAACCCTGGCCTGAGTTTTTTAGTGGATTGCCATGTATTTCTTTTTTGGTCAATGGATTACCATGTATTTCAGCTTATCTAATTCCAGTTTGCTATCCTTGGTTGTCATAGTAACATTTCTAGATAGTAAAGCATGTATGTGCAAAAAAATTGGTGGAAGTGTGCGTTTGTGGAGGCTGAAAGAATTTGAACTTATACCAGATTTTAGCTTTGCACTGATTAATTAGGCAGACATGCCAGTTTCCCTAAACACTGTGGGTTCAATGTATATAAATTATTAAGTATCATTTATCTTTTTATTTTCTTGCATGGATCACCTGTTGCTTCTGTAGTACACAAATAAAACACAGTGCTGGAATTGTTCTAATTACTCCCAGAACTCAGTGACACATACAGTTTGGCTCATACCATGCTGTTTCATGACATATTCATGCTTTGCTTATTAAGCAAAGCTTTGCTTTAAAATATGCAGATAAATGCGTGTAATCTCAAGCACCACAGGGCTTCTGATTTAACTATAAACCCTTGAACTGAGTGCTACACAGGGACATGAACTGGGAAATGAGTTATGTATCCTCAGATTGCACTGTTCCCAGGGGAACTTGCAGGTTAGCAGTGCAATGTATGGGGAAACATTTTAGTGCCCTGCAGGTGTTGCATTATTTCATTAAACAGCATAGTTGCGTAAAATGTGTGTTATTGCGTATCTTTTTGCTGAAATACATTTTTTGAAGGACTATATTGTTTACCTAATTTTGCTAAATGAAACATACACATAGGCACATTGTTTGTAAAGAATGTTCTTATCATAGACAACTTGTAGCAGTGCAGTAAGGGGCAAAACTACAGTGTTCCCTCACTTATCGCAGGGGTTATGTTCCAGGACCACCCGCAAAAAGTGAAAATCCGCAAAGTAGGGACGTAATATTTGTGTTGTTTCCAATCACACTGGCAAGTAGCGTCTCTGTCCCCTCCTCGCTTCTCAAGCATGCGCATGCCTTGTGAGGCGAAAACAAAGCTGCTTCAGCCTCCTTTTCCCTCCCTTCAGCATTCCCTCCCTCCCTCCCTCCCTTCCTTCCTTCCTTCCTTCCTTCCTTCCTTCCTTCCTTCCTTCCTTCCTTCCTTCCTTCCTTCCTTAGGCTTCTCCTTAGGAAGGAAGTAGAAAGAGGGATTTATAATATTATTTTATGATTTATATTTAAAAACTCAAAAATCAGAACAGTAAATAAGAAACACTCTAAAAACAGAGGAGTTCCAGACATGAATCAATCAGGGGCAGGTAATGACTCTGAACAAAGGATGAGCCCAGGCAGGAAGAAGCCAGGAGATGAAGCTATTCAATGCTAATTAAGGTTATTAACTACAACATTCACACTGGCCTCCAACTGACAAGAGTTCTTCTCTCACCCTGGACTTTCCACAGATATATAAACCTTCCTTGCTTAGTTTCTCCATACCTCACAACCTCTGAGGATGCCTGCCATAGATGTGGGCAAAACGTCAGGAGAGAATACTTCTGGAACATGGCCATACAGCCTGGAAAACATATAACAACCCTGTGATCCCGGCCATGAAAGCCTTCGACAACGTATTATTTTAGTGTTTATTAAAAACCACGAAAGTGAGGGCGCAAAAAGTGAACTGCGAAGTAGTGAGGGAACACTGTAGTTATCTGTAGGGGTGTGCAGTGCAGTTTTTCAAGATGGTCTTCAGATGACTCAGCATTTTTGGGTGTCAAATCATCCAAAATGGCATGGGTGGTGTGGCTTTATTTTCTTTGGCCATAGCAAAACACTCAGTGGCCAATAAAGACTATTTTTGGTTTCTTTTGGCTACACGTGAAGTGGCAGCCACATGTGTGCTTGTGGTTTCCCTGGGAGCCCTGCTGCCTGAGCCAATCAAAAGAAGAAAACTGCTCACGTGTCTTTTAGCCAAGCTGGTCTACCAGGGCCAGCTCCAATCAGTTATTTTCCTTTGGCAATTTTATTAAATTTACTTAGTGATTCAATATCGTTTGGTCCTTCTTTTCCCCTCTATTTCACCAGGGAAGTGAAGGGTGGGCATGCTGTGAGAGTTTTTAAAGGTCTTTTTTGTGTTTAAGTGTTTCTTACCATTTTTGGTATGGTGGTTTCGGGAACTGAGAGAATTGCCTAAGTCTGACTCCCTTGAGTCCCCACGGAGAGAATTTCAATCTCTTTTCCATCCCTCCCCAGCTGTTTCTTATCTTCTTGCTTGCAAGTCATGCACCTCCTCCCCCCCTCCCCCAAATACTTCCTCTTGTTCACCTCTTTGACTGACTCTTTATTTCCCTTCTCTGCACTACCTTCTGGCTTGTATGTATCCCTGCCCCAATTCACCTGGCCTGTGTGTGTGTGCATGTGTACCCTTTGGCTTGTGTGTACTCCTGCATCAGTGTAGCAACCTTCCTCACCCCTAAAACAATTATTTTTAATCAAAAAATAATTTAAAAATCCCTTTTTAGTTGTTTGTTCACTTCAGTGATGGAAAGGGTAGCCTGGGAAGTTGCCACATTGCCACCAATGGCCGTATTGCAACTGGAAGTTTAGGCTGCCAGCCTGAAAAATGGCACTCGCCCCTAATGATATAGGGAAGTTTCTGGAAAAAAGAATGGGGTACTTCCGAAAAACAGCACTGAATTCAGGAAGAATCTTTTCCAAATTGTACTTATCTGTCTTTAATATCCCCATCCTCCATAACAAAGGAGCAACTAATTTGGATTGTCATTTTAACTTAATGACTGATAATCGGTCCTTTTTTTGCTTGAGCCTGTGGTTGGCACAGGAGTGGAGAAAACATGACCCTGCAGCTGTATGCATTCCCTAATGTAAAAAAGGAGCATACTGCTTTTCCTAGAACTCCCTCCTACAGTGTTGAATTTTTTTTAAAAAAAACCTTGTTTATCAGAAGCAAACTTTTGGATACTTTCAGGATTTTGTTTGTTTTCGGTAATTTTTGGTAGTCTGTATGGCCCCAGAAGGTTGGCCATTGCATCTTTGCAGTTGGCAATCCTTGAGCAAGTACAAGTGATGTTGCTCTTGTGGCCTTCTAGTGCTGTAATATGTATAGGACAGAATACATATGGTCCTCACTGGTGCAGCTATATAGCTAGTGTTAGCTTCTCCTTTCTCAAGTGTGGAGAGAAGCTCCCAAATGCAGTTTCCTCTGCTCAGCCACTGATTATCCCCAGGGATGCACCCATAATATGTCCAACTGCCTTTGTGTACCTGGGGAGAAAAAGTAGTAATGCCTGCCCTCTGGATGAGGTGAACATTGCTTCATCAATCACAGGTGCTGGATGGATGCCCGCTTGACGCTCCACTGTAAGCAGTAAGTCATGGAGTGGAGGCACAATTTCATCTGAGAGTCTCTGGCTTCCTTTCCATCCATGGTACAAAGATGTCTGCAAGGAAGCCAGCATTAACTACCCACACAATTACAGCTATTTCGATGATGTCTTATTGAGGAGAAATGATGCTACATACATAATGGATAAAGCATGGAGGTCTCTAAAACAAATGTACAGATTCCCTAGGCATGTAACCGTCAGCGTACTGCTGTGATAATCACGTGATGTGTCTTTCAAATATAGTTGACATGTAGCTTCAGAAAGAGAATAAAGTGAAATCTGTAAATTGATTCCTGCACTGGGGTGAGAAAAAACATTATGGGCATGTTTTGTTTGTTTTAAAAATTCAGGCAAGGAATATAAACCAAAGGAGATTTCTGGGGACATTTCTAAGGGGAGTAAAAAAAAATTGCTTTGATATGAGTGGAGTTACATTTCTGTGTGGTGTCATAAACTGTGAGATATAGCGGAAATTTCAACAAGCAAAAATGTAGTATACAATATTTAAGTGACCACCACAAATTTTTCTTTGCAAGTCTTTTAGTGTCCATCTTCTCATGCACATGCAAAAAGGGTTAAATATATTGTGTTTATTGAATATGAGTTGCTTTCTTTATTATTCATTTTTTACACTTACATAAACAGCATTCAGTATAAACAGTATACAAAATAATGTGCATTTTACAGAAACTTAAACCCACCACTTAGGCCTGAACAAATATCATTTCCATCACCATAAATATATGAGTAAACAAATAAATGTCATATCCAAAATTCCTGTACAACAAAGTTGTATTGTTTTCCCTTGCCACTCTTTAGAATGCATTTAATGAAAACCAACCAGTATGAATCAAATTCTGATCTTTTAATTTCCCTGCTAAACACCCTCATTGCCATTGATAATTTGTTATTTAAAACTACGTTCCATGCCTCCCCATATCATGCTTCCAGCATGAGATTGGTTACTATCTTCCAATTCCTTACAGTTATAAGCCTTGCCACTGTATTTATTTATTTATTTCCATCATTTCTATTCCGCCCTTCTCACCCGAAGGGACTCAGGGTGGCTCACAATCTGGCAAAATTCAATTCAATGTAAATAAAATAATCACAAATTCTTTTCTATTTCTTAATTCAACGCTGTGGCATCTGTTAGTAATGCTAACCTAGCATCCGGGGCAATGTTTAATCCTATAATATTACCAATTTCCTTTAATATCTTGTTCCAAAAATTCTTCAGATGGGGACATTCCCACCATAAATAATATGAATTTTTTTCTAGTGTTGACCTACTATAATGTATATGTATATGTTTACCCACTATATTATATATGTATAGTGGGTCAACACATTAAAGGGGACCAACACCAAGCTTGAGATCATTTATAAATTAATAACTTATGAACTTTTGTAGCATATAAATCTGGGTGAAAGCATTTTTGTTTAGATGTTGTATCACTAATTGATATCACATAATCAATAAAACTAACATAATCAATAAAACATGTTACTTTTTAGTTTTTGAAGTTCATTATTAACAGATAAGTGCTTCCACCGTTATTGTTACATGTCCTCACTCATACTTTATTACATTTTTATATTAATGAATATTACGTTCCCTTAATTTGACAAGATTAACTATCACATTCATTATTTTAAATGACAAACAGCAATGTCATTATATATATATATGTATGGAAAGACACAAAAAGTGCATGGAAACCAATTTTTTGGATTCTTTGAAACTTCCTGGCAGAATTATAAAAATACCACAATAATATGTTAATATATTTTACAATTTCAATTAAGGAATTAAATAAGAAATTTAGGATACACAGAAAAAGCCTTATATAGGTATTTCTCCTTTTCTCTTACATAGGTATGTGTACTGTCTCTCCTTTTTCCATCAGCCCTGGCTTGGGCAGAGAAAGTTATAGTGGGAATTAAATTGATGGGTTTTTTTTTCCTATGTTGTTTTTTCTCATGTTGAACTCCACCTGACTAATAAGGAAGAAGTGTCAGATGGGGCTAAAAGCAACGAGGCATTGTAGGGATAGCAACACAGGAGAGGTCTAATTTTCCCAGTATCTGATGCAAACTGCAAGATTAATCACGTTTGTCATAACTTCCTCACTCTATTTTCTTTCTTTCTTTTTTTGTAGCAGCATTTCTTGTCTTCTGGCTTGCCAACAATCTTTTCAGGAGGCAGCTCCAATTTGCTAGTCACATATGGCAGAAGTCGTTTCGGTCTACAACCTTCAGATTGTCTGTTGCCTCTCTTTGTCAATTAAGAAAAAACAAGCCATGGTGGTTGAAAAAGAAAATCAAGCCTGCTCTTCAGAGTCCACATATGTTTTCCCCAGACTTGAATCATTTGTGGAATCATTGCCAAGCATAAATGACTGAAAAGTGTGTGGCATGCAAATGAATTTCTGAGATGTTTTATTCAGTAGATTTATCAGATCTATATCTTTTTTCAGGGCTCTATGTTTTATGCTTATTTTCTTAAGACATATTGTTGTTAACCATCAATTATAACCATTAGATTTAATAAAAACGCCATTTTAACTGATTTGTTTAAAAATGTGATTGACATTCAAACTTCTTTAATAAAGTTGACATCTGTTTGTATTTGCTGAAATGACCAATTTGAGCCAATTTGTTAAAATTAGTAAGCCCCAAACTGATATTTTATAAAACCTTTCTGAGCCTCTGAGAGTGCGTTTTTGTTTTGTGTTTTGATGCTTCTGTGACATTATTTTTCCTCTTGAAAGTGTAGGGCTGCAACAAAGTGGTTTAGTACTTAAACATTTTGGACTCTGTGTCTCTGGATGAGAAACAGAGAAGGATAGACCAAATAAATTAGTTTAGATTTGGTGGGGCATGAGTCTACATACAATACAGTTTTTGAGCATTGGATTTGCAGAAAGCAAAAAACATTTATGGGAACCGAAGAGGATTGTTCTGAGGATCAGATTCAGAGAAAGTTTCAGCATTGCCAAGCACACCTCACTCTTTCTCATGAAATATGTGATAGTTTAAGAGATACATTTTAAAACACTGGGACTGCTACTGCTCTGCTGCTATTTCTGATTTATTTTTCCTGCACAGTGTTCTTTTATTAAAATGGCTCAAAGTGATATCATGATAGGTTTTATTTGCTTCTCTTGTACATTTGAGATTTTTTATGGATCACTAACATTTTTCTTAACTATATCATTTGGGAGGTGTATCCATATTATTTTTTGATATAAACTTGCTGTCTGGCAAAAGGAAGCCCAGAATAGATGAGATGACACTGTAACTAAATTTGACTTCTTCTTTGTAAGAACAGTGCAGTTTAAAAGTTTGCATAGTCTTAGATTAACAAGAATTGATTTATAACAGTAGATTATCTTCTCTATTTTACATATTTTTATAATTATGATATTATGGCTAATATTAAAACATACTACAATACTTATTAATATTTCTAGCAAATGGTTATATTCTTTCAATTGTGATACTCACTTTGTCACAGAAAGCAATAGGGTATTTTTCATTGTTTTTTTCTCATTTGGATTGTTTGGGCTCTATTTTTCACGATGAAGTTTCCCTTCAGTCATTTGTTAAACTAGAACAAATTCTGTCAGAGGAATGGAGGGTGAAGCGGCGTCTTGTCAAGTAGAAAAACAAGTGGGAAAGCCCTTCAATAAATCCTGGATTAAATTCGTCTCCAACTAGGTTTCAGAATTGTACAATTGGTATTCAGATCATATTGTAAGTCACCCTGAGTAAAATACCAAAGAATGAAAGATGTGCACAAGTTTTCGAGAACTGACAAAAGTATTAAATGTGTGGATTTTTCTGAAGCAAATGTGTAAAGATAGACCAAGTAAATGTAATGTGCGCCACAAAGTGAAATACAAAGATGTTATTGCTTACAATTTTTGAATTAAAGGAATTTGCTTTATCTTTCTCATTTTCAATATTGTTTAGTGCTCTGAAAGGAAGTAGGTACAGTAGAGCACTGGTTATCCAAGATAAATGGGTGGGCCCAATCTCGGATGACCGGACGGCTCGGATAGGGCGACGGCTCGCCGAGGGACGTCTCTCCAGATCTCCCACAGCAAGGGCCTGGCCGAGGGAGATCCGCGGCACACTCCTCGTTTCTCGGAGGGAAAGGCCCTTGCTGGAGCCAGGGCCTGTCCTTCCGAGAAAAGCGGAGCACGCCCCGGATCTCCCTTGGCCAGGCCCTTGCTGGGACAGGAGCATGCCACAGGTTTTCCTCGGCCAGGCCATTGCTGGAGAAAATTCTTTCCTCCAGCAATGGCCTGGCCGAGGAAAACCTGTGGCATGCTCCTGTCCCTCTGAGAAACGAGGAGCATGCTGCGAGTTTTCCTCGGCCAGGCCTTTGCTGAAGGAAACTATTTCCTCCAGCAAGGGCCTGGCTGAGGGAGATCCGGAGAGACGTCCCTCAGTGAAACCTCGCCCCTTGGAAGGGGCCATTTCCAGGACGCTTCCTCCTCCCTCTTCGTGAGCTCCCTTTGCGCGACAGGAGAGAAAGAGAGGAAGAGGCAGGGCGCTTGCTCCTCCCTCTCCCTCTCCTCGTGAGTTCCCTTCGCTCGCGAGAAGGAGAGGGAGAGGGAGGGGCGCCGGCGGCACCTCGGATAATACAGAGCCTCGGTTAACTGGAGCTCAGTTAACCGGGGCTCTACTGTATTGAAAACTTAAACTGATTTAATTGGTGTCATAGGGCATATGTAAGAATTTTCTTTGGGTTTGAATATTTTAAATTAGACAGTTTTAATTCCAGTATATATGAGCTATTTATTCTTTTGAACTGAGGGAGAAATGAACCGGTTTTCACTTTGGGATTTTGGTTTAGGTGCTTTTGAGGTAGAAAAGGTAAAGGTTTCTCTCTCACATCAAGTCCAGTCATGTCCGACTCTGGAGTGTGGTCCTCATCTCCACTGCTAAGGTGAAGCGTGGTGGTGTTTGTAAACAGCTCCAAGGTCATGTGGCTGGCACAACTGCATGGAGCACTGTTACCTTCCCGCCAGAGCAGTACCTATTGATTTACTCACATTTGCATGTTTTCAACAGATTGAATGGAGCCAACGGTGGCTTAGTGGGTTAAAGCCTTGTGACTTGAAGGTTGGCTTGCTGACCTGAAGGCTGCCAGGTTCAAATCCAACCCGGGGAGAACGTGGATCAGCTCCCTCTATCAGCTCCAGCTCCATGCAGGGACATGAGAGAAGCCTCCCACAAGGCTGGTAAAAATATCAAAACATCCAGTTGTCCCCTGGGCAATGTCCTTGCAGACGGCCAATTCTCTCACTCCAGAAGCGACTTGCAGTTTCTCAAGTCGCTCCTGACACACACACACACAAAACAGATTTAATGCTGGTTGTTAAAACAATTTATTAGTAGAAAAAATAAGTCTTCTGAATATATTGTCATCTTATTTCTGTTCTTGCCTTTTAAATCCTATCACCTCTATTTCATTATGGAACTATTCAGGAGTCCAGTGATTTATAACATTTCCATGAAAATACTATAGAATTATCACAATGGCTTTTCATTTAGGGGAGAGAGAAGATTAATGCAAGACCAGCCCTAGTTCTGTGCTAGGAATAAGGACAGTGTAGATCATATCCAGCACACAAGTTATCTGATTTCTTAAAAAAAACAAACAACTCAGAATGTCCCTTTGACATGGTTCCCTACACATCCCAGATTATTTTAGGTTGAAAGTAGGGTGTGTATGTCTCCCTCTGCGGAATCAGGAATGACTTCTTGCTTCAGAAAAAGCCCTTTCCTGAGCATAACAAGATCGATTTCCACATCCATAGGAAGTTGAACAAATACATGAACATTTTTCTAAGTTCAAAAAATAGCAGGATACAACCCTCTAATGTCTGGTGTTAGGGTTGTGTACAGTCCTAGGACTTGAGACCGTAGTCATCTTCGTGCTGTGCAATGTCTCACTAGCCAAAGAAATATAGATGGATGTAGCAGCTTCATTTGAAATAGTTTTTTTTTCTGAACCAAGAAACAGCACTCGAGGTTCTAGATCTTTGCAGTTCTTTTTATTTCTTCTCCCTTGTAGTAGAAGAAAGGGGAAGGACCAGATACTAAGTTAGAACAAACAAGTGAATGCATCCCCAGCATCATCACTCAGTATCTTCAGGGCTATCGCTACAAAGCGATTGGCTCTGAAGCCTACAACGAACACCAGCTACAACCTTACCTATGAACAGTAGCAATTAATTTCAGTTCTAAATTTTCACAACACTTTGAATAAGAGCATTGTGAGAAATGGAAATGGGTGTCTGCTACAGCCACCAAATAATCTCGGACAGAAGTTAGAGTACATTTTGCCACGTTCCTCAAGTCTGACTTTGTCTTTTGCCCTCATTAATTTCCCAAAACTTATTTGTAATGAAATTTGACTTCATTGCACCATTTTATTTGGCGTTACAGGTCAACAGTAGGAAATATACTGATCTGTTGTAGAGTCTTTGATTTGTGTATGCAGTTAATTCCAATAACTGTAATAAGCGATCATCATTTCATAGTTTCTAAAATTATCCTCCATGCTCTTATCTTTGACACCAGTTCTACTTAGTGATCGAGGAATTGTAATTCTAATTCATATTCTTCATAGACCTATTCCTTTGACTTGACTTTGTTCTCCACTGCCTATCATGTTGTTTTTTTGTTGGTGCTCCTGACAACAGCCATGTGATTTGCATCTCAGTGAAGTTTCTTGTCGTCGTAGCAAGCTTTAATGAATATTTCAGTAGTTGGTGATAAGAGTCTCTTGATAAAATGGTAAAAATTTAATATTGAGATTAACAATTTACTATGTTAGATCTCATTTAAGTTTTCTTCTCTTTCCTATGAGTATATGATATATTTCAACATGGCTATGAAGAAGTTGTACAAAGTCATTCTTTGGAACCCAATAACAAAAATCTGTTAAATGGATGTGTAAGACTTATTATTGCTTTTACATGGCTACTCTTGGGGCCATACATTTCTGTATCCTTGAGGACATGTGAGTTCTGCTACAAAAGAATGTGTAGAAAAATTGACTATACTACTTGCTATGGCACTGAATGGTTTTTAAAGAGATGCTGTAAGCATAGGTTGCTTTAAAAACACCCTCTTGAGCAAGTCACACGCTCTAAGAGGAAGGCAATAGCAAACCTTCTCTGAATAATTCTTCCCAAGAAATTTTGCCTATGATAAGAGCACCATAAGGTAGAGTTGATTTAAGGGTACATACCAAGAACAAAAGCTAATATTTGCTCTCACACATTCAGAGATAGGAAAATTAGTAGAGAAGTGTTAATAGATTACATTTATGTTGAAAAATTGACATTTAGGTGGCACTTATTGTCACAAAAGATTTGGTGCTAAAAGTCTTAACAGAATGACAATGAAAAATAAGGTAAAGGTAAAGGTTTTCCCCTGATGTTAAATCTAGTTGTGTTCGCCTCTGGGGGTTGCTGCTCATCTCCATTTCTAAGTCAAAAAACCAGCCTTGTCCTCAGACACCTCCAAGGTCATGTGGCCGGCATGACGATTACCTTCCCGTCTGAATGGTACCTATTGATCTACTCACATTTACACGTTTTTGAACTGCTAGGTTGGCAGAAGCTGGGGCTAACAGCATGAGCTCACCCCGCTCCCTGGATTGGAACAACCGACCTTTCAGTCAGCAAGTTCAGTAGCTCAGCACTTTAATCCGCTGTGCCACTGGGGGCTCCATAATGAAAAATACTGTCCCATTATTTTACTCCTTTTTTACCTTTTGCCCCTCTTTTGATCTTATCCAATGCCTGTTTTTTTCAGTTTGAGAATAAAGAAACACCTGCATGAATTATTCAAAACTCTGCTATCCACCCACTAAAAAAGGAACGAGTGAAATTAAAAATAAATACAAACAGATGTAGGAAGCACAATTGTGTCTAATAAATTATTGAATAACTAGATTCACACCTCTTTTCAGTGGTATCCTATAATAAAAAGTTTCAATAAACAAACAGTCCCTCAACTGCCTTCCCGAAGGACCTGTCTCCGATGTTCAACAAGAACAATTTTCTTATTATCAGAAATAATTTTGAGAATGGGACAGTCATATTGCTCATTACCTATTGCTTCATAGGGGCAAGGGCAGAGGATCACTTCACTACCAATTTTGTTAACTTTTCCCTTCCTCCACTGATCTCCATCACTTCTTTCCATCTTCTACAGTGTGCTCTCTAAAGACAAAAAAGAAAATCCAAAGAAAGAATGGGAGAGAAAGACTTCACAGTTGCAACATTCACATTTTAAAAACCAGAATAAAACATTGAAATCACAACTCTGAGCAATGCCTGCCTTAAAGTGTTTATACTAGAGGGAGAATCTACCTTAGAGCTTATGGCTATTTTATCAGGCAGTGACAGTAGGTGCATTTCGCCAGTTTTCATCCTTTCTAGGCTAGGATTTTTATATGAAGTCAAGGGAGAAAAAGTATTTTGAACTTTTGACTGAGCTTCTCATTGTTGAAATCCCCGGTAGGGTGCCTCCACCTCTTTTCTTTACTTTTTGGATCAGCAGCAGCTATTACGCACAGAACCTAGAGAAAGCTAGATAAGCCAATTACATAATGTATTTCTTTAAAAGCTGTAATGCAGTAGAATTTTTTTAAAAAATCTCTGCACTTGTTAAAATATGTTGACATTAATAGGTATATTCACATGTATGAACTAATAATTGTATTTATAATATTGTAACATTCTTGTTAATTTGCAATTCACATGAATAGAAATCCCTAAGTTGATATGTGACGGGGAAGCTCTGAAGAAAAGAACTAATTTGTATTATTATCCTATTTTATTTATTTATTTCCCATACTTGTATCCCACCCTTCTCACCACGAAGGGCACTCAGGGCAGCCTCACACCTGGCAGCAATTTGATGTCTGAAATAGAAATTCCAAAAATACAATGACAATTAAAATGAAACAATAAAACGTAAAATATTAAAACAACAATTAAAATCACGCAAATTCAAAATCGTAGTCCAGAATCAGTCCATTAGTCAATACAGTGTTCCCTCACTTATCACTGGGGTTCGGTTCCAGGACCACCTGCAATAAGTGAAAATCCGCGTAGGGACTCTATATTTATCTCAATATTTATATATTATTTTAGTAATTATACACTATTTTAAGTCTTTATCAACCAATCATGTGTTGATAAATCACCTCCTCCTCTTCCCGTTGCCGCTTGGGCTCCTTTTCTCTCCCTTTGGCTTCTCCTTCCTCCCTTTCTTAGGCTGTAAATTGTAATTTTTATGATTTTAGAGTTTATTGAAAAACCGCAAAACAGCAAATCCACAAAAGGTGAACTGCGAAGTGGTGAGGGAACACTGTACTTTAAAAAGTTCTCAATTATTTCACTGCTATAATTATTGCTCAAATGCTTGGTCCCATAACCATGTCTTAAGTTTTTTCCTAAAAGCCAGGATGGAGGGGGCTGTTCTGGTTTCATTAGGGAGGGAGTTCCAGAGTTGCAGGGCCACCACAGAGAAGGCCCTGTCTCTCGTCCCCACCAGTCGCGCTTGCAAGGGTGATGGGACTGAGAGCAAGGTCTCCCCCGACAATCTTAACCTCCAAGGTGGGTCGTAGAGGAAGATATGTTCAGATAACTAAGCTGGACTGGAACTGTTTAGGGCTTTATAAGCTAAAGCCAGCCCTTTTCTTTAGTAATATTAAGGGCTTGAGCACATGGTTCTCTGTGCTGCGATTGTCAGATCACATAATCTTGTAAGATAGATCAGAATGAGAAAGTGCCTTGGCCCGAGGTTGTCCAGAAACTTTCATGATACCACAATTATTTTGATCCAAATCCCCAATCCAACACACAGATAATTAAGCTATTACTGCAACTAGTTTACCCAGTGCCCCAACTCAGTAAAAGTCATTGGTTATCAGAAATGGAGCAACTGAGAAAGAGCCTGATAAGACTGACTTACTCAGAACCTGGAGGCTATACGGAGGAAATTTTGAGAGCTGAAGTGGTGGGGCTTTTGTAGTTATTGAACTGAGAACTTGCTTACATTTTCTTCATTCATAACTTTGCTGTATAGAACGTAGCATTCAAGGAAATTCCATGATTTCCTTGTGAGTGAATTTAATTGCTAACAAGGATAATCACACAATGAAACGTGAGTTAGTACTTAACAAGAATTATGTTTTTCTTTGTCTCATTGCTTTACATGTTTGAGTCAACTGTGCCTGTGCAGTGCTCATCTTGGAAAAATGTGTGATCTTTTTGGTGAGAGGCCTACCCACTTTAGTATATCCATACACAAGCATTGCTCTTTCCTGATCCTCAGTTTCCTTTTTGTCCACTGTAGCAGCATTTGCAACCTTTTCCTCTAAGTTCCATTGGAGTCTTTTCAGCAATCTTTTCTTACTAGTTGTCAATCTCTGCAGTTCTACTAGTTCTTTGTTCATTATTAGTCACCTTAACCATATGTTGGAGAGCTCTGTTCAGGAGCATATATGGTTTTGTAGGTAGGAAATATGTCATTTCCTCTTAGTGCCTTCTGTGCCTGAGCAAGAAGCATGACACGGACTCTCATTACTGAAAGTCAAATTAGTTCTCAGCCTCAAAGAAACAAGTGTCGCATTTGAAGACTCTTCTAGTGGTTAGATGATAGTAGGACCACCTAATCAGGCTCCATTTGGCATGTTTTGAAAATAGTGCCACCATTGGGCTTTTTGATTTTTCACCTCAATGAAATGATCTTTCTTATATTTGATACCATCATCGATTTCAAATACATCCCTTGGTTCTGAATAAGCATTGAAGAAAACTCTTTGTCTCTACATCATCTCAAAAATGTCCTTTGATTTTCCACCAGTTGCATTTCCGAAGGTTCAATGTGTGGATCTAGCTGTCATCATTCATACTTTTCCTTCAGATTTGGATTCTGCTCTACCAGCATTAGCTCAACCTCTATCCCATTAACTTCATAAGAGCATCAAGTTCTGTCTGTCTCAGATAGACACCTGAATGACTCCTTTATAAGAAATACAAAACCACAAAACAGATGCTGGCATGGAATCTTACAAGTCTAAAATGATTTTTCAAAAGGATTGGGGAAGGAAAAAAAACACATCCCCAGACTACAAATTTGCCTTGATTACAGTCTGAATAGAATATTTCACTATAAACTTAAGGTGGCAACAATATATAACAATCTAGGAATGTTAGTTAGTGGTACTCCTAACATTAAAAAAAGAGATTTGCAAACAGTACATTCCTTATCTAAAATACCTTATGACAAAATACCGGTTGTAACAATATACCAATGCGGAAGGGTATGACCTCTTAACAGAAGTGAGATTCAGCTGCACATACAAGATTCTATCCATCCTGCTTTATTCTTACATGGTGGAAATAGCAACCTCCCAAACTTTTCACTATTTATTTGTTAATGTATATATTTGCTAACCTGTATTCTATCTGTATTTTGATTTGTCAGTTTGATTTACCTCTTTGGTGTGGGAAGGATTATAGACACGTGATTGTACTGAGCATGTTCAGACTCAAGACTCCATTTTGTTTTCAGTGTGTGTTTGGTCTCCAATGAAAGCAGTTGCTGTTTGGACTTCAGTAGAGAAGTATGCTTTTGACTTCTATGGATATAATATGTTTACGGACTGCAGTTAGTACAATTATACTTTGGACTATGGACAATTGATTAGGAATGATATCCTGTGTACTCAACACAGAGAAATCCACATCCTATCTATAACTGAACTTTAATAAGAAATGTGCCTGTAAGGTGAATTAATATAAGATGTTTGTGAGTAAACAAAATATGTTATTTTTCAAAGAAGACTTTGGGTTTTTTTTATCTCTGAGTGCATATTTTAAACTACGAGGTTTCAAGGGAGTGTATATCTTTTGAGCAATTACAACTGCAAAGAAACAACCATCCTCTGCTAACCAAATATATTTTTGTAGTGGCATGTCTTTGTCCTTGACAATCAAAGTCATGGTTCTTCAGTTTAACAGCTGAGTTGCCTGTGTGCCATTACATGAATGCTTGTGAATATCACTTGTTCAAAAAGTTGACTTCTAACATGCCTTTCTTGACTATTGGTTTTCAAAAGGTGGTCTCCACATATTCATGGAGATTTACATTTGCCAAATGGATTTGTGCCCAGAGACTGGGTGTAGTTATTTCCAATAGATTATGGAATTTCCAATATTACAAAAGAGACATTTGTTGCTGAATCTCCCCACTGCACCCTATCTCAGTTATTTTTTGTTTTCCATTTAGATCTGACCCTGACATCTTTTCAATAGTGCTTTTCTTCTCTTCTTGTTTCTTCTGCCTAACTTTTTCTGTTTGAAGAGTTCACAAATTGCTACGGACAGAATTCATTTCTTAGTTAATCTTAAGGTTCCAAAAGAGTATGGCCAATTGCAAATGACTTTCTCCTGATGAATAGAATTTAGTATTCATCAGGAGCACATGTTATGATGGATCTGATACCTGCTGAGCACTCATTGATGGTAAATGCTTGAAGTACTGAATATCAGCGTTTCAGGATGAACGGCTCACAAGATTGGATCTTTTACCGGTTTAAAAAAAAAACATAAATCATCTTCGTTGCTGATACACCTATGATCATATACAAACACATTCACTACTTTACATATACCCTATGAATTTAGAAAGTACCAGAAACCACTGGACATACGATCCTTGGATGCTATGAATTGCCCACACTCTTGTCATAGAAGCTCAGTTAATCAGTCTGTAGCAGCAGGATGCCTACTGGCCCTTTAAGAAAGCTTTGATAGTCATCAAATAGAGGTGGGTGAAATAAAAGTTAAAAAAGAATTTTGAATCAATGTGAACCCTCCTGGGCTAAGAACACAGGTGGTATCATGGGGCTTTAACTACAAACAGCCAAGAAAGTAGAGAGCTCAAGATGAGGAAAATGTAAAAGGAAGACATTGAGGGGGTGGGGGGGGGGGAGGCATATGTGAAAGTTGTAAATACAGCAGGGCTGGTTTTCCAGAAGTGCAAAGTGCTGCATAGTAGTGTTGTGCATTTGTATGGAATTTCTATTTGTTTTGTGTAGTTTCATTCATGTCATCTCATTTTCATATTCGTGTCCCACTAACGAAAATCGGCCGCCTATATGACACAAATTTTTGTCTCGCTAACGAAAAACACAAAAGTTTTTGTGTCATTGGTGGCAATGGGAGGGATTCAGGGGCTCACTCCCCGCTCAGATTTAAGGCTAGAGGGGTGAAAATCACCACACATGGAGGGCCCACCAACTTTTAAAATGTGTGTGTCTCCCCCAATTTCTAGCTATTTTTTTCCTTTTTAGAAATAAAATTACCTATAATAAAAGCTTTCCCTTTTCCTCCCAGCTTGCCCAGCCCTCTTAACTTCTGCAGCAGAAGGAAGGAAGATCAGGGGAGCTGCCAACCAGCCAGTCCAAATCCCCTCTCCAAAAACCCCCAAATCCCCCAGTAGTCCCAACTTAGTGCCCTCACCAGAGTCAAGAAGGCATATGGCAAGCCAGCCACAGCCAAGCAAGGCAAGGCAAGCCCAGCCCAGCCCAGTCCAAGCAGAGACAGCACAGCAGCAAAATCCAACCAGCCCACAGCCCATGTCACCTACCTTTCATATGAAACTGTCATCTGTTGTTCCGTGTAGACAAACAGTCGACACGAAATGACAACATGAAGGAAACAAAGGAAAAATTGTCACGCACATCTCTAATTTCTACCCCGCTCTTCTCACCCCAGAGGGGACTCAGAGCGGCTTGCAGTTTGGCCACTTGAGGGCCACATTGCAAATACACAGTGTATAAATATAATATTACACAAATCAAAGCAAATTTAACATAAAATACAAGACAAAAATCACACAAAGCATAATAACGTTCAGAAATAAGATATAAATAAATATTAAACACTTTGAAAACTAATTACAATTATTGTGGAGACCCATCAATTATTTCGCCAAGCCCAGTCATCAGGGATAAACATGAGCCAGCGAGAAAATTAAGAGAAGTCTCCACAAAATAAATTAAAAAAAAATAAAATAAATTCTGAAAACAAAACAAAAACAAAAGTCTCCACTAAAGCTCAGGGATTTACTAACAAGAACTCCACTACCTCATCCTCTTTTTTGTTTCTCAACTTGAAAAAACTTGCTGAAGAAAAACTTTTGGCTAAAGAAGCCAAAATGCCAAGTTTCAAGCAAAAAAGGGGCGTGCAACTATTGCATGGTGACGATGATTATGTGCTGAAATATGTCTCTCATAAGCTCCCCCTCTGCCCTCCACTAGCCAATCACCTCCCATATGCAAATTCCCCCTACCTCGCAATCCCCACTGGCCACACCTTGCATATCCCACTCCCTCCCAGAGGCCCGTCCCTCCCTCCCTCCCTCCCTCCCCCCCCTGGCCAATCGCCTCCCACAGGTAAACTCCCCCTACCTCACAATCCCCATTGGCCACAATTTGTATATCCCCTCCTTCCCAGAGCCCCCTCCCCCTCTCCCTCTCTCAGCCAATCACCTCCCACATGCAGATTCACCCCTACATCACAATCCCCACCTGCCAAACATTGCATATCCCTCCCCTCCCAGGAGTCCCTCCCTCCCTCCTCTCCCATCTCGGCCAATCATCTCCCACATGCAGATTCCCCCATACCCTCAAAGGGACTCCCTGAGAGTGGAACTGGGACCCAAATGGAGAAGGCAGGCCCCTCCTCCTCTGGGGACTCCTTCCCTCTTGGGCCAGGGCTTCCCTTGGGAGTGGGGAGTGGAGGGGGGACTCCTGGAGGAAATGGGGGCCCAGGGCTTACCTTGGAACATTCTCTGTGTTTTCGGGACCCACCCGGCGGAGATGGGTGCCTCGTCCTGACCTTCTGCAAAAGTAGAGGGAGGCAATAAAGCAGGCCCCTACTGGACCTGCCTGGAGAGCCCTCTGCCCATGTTGGTGGCCAGGAAGGCAATGGCGGGGCCAACCGACTAGAGGCGCCTTGGAACCCTTGGTCTCCATGGCAACCAGGTAAACACCACCGGCCCTGGAACATTGGCAGGAATGGAACCTTTTCAAAGGAAAACAACTTCCAGCCTGGAGCTGCTCTTGGGAGTGAGTGAGGGAGGGAGGGGGCTCCAGCATGAAGGAATGAAGCAAGAAAGCAAGGAAGGGTGGCTCTGTGGATCTTCCCTTTTCTGCTCCTCTACTTTGAAGGGTGGACTCAGGGGCCATGGGACCCTCTGGAGCTCCAGGCAGAGGCCTCCTTGGCTCCTCTTCTGAATAGGGCCTCTCCCTCCGGTTCTGGAGGCTCCCTGGTTCTTCCCAAGGCCAGAGGCTGTAAGGGGCCCCCAGACTCTCCCAGGAAGAAAGGAGGAAGCCTAGCTCTTGGAGGCTTCTTCCGGAGACTCTTTGGTCACTGTTCGGCTGCTTTGGGGACCAAGGACCAAGCAGTCTCTGGGAGGAAGCCTCCTTTCTCTGCCACTCCTGAGATACCTTTAAGATACCTTTAAGAGAAAACTGAACGGAGATCAGAAAAGACAAAGCAAAAAACACCCCAAGGAGGTTTAAACATGCCAAAGCTGTAAATGCAGCAAAAGAAGGGTATGGACCTTGGGAAACTATAACTCCCAGGAGGACTCCATCACATGAAGCCATGGCATTTAAAGTGGGATGCAAGGGCATTCATTCTATAATCTAAATGCACAAAGAGAATGACCATGGAAAACTATGACTCCCAGAACTGCATGGCATGGAGACATGGCATAATAATAATAATAATGATAATTGTGATTCTGTGATACAAAATCCAACATATATATCTTGTTTGCTGTGTTATACCCTGTCTTTGTGTCAATAAATAATAATAATAATAATAACAACAATAACAATAATAATAATAACAATAATAATAATAAAAACAACAGCAGTGAGGTAATTCTACAGCACAGGTGCACTTTAAGACTCAGGCCCTGTCTGCACTGATCTTCTTGGCCAGAGAGGGCTGGTGTCTCCCAAACTACAACTCCCAGGATTCCATAGCCTTGAGCCAAAGTAGGTCAAGTGTGGTCAAAGGGCATTCATTCTACACTGCAGACTCACCTAAGACTAGGAAAGGCATGTATTCATTGCTCTGCCCTTTTTTTTGGCATTTACTGAAAGAGACTGGCATTGACTGGCTCCATATATCCTGTGCATTCTTTCTTGAGATATCTAGTTTGGCTCTGAGGAGAACAATCTGCAAAGCTGTCAGACTGGAAAGGCCATGTCCCCCTTTATGTCTGATGTCATTTCCGCTTGTTACACCATCCAGTTGAACCCCCTTCTGCCAGACAGTAACGCACAATCCAATCTCTCCCAACAGATGGCAATCCAACCTCTGCTTTAAAACCTCCAGAGAAGAAGACTCCACTGGACTCCAACATAACCATCGCATTCCTCTGTTGAGCAGCTCTTACTGTCAATAAGTCTTTCTGATTCATCAGGTGAAATCTCCTTTCCTGCCATATGGATCCATTGCTCTGCTGTGTCCCAATCTCCTCATTGAGCCTCCCTTCGTATGTTAAAACATGACTCCTATGACCCTTCTCTCATCCTCCTTCTTCAAGCAAAATGTATTCAGTGGCTCCTTAGAGGGATTTATGGCTTTGGCCCTTTTGGCGGCCCTTCCTTCTCTGGACCTTTTTGCCTGTCCCTCTCCTTCTTGGATTGTGGTCTCCAGAAATGGATGATCCCAGGTGAGTTTCTGACCAAAGCAGAACAAAATGGGATTGTGAATCTCCTCCATCGAGACACTAGACAATGACTGATGCAGTCTAGAATTGCATTGGCCTCTTTCGCCGCAGCTTCACGCTCTTGACACATTTTCCATTTGCAGACTACTAAGAACAGGGTTCACTACTATCCGCACTTTTGTATTTCTGCAAGAAACAGATCCCCCAGGGAAGCATTAAAAAACCACAACAACAACACACACACAAACAGTTCTTCATAAAGAAATGGGACAAACGTTATTGACACAGCCATGCCATCAAGGTCACAACATCTTAACATGACACAATGACTAGAGATGTGTAGTGCAAATTTTTCCTTCGTTTCCTTCATGCTGTTGTTTCATGTCGACCATTCGTTGACATGATACGACAGACTACAGTTTCGTACAAAAGGATAGGCAACACGAAAACGAAAGTCATCATGCTGGCTTTTGTTTTCTGCCTCATGGCCTCCATTGGCTGCAGTTCACTTTCTCATGCATCAGAAAATAAGGCGGGAGGAGGTGACCCTTGGCCAATTAGAGGCCAAGGAATCACTGAAGTTGGCTGGGCAGGGAGGCAGGGAGTGTATATAAGGGAGGACTGCACCCAAAAGAGCCATTTGCTGCCGTCACTGGGCTGTGGGCTGGTTGGGTTTTGCTGCTGTGCTGTCTCCACTTGGGCTGGGCTTGCTTTAGCTAGAAATTGGGCAAAGATGCACACATTTTAAAAGTTGGTGTGCTAAAAGGGGTTGATTTGCCCTCTGTGTTTTGCGATTTTCACCCTTCTAGCCCTAAATCTGAGTGGGGGGGTGAGCCCCTGAAGCCCTGCCATTGCCGCTAATGGCACAAAAATGTTCGTGTTTTTCGTTATTGAGATGAAAATTCGTTTTGTATAGGTGGCCCATTTTCGTTAGCGGGACATGAATACAAAAATGAGATGACACGAATGAAATACACAAAATGAACAGCAATTCCATACAGATGCAGAAAACTACTGCATAGCAAAAGGCCAATTAGTGTTTCTTGTGTAAATGCAAGTACTAGAATAAAAAGAATGATAATCAGATATGGATGGCATTGGTATGTAAAAGAAATAATACAAGGTGCAGAGAAGGAAAAGCAGTTTTCTTTGAAGACAATAAAATCTAAAAGCCGAATAAACTCAGTGAAAATATTAAGGGAGTTTTCATGGAGTGTATTACTGAAATTATCATCTCTAATATATCCTATTCTGTCCAGGTAATGCATAGTTAAGTCATATGAGGATGTGCTGCAGAAAGAAACCAACAAGGCTGGAGAACAAATAGGTATGTCAAAATGAAAGAATTGAATGGGAGACTGAATATGGATTTGGAGCTGTTGGTTGCTTAATCTTAAAAGATCTATGCTGTAAGAAGTTCCAAAGGAACATGTCTACAATGTACTTGAAATATAATAAACTGGCAGATAGAGTTGACACAGTATGCTAAGGTTATCTTGTGATCTCAAATGAGAGACACCCTTATCAGTTCATTTGGTTTTAATGCTATATCACAGAGCTCAATGCTTCCTAATCTTGGATTAACAGATATCAGATTATATTTCCATAATCTCCAAATAGCACAGTCAATGGCCCATGATGATAGTTCCTTGTTTAGGAAACATTGTAATGTATGGAAATGGGTTTACATGTCTTTCCTCATATTGCTGAGTTTCTGTTTTTCTTAAATGCAGTTTGCCATATTGTCTGAACCTAGATAAACAGGCTAATGTTTACCTGTACTTAATGAAAATGAGCAACCTTCAAACTATGGTTTATGAAGCTGGTTTGCTTCTACCAAACACATTTAAGATTAAGTGTGCTTAGTTGCTGCAATCCAACTTAATAAACATTAGTTTACAGGTGACTTATTTGAACTATTAATTAAGTAGGGCTAAGAGCTGAAATGACAATATTAGACTCTGGGTGATCTAAAATGGAAGCTAAATTTTCTAATTACTAAATCTGAGAGAGTGGGAAAATCAACACAGGTTCATTGCCACAATACAGCTAAACCATTGTTTAGCATCTTGACCAACAGCTGTCTATTTTCGCCATCAGTTTGTGAAAATTGACTTTGTGAAAAACAGCCTGACCAATTGAATGACCAATCATAAACCCAAGTTGAGCTAAATTGCAACATGCAAAGTGAGAAAAGCTCAAGCTAGGGTAGGCAGGCAATTATCTCTTAAGAAAGGCAACCAAGGGCCCTTCTACACATCCAGTAAAATCTGGAAGTAACCAGAATAAAAGGGGTGGGGGGTGGCTAAACAATGTTTGGGGAAAGTGCGGGTGGAATCGGGTTAACAGCTGAAAAGCAAGGAGCCCCCGGTGGCGTAATGGGGTAAAGCCTTGTAACCTGAAGGTTGGGTTGCTGACCTGAAGGCTGCCAGGTTCGAATCCCACCCGGGGAGAGCGCGGATGAGCTCCCTCTATCAGCTCCAGCTCCATGTGGGGACATGAGAGAAGCCTCCCACAAGGATGGTAAAAAACATCCCCTGGGCAACGTCCTTGCAGATGGCCAATTCTCTCACACCAGAAGCGACTCAGGTTGCTCCTGACACACACACAAAAAGCTGAAAAGCAGATGTTGAAAGGTACACTTTAAACCCAATTCTGCCTAGAATCGTGTATGTGCGCATATGACGTCCAGTGCATCTTGAAGACAATTTATTTTTAAAAAACTTCTGGCAGATGTCCCCTGTCCATTTGATCCTCTTCAAAGGAAGATGTGAGGACAGCAGGGGACCATATCCCAGGACTGACAGATCTGTGTGTGGTCTTGCTTTCAGGTCCTGGGAATTTTTGCCCCACTTTTAAAACCCACATTTTGATGCTGTCTGGAAGTGCCCCTAGAATTTTAAAGTTGGAAGAGATCCCAAGGGCCATGCAGAAATACACTGTCAAAGTACTTGAGATAGGGATCTAGCTTCTGTTAAATAATCTCCAGAGAAAGTGTCCATCATGTTCTGAGGCAGCATGTTACACTGTTGAATTGCTTTTACCATCCATATTTCTTCCTAACGTTTAGATGGAATCTCCTTTCCTGTAGTTTGAATCAATTGCTCTGCGTTTTAGTCTCTGGAGTATCAGAAAACAAGCCCGCTCCCTCTTCAGTATGACATCCTTTCAAATGGTTATCATGTCCACTCTCAATTTTCTCTTCCCCAGGCTAAACATACCCAGCTCCCCAAGCTGCTCCTCATAGAGTTTGACTTCCAGACTTTTTATTAGTGCCCTTCTCTGGACATGTTCCAGCTTGCAAATATCTCTCTTGGATTGTGGTGCACTTCTGCTAAAGCTAAGAGAACAATAGCAGGTGGAAGGCTGCATGATTCTTATCTGTGTTCTAGAAGATTCAAATACATTCTCCACTATTGCAAGCTAAACTGAATTCTTGCACTCAAATATCTAAATACTATTTTCAGTGTTGGACACCTGCTTCTAGCTCTTTCTTTCTCATCTACCTGTTTTCATTCACGTTGTATCTAACTTATTGAGATAAATCTGTGGATAAACATTTTGAGGTTACAGTGGTTTACAAAAATAGCCTTCCTGGTTCAGAGTGAAGGCCTATATGTTGTTTCATCTTCTTTCCTAGTGACCACCTAGATGCTTATGGGATGACCACCACAGGATATGAGGCCAAAGGTCCACTAATCCTACAGTCAGGACTCCTGCTCTAGTTCTTCTATCTGTAAAAGTTCTAAAGACACAAAAGCCTGGCTCATACTCAGTTTGTTAATTCTACATCAAGCCTACAAAACTATTCAAAGATCAGTCAAACAAATTGGATGGCATATGTGATATCTGAAAAAGTGCAGATGTAGGTGCCCCTGATACCTCTGTCTACAAAGAGCTTGCCTGAAAGGCAGCTTCTGTGTAACAACGGTGTTGTTTCCAAGACACTTATGCTCAAGTGTACTGTCTTTCCCACTCTGTGGTTTTACAAGGGAATCAATCAGAATATTCAGAAAAAAGGAAGCCAGCTGAAACATTGTAGAGATGCTTTCGTAATGGATCAAAACCACTTTTTTCTCAAGCTATCCTGTGAGGTTTTGATAAATCCCTTCTGCAGTTTTTCCATTCTGTAGCAGTAAAATATTCAGCAAGAAATCAACATATTTTAATAATCAGGGATAAGCAGCTAAAAAAAGGAAATTGCCTTGGGAAGGTAGAAACATTTTGTGCCAGTGATTTCTTCCATATGTTACTCTGTACATACTAACAAATAGCTTGCATCAATTTGATCACTGTCATAACTGCTACAAAATAATGTTATTAAAACGAGGATCCATAACTACACAAGTGTAATGCAACAGTGTAAACATAACTGTAGGATTTCTTTTTTGTTTTCATTGTGCGATATATTAGAAGCATCCTATACTATGTTCTCCGCTTTTGACTATTGCCATAATGGTCTCTGGATACCCCAAAATAGGATTGCATGAACTAAGGTTTATTGTCAAAAGTGGAATAATTCAGACTTTCAGTTAGTTAGCTATTAGGCATGTGCAAAAGACGTATTGTAAGTGGGAAGCCATATCTGAAGCGTTTCCATGGCTCACACCAAATATTTTAGAATCAAAACATACCCCATACTTTTTTGTTTTAGTTTTGTAAATCTCAGAAGGCTCCCAAAGTCAGTTTCATATTCAGTGCAAGGAAGCAAAGCCATCAAGCCAATAATTCTGTTATTGATGTTTTAAAAGGTGCTTTTAGGATGTTTTTAGGATGTTTTTTAAAGATGTTTTTAAGATGTTTTTAAATTGTTGATTTTAGCCGGTTCTTGTAAGCCGCCCCGAGCCCTAGGGGAGTGGCGGCATATAAGTTTGATAAATAAATAAATAAATAAATAAATAATGCTGCCTGTCTGCCTTGCCATTCTTCTCCCTGGAATTAATGGTGTCTCGGCATTACAAGTGGTGAAAACAGGGAGCAGTGCATTTTGAGAACGTCACATAACTCTAGGAAATGTAGTTTGGGAAGGCGAGGAGCCTTATCGTCCTATAGAATATTTTGCTTTGTTTGGTCTCCACCAATTTAGGAAAGTTTCTGCCACAAAAGCAAATTTATGGGGGAAGCATAACTTCTTTCAAAGTAAAGACTATACAATTAAATAGGAAATAACACTTTGAAATTAGGAACAGATTTATTATTTTTAAAAAGTTTATAAAAACTTTAAAAATTCACCAAAAATCCGTTGATAAGTTGAAACATTCTGAAATTTGGTGGGGTAACAGTGGTAAATGTGTTCTACCATTGAGCAAGTTTCACCCGAATAGCTTTAAAAATGAGGGAGAAAAGAGCCCTTGAAGTTTCCCAGTTATAGTAATTTAATTATATGCAATTACTGCAATGCAATAGTAACAAAATTTCATTAGTCTCGTTATAGTATTGAAATTTTCACTAAGTATACTTTATAAACACTTTAGAAATGAAGTGCCAGTGCCTCCCAGTTTTGTTGTGACTTTTTTAAATGGCTCGCACATGCTTACTAGCTATTATTGCCTCCCTTTCCTGTTAGTGCTCAGGGAGAAGGGCAAAGTGAGTCCTGTGGACTGCATGTGGTGCCAACACCATTTTTTTGCATCCACAAACCACCCCAGACCACCTCTATCCCTGATCACCACCTATTTATTGGAGCCCCTAGTGGCACAGTGGGTTAAACTCTTGTGCTGGCAGGACTGATGACTTGAAGGTTGAATTGCTGACCTGAAGGCTGCTGGTTCAAATCCAACTCGGGGAGAGCACAGATGAGCTCCCTCTATCAGCTCCAGCTCCATGCTGGTACATGAGAGAAGCTGCCCACAAGGATGGTAAAACCAAAACATTCCTGGACTTCCCCTGGGCAATGTCCTTGCAGACAGCCGGTTCTCCCAAACCAGAAGCAACTTGCAGTTTCTCAAGTCATTCCTGACACGTAAAAACAATCCTATTTATTTCCCATTTTTTCACAGTTTGGAACTCAAGGCAGCTTCCAACAGCTAAGAATCAAACTCAAAAAACAAAAATAATTAAACTTGTGTGGATGCAGTTTTAACTCCCTCTTTGAGGATCTTCCTGAATGTCACAGTTTTCTTAGACAAAGAAATACTTAGAAACTGTTTTGCCAGTCTTCCTCTGTAATCTATCTGGTATTCATTGGCAGTCTCCCATTTGAATACTAACCAGGGATTATCCTCATTAACTTTCAAGATTAGAATACTTTCCCCAAATACTTTCAATTTCTTTTTTAGAATAAAAATAACTCCTAAATAAGCTTCACCATTATATCTATTTAATTTGCCTGTCTAACCCTTACTTCTCAAAAGCAGGCAGTTTCCAGCCCAAAATGAACCTGGAAGTTTCATCATATCACTTTCAGTCCAGTGGTAAAATACTGATATGATCTACCAAAGGATGATGTGAGGGTGAAAATGGGTCCCAACCCAGTGCAGTTGCTCACCAAAGAGTGGACAATTAAGGATACTCATGGCTTGAAATATTCAAATTCCTTTTCTCCACCCCCTGCAATTATACAGGACCTCTCTGGAGGAAAAATCATAAACAATGCAGGATGAGTGCAAATGAAAAAGGAGCAAGGCACAGCATTCTTTAACTGGAGTGGACTACTTTGGAGAGAGGTAAGCTCTCCTTCTTTGAAGGTCACTGTAACAGATCTTACCTACCTCCCAAAGTTGGTATGTGGCCCACGTTGCAGGACTGGTGTGCAGCCAATTTGTAGGCAGGACCATAAGTGGCCATTTTGTAGACCTCACTGACAGCAGCTCAGTAGAGCTAAGGGAAGGATCCATTAGCATAGATGCTTCCTGATTGGCTGAAAGTAAATGAGATGTTGCTTATCAACTGAAGGTGTGTGGAGCCAAAGTGACAGTTGGGGGTGACTGGCTGAACATTCTTTTTTCAGTTAGTCAGGTTTTGGAAATCAAGTGAGTTGGAGTCTGGTTTTGGAAGTCAATTTTTAGGAGTTGGTTTTGGAGAAGGGAACTGTTTCTTAAAAGGCAGCCTCTTTGAGGAAATATAGTTAGAGCCTTTAAGAAGGGAAAGGCTAAAGACTATATGGCGATTGCCTAAGGAATTGCTGTTTAAATCCTGGGAGAATTGGATTTAAATTTTCCTGTTTATGTTTCCTTGGCAAAGGAACAGAGCCACACATACACTAGTTCATAATTAACATCTTTGGAAGAGAAAAACCATAAGCCATTATTGTAACCACTAAGCATCTGCACTGTATAGTATTACTGAAACCATAATGCTTATTTACCTCACAAGTTACAAAAACAAACTGTTATTGTTTCTCCTCATTTAAAGTGTCGTGTCTGTCTCTCAAAGTAATAATATACAAAGAAAAGAAGCTCCTGAATACATAAATGGTGGCAGCAGAAATAGTAATCCCTGCAATTCTGACCAGTTGAAGAAAATCCTCCTTACTGTATATTGTTTTTAAAAAACCCATCCTCCATAGTCGCTACACCCCCAAAGCATCTTTGGATGGGCATCTTTCAGGAGTGCTTTACCTCTTAATTCATGTATAGCAATGGGTTGAACTAGATGGCCCTTGTGGTCTCTTCCAACTCTAAGATTCTATTATTCTATGAGTGCATGGACAACCTAAAATACGAGGCATGATTATAGATAGTTTTTTTCATATGTTTGAATAAATTTATCCTAGAGAAAGCCAGCAGAAAGAAACTGCATCTAGGCATGCAAGTCAACACATAGGATCAGCTGCAAAAGGCAATATGAACTTACTATTTATGCAGAATAGGATTTCAGGACACCAGTGATCTTCTTGATAGGAAGCCACTTTCTGTCTAGACTTCCAGACAGCATAATTTTTTTTACTCTTCCCTGGTATTAAAGTTTCTATAATTTATAGAACAAATAAAATTCTGAGCAGATGGCTTCCCCGGGATGGTGGTATATGATTCTTTGATTAGATTGAATTTTTTCCCTTTCAGAAAAGCTGGTGTCGCTCACATATTTCTTGTTTCAATATTCTCAAAGCAGATGATATCTAGTCACTTTCCATCATTCTGTCACAGTGGCTTCCATAATGTGTAGACATCCAATTGTCCCTCTTTCCAACAAGTTTGAAAAGGCCATTTATAAACCAAGCAAAATGCAATATTTTTCAAACTTTTGATGGGACTGCAGGTAACAGTGTGAAGAAAATTAAAAGAGTTTTTAAAATCTTCAAACATAATCAGTATTCCTCAGACATGTTAGGATCCAAGTATCTGATTTAATTGTTTCTGTCATCAAAGCCTGAGAGGGAATTGTGTGACTCAGACTCCAGAAATGAATAGAAAAAAGGCTCACTTGTTGCCTGTTTTAAAAAAAACTGCCTCATGCAGTCTGCTAGTATAGCAACACATGGTGACAAATGACCATTTAGATAGGAAGTGAGGAGAGTTGTGTCCTAATACACATAGAGGACACTAGATGGAAGAAGACGGATCCAGATATCTGCAGGTGTCGAGGCATGACAGCATTAGATCATTTCTTCCATACAATACAGTAGGTAATGTACTTTTCCAAATGGATGGTTTCATTGTTTCACATACATGCTTTTCCTTCTCCTGACAAACTTACTGTACTTACTTATTTACTTAGGTGATCCCTCATAGCTCGAGGATGATGGCCCTCCAAGTGTAGTGTCTTGGCGGTGGATGCGTAGGTGGCTGCGGAGACTTATTCTTGACCAGTATGTTCTTCTGCAATGAAGACATCGGTTTCCAGATGGAAGGCAGCCCCAGTCAGGGTTGGCTTGATGCGCCTTCCTCTTGGCACGTTTATCCCTTAAGCCATCCATTCGTGCCTCTTCGAATTCTGCAGCACTGCTGGTCACAGCTGACCTCCATTCAGAACACTCAAGGGCCATGGTTTCCTAGTCCTCGGTGTCTATGCCACAGTTTTTAAGCTTGGCTTTGATCCCATCTTTAATTCTCTTTTCCTGCCCACCAACATTCCGTTTCCCATTCTTGAGTTGGGAGTATAGCAACTGCTTTGGGAGATGGTGATCAGGCATTTGGACAACGTGGCCAGTCCAGCGGAGTTGATGGCATAGGAGCATTGCTTTAATGCTGGTGATCTTTGCTTCTTCCAACATGCTGCCATTTGTCCGACTGTCTTCCCAAGATATTTGAAGAATTTTTCGGAGGCAATGCTGATGGAATCTTTCCAGGAGTTGAGTGTGACGTCTGTAGGCAGTCCATGTTTTCCAGGCATATAGCAGGGTTGGGAGGACAATAGCTTTATAAACAAGCACCTTGGTATCCCTATGGATGTCCCGATCCTCAAACACTCTCTGCTTCATTTGGAGAAGTGGTGCACTCGCAGAGCTCAGGTGATGTTGTAGTTCAGCGTCAATGTTGACTTTTGTGGAGAGATGGCTGCAAAACTTGTATTGGCTTGTCCAGAATTGCATGATATTTCAAAACAATCAATGTACCATCATATTCAATTGCCTGAATTTATCTCTTATATATATGGTGCTGGGAACACAGCAGCCCACAACCAAGTTATGCTATTTTATTTTCCTGCCATTCACCTTCTGTTCACATCTGAATATTCCTCTTAAGTAACTTTTTCTAATTACTTGTTCCTATACAGAATAGTTTACTAGGGTAACAGGCTCTCCCCAAAAGGTATGGAGTTTGACACATCAACATGGAACCAACCATCTTAAAGGCCCATTTATTTGAAAGGAAGCATGCTGTTTTTAAGGGCACATAATTGAGGCTTCAATCCTATACTTCCTGATGCAGTACAGGATGGATGTTGGAAACAGAGCTCTGGGTTTGGATAAGCATGCATAGCATTGATGGGATTTACTATACAAAATCAATCCTCAAAAAAACAAAATCCAGACCTTGTACTAAAATACGATGGAAAGAACAATAATGACTGATCAAAACAGATAAAACTGTAATCTTGTTTAGTAATAGTGGCGACATCTGATCCAGTCGTTTATAGAAATGCAAAGAATCACATTTCTACCTAAATCTCAACAGAACAGATGTCAGATGAGTGTTTCTGGGGACATTATTCCTCAAGAGAGGTGTTATTACAAAAAAGGTACTTTCTCTGGCCTCCACCTGTCTAACATGTGAATAAGTTCAGAGCAGCCTACTGGTTGGTGAAACATAAGAGATGCTATATTAATTGTCGTAACGAATTCTTAACATTCAAATAAAACATATAACTCTCACAATGCTGCCTTTCGTGAGGAGCCCCAGGTGATGCAGTGGATTAAACCACTTAGCTGCTGAACTTGCTGACTGAAAGTTCAGTGGTTTGAATCCATGGAGCAGGGTGAGCTCTTGTTGTTAGCCCCAGCTTCTGCCAACCTAGCAGTTTGAAAACATGCAAATATGAGTACAGTGTTCCCTCACTTATTGCAGGTGTTAGGTTCCAGGACCACCCGCAATAAGTGAAAATCCATGAAGTAGGGACACTATATATTTATACATTATTTTAGTAGTTATACACTATTTTAAGTCTTTATCAACCAAACATGTGTTGATAAATCACCTTCTCCTCCTCCCATTGTCGCTTGGGCTGCTTTATAATATTCTTTTAGAGAAAAACCGCAAAACAGTGAATCTGCAAGAAGCGAACCATGAAGTAGTGAGGGAACACTGTAAATCAATAGGTACCACCCGGGCGGGAAGATAACCGTGCTCCATGCAGTCAAGCTGTCCAAATGACCTTGGAGGTGCCTGCGGACAATGCTGGCTCTTTGGCTTAGAAATGGAGATGAGCACCAACCCCCAGAGTCAGACATGATTGGACTTAATGTCAGGGGGAAACCTTTACCTTTACCTAATGCTGCTTCATTCATGCTCAAACACTGAGTGTCAATATCCAAGTCCAGATATACAGAGGATTCTTAAATTAAAGACTAAATCCACAATCTGAAGTCAGTGTCCAAATTCCAAGGTCAAACAAGCCAGTAAGGACCTCATCACATTGAGGTCCTCAATCTGGGCTATAAAGGGAGGCAGATTCAACACAGATTGTGTCAAATCCAGCATGGGAAAGCCATTGCCCCATGTCCTGCCCAGATCACTTCTTCTTATCCCATGGGGGAAGCGTTGCTGCCCGGCTTTCCCCTATTGTTTTGTATGCTGCCTCCTGAGATGCCCACACTCTCTTGAGGCACGGAGCCCTGCTAGAAGTAGATCAATGTCATGTGATGGGATCTGGATGGCTTTGTGCCTGAAGAGAGATGCAAGCATCATGGGACAGTCAATTTTGCCCAACTAATGATGTGGTAAGTAACAGTATAACTAATTGCAAGACAAAATCCTAAGTACTCAAGTCCAAGTCCAGTCCAGGGTTCACAAAACCAGTCACACACTGAGTTCATGATAACATCATCCAGCAAGATGACGTCTCCAGCAACAAAACGGAGAACTTGAGTCTTTTATGCTAAGGCCACATGTGTTGCTTGTGGATAGCCTATTTCTCAGCTAACCTGGCAGATCTGCATAATTGATCTTGCTCATTGCGAAATTGCACATAAGAAGGAGCAGTTAACCCTTCATCAGCCTGCTCTGAAGCGATGGCTCCTTCTTGCTCCTCTTGCTGGGATGTGGTGGCTACTGATAAAGGTTTTTCCTCTGCAGCTACTACACTCTGCTCTGAAGGCTGCTGAAAGTTGTTTGTCTGTAGCTCCAAACACTTGTCCTCACTTTCAGAGCTGACCAGGACAGTAATGTATCTTCCATTAGTTTGTCAGGCACATGCTTTCCTACCTTTGTACAAGATGACCAAAGTCTGTGTCATGATTCAGGTATGTAGAGTCCCTGTCCTTTTGTAAAACCCCAAAATGTAAGTTTCTGATGATCCCGTCAACAGTCTAAGCTGATACAGTCTAACAAACTATTTCCTGCCAGATTTCTCCAGGGTGAGCATTTCATGCATAACCACTTTAGACTGACAGCCCTATATTGCTAATCTCTGACAGTTCTATATTGCCAATCACCTATTCTTGACAGTTTTCTGGAACACAAGTTAGAAGCTCTGAATATTAACCACACTTGAAAAATCCTGTATTGTAGTTAGGATTGCTTTCAACTAGGTGTCTCGGCTTGAAGCTCAATTAGTTATTTGGGGGTCCTTGTTCCAATGGTTCATAAATATAATAGATGGCTAATTAGTATCTAAAGTGGAACAAATACATGAAAGTGTTAATTATCATTCAAGAGCAATTTCAAAAGACTATGTCGCATCTCACACTCAATAAAATGCTGAAGTCAGTTTTAGAGTATTTAAAAGCAAAAAGGTCATGAATGACTATATTGTATCTGAGTGAATTTGGTCTTTATGCAAGCCAATCCTGTATGCATATAGTTGCTGAGTATCTCACTTGTTCATTCTGCTAAAAAAGCTTTCCATGTCTTAATACGATTGATGTCTTAATCTTCTACTTTAAAATGTTCCACTAAATGGCAATTTTTGCTAATGTTAGCATCACTACTTCCCTCTTCATTTCTTCTAAATGTCCATATTCACCTTGCATTTTCTCTTCTCATTTGGGTTAGTGAATAGGTAGACTCGCAATTTAGGTAGCTGTGATGAACAATCACAACAATAAAATCTTTTCAGCCCCTTTCCTCTTCTCCTTGATGGCATAATTGAAAGTTGCATCTGATTGGAAGTGTAAAGAATACTCAGAAATTTCTCGTTCTCATCAAGAAAGGGTGACTTGACATCACCTGTCAAAGAAAGGGTCAGCTTCCATGAATTTTTCATTATTCGGGACTTCTTTTGTGAAAAATTCATTTGTGCACAAATGTATTCTTTTTAGCCCAAAGAACTTTTTGCTCTTCATTTGTATATTGTTTTCCATCTTAAAATAAAATTCACAAACTCTTATAAAATTACCCAGTGGAAAGAAAACTTTGTAAACATTTAAGATTATTCATTCTTGCATGAAAGACATTCACTTCTAATACTATTTTGTATAGATATGTATCTGCAAAAAAATCAATACTAGTATAATTTTGTGTTTCTCAAGCTTCTGGGAAATGTTGTAATTCTCTGTGAGCAAGGGTGAAAGGTCTTTTTATCACCTGTATTATCTGCTGACCTAGATATTCAAGGCCAGGGACGGGGCTCTGCTAATTAGTTGGGAGAAGTATAAGGATGATAACATCAAATTTGATGGTCATTACTACAACATGGAATGCCTGTTAACATTTTTTTCAGGAAGTTAAATCTGACAGAAGTTAAGAAGGGTCAGATCAGTTCGCTAACCGATAGGAAAACCATAGGTGTTAACACTTAATTATATTTTCATACCTCTCATTCCAGGTCTCTTAGATGTCACTCCTCTTATGTGCAGCTTTAAAGATTAAAATGAAATGATTCAAGTGAAATTTATTTCCAACATGAAGCTCACACATTAACCAGCCAACCATCACACTGAAGTTCTCCACAAAGAAAAATGCTGCAAATTTTCTAAAATCATTTCAAACAATATAATCTAGTTCTCTAAGCAGCATGTCAGAACACCATCTAATTGTTCAAGTTGTAAACTGACATTTATCCATATCACGAAGAGCCTTTAACTGAGCATTAAAACATTGGCACATAATCCAACACACACCAGGATGCCAGGATAAGTTTGTGAATTCATTAAAAAGAACAAAGAATATGAGGGATATGCTGTTGATGTGAGAATTTAAAGAACAAAGTCATCGCAAAACACATATGGTCATGCCCATTGGATTCCATCCTGGGAGAAAGGCAAGATATAAATTCAATGCATAAAAAAATGCAGACATAGCACTTTAAAAATAATACAAACTGTAGATGATCTTAACTTTGGATGGTATGTTTTTTTTATCAATTTGCTATCCTTACTAACATTTTTGTCATTTATAGCAGACCCGCACAACATGTGACCCATGCAGCCCACAGAAGGATTTCAAGTGACCCAAAGAGGCCACCACTCTCACTAGTTCTCCTGACACCAGTCATGGGAGTTGTAATTTAACCTTTCTCAACAAAGAGAGCCGATGTCTCACCAAATTATAAACCCTATGATCCCTTTGCTATCAAAGACAATTCTCTCTCCACCTGTCTCCAACCTGGATGAGGCAGAGAGGAAAAGGCAGTCTGGAGAAGGGGAGATGGCCCAACCTGGAGGTACATCCTGGCTTGCCTCTCTCTACCTCACTCTGTTCCCCCTTACCTATGGCATCCATGCTGCAGACCCGGAAATGCTGCCTGTGCTTTGGTGAGATTTGCTTGGGGAGATTGACAGGGATCCTGAGGACTCACTTGTCTCCAATGCCATCAGCAATGCACCCACTTGCTGGTTTGTTTCTGTGGGGACGGGAAGAGATGCATTGGTCCAGCTTGGAGCTGGAGGGGTGGGAGAGGTGATGGAGAGAGGTACAATGATGGTGTCTTCATGCATGAAGAGGGCTTCAATTTTTATGCCAAAGTTGTCAGAGGCGGCTCAAACTGGGGTTCAAAAAAAGGTGACCCTGGTCAGAGTCTTAAGCAGATATAAGTAAAGGTAAAGGTTTCCCCTGACGTTAAGTCCAGTCATGTCTGACTCTGGGGGTTGGTGCTCATCTCCATTTCTAAGCTGAAGAGCCGGCGTTCTCCGTAGACACCTCCAAGGTCATGTGGCCGGCATGACTGCATGGAGTGCCGTTACCTTCCCGCCGGAGCGGTACCTATTGATCTACTCACATTGGCATGTTTTCGAACTGCTAGGTTGGCAGGAGCTGGAGCAACAGCGGGTGCTCACTCCGCTCCCAGGATTTGAACCTGGGACCTTTCGGTCTGCAAGTTCAGCAGCTCAGTGCTTTAACACACTTCGCCACCGGGGCTCCTAGGCGGATATAGAACCATATAATCCTAGAATTAGAAGAGACCTCAAGGGCCATCCAGTCCAACTCTCTGACCATGCAGGAACACACAGTCAAAGAACTCCCAACAGATGGCCATCAGATTCTGAAGGTGTAGTTAATTGATATTTGCAAAACAATTTAATAATTATATCTTTACTTGGAAAGTGAGGCACTAAAAACCTATCTGCGACCTGAAGAAGTGTAGGCAATTTTAATTTTGGCCCCTTACTACTGCCAAGTTATGCAAGACCATTATTATCAATTGGAAATATTTTTTTTAAACTATGTCGGAAAACAATAAAGTTTCATAATAATAGATAGCAGAATACTTATGCAGCATGAGCCACAGGGAGGTTTATCTTTCATCACTTGGGGCCCTTTCACACATCCTTATAACCCAGAATATCAAGGCAGAAAATTGCACAATATCTGCTTTGAACTGGGTTATCTGAGTCCATACTGCCATATATCCTAGTTCAAAGCAGATAATGTGGGATTTTATTCAACTGTGTAGAAGGGGCCTTCTTTGTACCCAGCTACGCCCAGGAAGGAGAGTCTTTGAAGACTTTTCAATGTTTATGCCATATGTCTCTCAGACCAGATATAACCCACAATTTTCCATTCACTTTTCAGTTTGTTGAAAAAGTTACAACTATGAAAAAGTTACATAGTTGTGGGGTCTATGGATTTGCTCCCCTGTCCCTGTAGATACCAAAATCTGTAGATGCTCAGCTCCCATTATATGCAAAGGCATTGTAAAATGGTTTTCCTTGCCTAAAAAACCCTAGGAAATTCAGGGGTCACCATAAATGTGGATAGTTCACTTGAAGGCACATACACACAAACTCATGTGTTCATAATTCTATTTGGTAACTCCCCAAAGAAGGCCTGAGAATAATTATAAGATGAAGCATGTAAGGCTTTTCAATAACAAATTTCACATTATAGCATTTTGAGATGTATCGCCTTCATTTGTGGGGTCTAGTGGGCATTCTCCAGGTTTTTCTTGCCCTGCTAATTAGCGCAATAAGATTCTGCTGCATTGAAAGGGAAAACAAGTATGTTTTTGCCTCAGTGTATGTGCCATCTATCTCAAACGGTGGCAGAATGTGCTAATTATGTGGCTAATCAGGATATGATTGTCTAATTAAATTTGCATGGGCGGCTGGGGATTTTGGGCCATGGATCATATCTTTGTTGTCTGTCTTCCTTTGTTTTTCCTCATGTTACTTTAGTCCTTGATCCATTTCTAAAGGAGACCTGTATTTGTTATGTATAGAATGGGATTTGGCTACACCTTTGCTTTTACTGCTGTTGTAACCGTTTCAAACTGATGTTGTTTGCTTGCTCTAAAACAGTGTTTCCCAACCTGGGGGTCGGGACCCCTTGGGGGGTCATGGGAGGTTCAGAGGGGGCGGCAGAAATAATCAGAAAACACATATTTCTCATGATCTTAGGAACCCCTTTGGCAGAGAAGGCTGAAGTTCCCTCCGTCTGTCCTTCTCTTCCTTTTTGGAAACAGACGGCTAATCCTCCCACCAAAAGCCCTCCTTCTGCTGTGATTGGACGGCCTCTCAGCCAAGGGGGAGGGCTGTTTCTGAGATTCTTTGATTGTAGGTGAACTATAAATCCCAGCAAATGCAATTCCGAAATGTCAAGGTCTACTTTCCCCCCAAACTTTACCAATGTTCACATTTGGGCATATTGAGAATTGGTGCCAAGTTTGGTCCAGATCCATCATCGTTTGAGTCCACAGTGCTCTCTGGATATAGGTGAACTACAACTCCAAAACTCAGGTCAATGCCCACCAAAGCCTTCCAGTATTTCCTGTTGGTCATGGGAGTTCTGTGCACCAAGTTTGGTTCAATTCCATCATTGGTGGAGTTCAGAATGCTCTTTGATTGTAGGTGAACCATAAATCCCAGCAACTACAACTCCCAAATTACAAAATCAACGCAACCTCACCAGTATTCAAATTTGGGCATATCAGGTATTTTTGCCAAATGTGGTCCAGTGAATGAAAATACATCCTGTATATCAGATATTTAAATTGCAGTTCATAACAGTAGCAAAATTACATATGAAGTAGCAACAAAAATAATTTTATGGTTGGGGGGTCACCAGAACATTTTGTGTGTAGGCATGGAAAATGTCCTTAAGTGTCCTTTGTGTCCTTTGACACTTAAGTATGGCATCTAAGATCTGAGGGCCTTCCTGATATAGTTTAAATTGGGCAGAAAAGGTAGTGACACCATGAATGAAAACCAACACGTCAAAATCAGGGATCTGAGAGCACAGCACAATGAAGAAGTTTTGACCAGTGTATATTTGTTTTCTCTTTCCCATTCTTGAGATTTCCACAGAATCCTAGAATATTTTGACCTCAGATGTATTCAGGTGCAATTCAGGAATGGATGCTTCCCTTGTGGTATATTAAGGAAGTCTTCACAAGCTGGACCACCTGAACATGGGTTTCAATTGTAGACTACGTGTGTTATTATTGCATAGCAGTTGCAATTTGAATCTGAATATATGCTTTTAAAAGAATGGATGTAGGTATGTGGTGAGTTTATTGTTTCACTGTATGTAGAACACAACCTGATTTTCATGTCTGCTTAATTTTGCAGTCGCCACTTCTGTAGATGTGATCTCTGCTCATGTCTTGAATGAACAATAGGGTGCCTAGAAAATTTTATGGCTGTCTCATGCAAAAAGTTGCTTTGCAGAGTGGAGTGCTAGGACAGCTTGATATGTTATGCTGGGCTGGTATAAATCACTCTGGATGCCAGCTGTCTCCTTGTGGCAGCTATTTTGCCATTTGCTGCAAGCTACTCCTTTTCATGCTGAGCCAGCAAATTTCTCCAGACTTCTTTCTGTCTTTCTGGTGGTCTTTTATATTATTTGTAATCAGAGATTCCAAGACAGTTTACACACACACACACACACACACACAAATACAGTCTACCATGTGGTGAACTTTGCACATGAGAAGCATCGTAGAGTAATTATCAATTGCAGAATGATTTAAAACAGCTGGACTTGTAACTAATGCTAAATTGCTCAGAACATTTATGGTCTCTATGCAAGAGAGCATACTATAGGGAAGTGCCAGTTCTGGGGGTTATGGCAGAAATAACCAATTACACATAATGGATTACTTACAAATAATGGCCCTTGTGCAATCCAGATTGTATCTCCCTGCAGTCCTAGGAAGCATAGGACAACTGAGAAAGATGATGGGAGTTACAGCTGGAAGGGAGACACTGTTCCTACCTGAGCTAAGGCATAACTTACTAATTGAAAGAGTAAAAGATATTTTTTCAAGGAAGCAGAATAAATATTTTATTGCAAGTACAAAGCAGTCTAGTATTTATATTAACTTTCTCCTATCTGATTTTTCATCCCAATGTACATGCTAAGACACCAGTTCATCTATGTCAGATACATTATCTCAACAATGAAATTCCAATGAATGTAATACAGTAGAGTCTCACTTATCCAACATAAACGGGCCGGCAGAACATTGGATAAGCGAATATGTTGGATAATAAGGAGAGATTAAGAAGAAGCCTATTAAACATCAAATTAGGTTATGATTTTACAAATTAAGCACCAAAAGCATCATGTTATACAACAAATTTGACAGAAAAAGTAGTTCAATATGCAGTAATGCTACATAGTAATTACTATATTTACAAATTTAGCACCAAAATATCACGATGTATTGAAAACATTGACTATAAAAATGCATTGGATAATCCAGAATGTTGGATAAGCGAATGTTGGTTAAGTGAGACTTTACTGTAAATATTTTTACTTTTTACATTTTTATTCCCTTTGACCTGATTAATTACAAGCTTCTCTACACTGCCATAGTAACCCAGATGTAATTCAGATAATTCAACCTTTGACTTTACTGCAATATGTTAGACATATATATATTGTAATCTTTGGTTGTTTTAGATTAAGAATTTTCTTATTTTATGTGTAACAATAATTCTTAAATACCATTAATTGTAAGACACACACTAATTTCAGTGCCACCAACAGAAAAAAGATTTATTTACATAATTAAAAAGGCACCCATGATTCTAAGATGCACTCCATTTTAGAGATATTTATATGGGAAAAAGTGTGACTTAGAATTGAGTAAATATGGCAATTTCATAATATTATTGCATTTATGTTCACTTCTTGTCTGACTATTTTTTTTCCTCATGTGTTTGTTGGTGTCTTGAACAGTTACTGCTGCCTTGCCACCTTCCTTATGCCCATTTATTTATTTTTATTTATTATTAGACTTGTATACTGCTACTCCCAGTTTGGCTCGGAGCGGTTTACAAAAATAGATTAAAACAATACACTTAGCTTTAAAATAACAATAAAAACAATAAAAACAACAATAAAAACAAAAATAAAAACAGATATAGCCCCGAGTTTTTCACCCATTGAAAGCTTGTCGGAAGAGCAAGGTTTTGCAGGCTTTCCGAAAGGCAAGTAGGTCTCGGATAGTTCGAGTTTCAACTGGCAAGGCATTCCATAAATGAGGGGCTACAATCGAGAAGGCTCTCTGCCTAGTGGAAGACAAATGATAAGTCTGTATGTTAGGGACTTCAAGCAAATTTTGGTTTTCGGACTGAAGTAATCTCTGGGGTTGGTAGGGGGATAAGCGGGCCCTCAGGTACGCCGGCTCCAAACCATGTAAGGCCTTAAAGGTTAGAACCAGTATCTTGAAAGTAATCCGGTACTCAATTGGTAGCCAGCGCAGCTGTTGTAGAATTGGGGTGATACGCCACCTCGCCGGCACCCCGAGGAGAAGACGAGCCGCCGCATTCTGCACCAGCTTCAGTTTCCGGATCACTGACAAAGGAAGGCCAATGTTGCAGTAGTCGAGCCTCAAGATGACTGTCGCCTGGATCACTGTAGCCAGGTCGTTCCTAGATAGGTAGGGAACCAGTCGCCTAGCCTGACGTAGATGGAAAAACGCAGATCTGCTCACAGCAGAGACCTGGGCCTCCATTGTGAGCAGAGGGTCCAATAAGACATCCAGACTTTCCCAGTTCTTCTCTCTCTTTGAACTCACCTCCTACCACTGTCGTGCCTTCACCTTTTGTATTGTTGTATCTCCTATTCCACTCTCTTTCTCCTTCCCTCACTTTGTGATACCACATTTCCCTCTCTTGCATCTCATCATGCCTATCTCTTGCTCCCATTGCAATTTCACCTTCCCTAGCCTGTTTTCCCCTCTCTTCCTCATCCTGCCCTCCTTTCCAACCTACTCACCTTGCTCCCTCTGAGTGTGCTCCCGTCGTACTTCTTGCTCTCTGCCACATGTATTACCCGCTTCTGTCTCTAGTCTTGTGCATTTGTATAGGATCGTTATCTGTTTCTGTTTGTTTCATTTGTATGGCCCCCTTTTCAAGCACCGCTTCCAAAAATGATGCCATTCCAAATGAGCTTTTTTGTTCCACATCCAAAAACCCCCGAATATTTTTGTCCTATTGGTGGCAATGAACAGGTGATCATATACAAATGCCCCCTTTCCCATAGTTTTAGGGCTGCTGCTATTTTCCCCCTCAATAGGGAAACCTACCTTGTGCCACTGCTATTGAGGTCTCTTCATCAGAGATCTTTGGCGCGGGGTAAAGCATGTGGACCTGCCAGGGCTTTTCTGGGCCTGCACAGTTACCGAGCGGCAACCAGCAAGCTGCCAGCTCCACTCCAAGGATCTCTGATGAAGAGATCTCAACACAATCCCTCTTCTCTCTATAATTATGATGCCAAAAAGCAGGCTTGGAGCCGGTACCCACTCCCACCTGTTTTCGTATCCCATTCCATATTAACTGAACGGCACGAAATGAAACAGAAACACTAATTAAACAGATCTCCCTTCCTTGACTCACCTCATGCCTTCACAGTGGGGCCCTTGCTTACTTTTTATGCACTGCCACTCACATCATTCATCCTCCTGTCTCTCCTTCTTTCTCCCTCGCCTCAATCTACACTCTCTCATTTTACCCTTCATTTGTTTTTTGCTTGTCACTTCTTGCTCTCACTTCCTATACACCTGAAATTTCTTTTGCATTGGTTTTTTTTTTTTGCAGAACATTTGAAAGAAAGGTGTTCCCATGTTTTGATCCATACATTGGCTTCTACAAAGTAAAAAAGTAATTGTAAAAGAAAACATGAAGGTTTGGAATCTGGGCCAAACAGGCTCCCAATGGCATGTCTGGAATCTGGGCAAAACCCAGCCATCTGGGTAATATGGCAACTCTAGCTCCATTCTAGTACTTTAATTTCTGAAAGATAAGGCTTTATAGTAAAGTTAAGATTTTACAGCAAGTTGGGTCAAGGTTCATAGTACTGAAAACCAGCCAAGTAGGTCTGGCACATCAGGCAGAATATTCCACAAGCACTCCTCTCCAGTTCTGCCATAAAACACATCAATAATAGATCTGATACTTAATGATTTGCTTCTCTTTCTTGACATCCATTTACTGCCTGAAGCTGCTGTCTGATTCTGCCTTATGGCAGTGCACGCCCTGCGTATAACCCAAGATCTCCAGTGATGCAGCTATGCTTCCATTTATCATGAAAATAGTGGAAATATGTGTCACAATGATAATATGGATTGCCTATGGGAAGCGGCAGCTTACATCTGTAAAGGATTCCATTTGCATGCTCTAGTTCTCCACACAAATTTATCCCTGTTGGCATTTGAAGGGCATAATAATGAGCTATTTTGGAACATGTGACAAAGTCCTTGCATTCAGACAAACTTTACTGAGTATTTCAGTTTATTTCATGAGATAGTGGGTGGTAACAGTACTAAAAACAGTCCAATGTACAAAAACTTTATTAGGAATGTCCACCCCACTCCTACTGAACTGTGGCTCAGTTAATCAGAACCGAATATATAGTAGGTAGGGAATATAATGTAATCTACATTCATTTCATGAGAACAAAATTAAGATGGGGCACACCATTCACCATTCAACCCTAACACCAGCACTCGCATCTTGCTATATTTATTTTCTGAATCAGTTCCATCTATTTGTCTATCATCTTTATGTTTTAAAAAACATCCGTGGTTTTCTTCTGCTTACTGTAACAAAGCATTTGCCACAAGTTGGTCCCAAAAACTAATCAGAAATGTTTTGTGATTCTGGCTATAGTGAGAACAAGTGGTTGTAAAGAGAGTTTACAAATTTCCTTTTAAAAAATAAATAGTTACAGTTATACAGTCCACCCTCCACATTTGCGGGTTTCACTTTTGCAGATTGACTATCAAGCAAAAAGTGGGCACTAGAAATAACATCATATGAAAGCTGACTGGCACAACATCTGCTCTTGCGCTTTGCTACTCTGCTTCTGAATACGCATGCCCAGTGTGGAACACATCTCACCACATTAAAAGAGTGGATGTGGCTCATTAAGACATGCTGCATTATCACAGAATGTCTACGTCCCACACCACTGGAGAAATTATACTGTTTACCCAGTATTGCACCACCTGATATCCGCTGGGAAGTAGCAGCCAGCAAAGAAAGGACCAAGGTATTGACATCTTCGGCCCATCGTCTGTTGAGACATCAGTGACTTGGAAGGCGCTGAACAGATTGCACTCTGGCACCACGAGATGCAGAGCCAACTTTAAGAAATGGAGTTACAAAGTGGAGCCTACGACATGTGAATGTGGAGAAGAGCAAACCACAGACCACCTACTACAATGCAACCTGAGCCCTGCCACATGCACAATGGAGGACCTTCTTATAGCAACACCAGAGCACTCCAAGTGGCCAGCTACTGGTCAAAGGACATTTAGTATAATGCCAGGTTTTTAAACACACTACAACTTGTACCCTTGGTTCACTTCTGATACAACAAATAAATAAATAAATACTTTTGCAGACTTGATTAATACGTTCTCTCTAGAAAGCCCTCCTGCATGACTCTAATGTCAACTTCTACCATGGAATTATGCTGGAGAACCTCGAAAAACATTTCTATAAGCATTTGTAGGGTCCTCCCGCAAGACTTCAGTTGACCATAGAGTTCCATTGGAGATTATAGAAACTTTCAAGTTTAAAATATGTGTTTTTGTTTGTATTCTTTCTTCTTATCTGGGGGTCTTGTGCCCCAATGAAATAAATGTGGAAGGATGATAATATTTCTAGGACCTCAAACCAAATTAGTTACTGTTATGGTTATTATTTGAATTTTTTTTTACCTTGCTTATCTCTAAAATAAATACAATAGCAAAATACATGTGCCTCTCATCCATCTCATCATTGTCTTGATATTTACAAATGAGCATGAGGCATCACCAAAGCCATGTGATATCCCTTCTCTGTCATTTAGTGAGGTCATGCTCATAGCTCTAAAATTACAAAAAAAGCAATTTACTTTGGAAAAAGAGTTATTTAACTATTGGAAATCTTTCTAAAATATGAATTAATTGTTGCAATTTTTAGGGTTAGCCACTTTGAGTCTCCTTTGGGAGAGAAAAAAGTGTAATATAAGTAAATAAATGAAAATAAACATATTAATATTTCATATAGCACTGTACTTTCTTTTTGTTTTTAAATAATGCATTTCCTTTTTTTTTAAATCTATAGCTAACTGCCCTGTACATATGATAATACAGCCCTGCCCACCAAATTGTTCTTGGTTTCTTTGTTTTTAGGCCTGTCTCTGGGGTTATTTGGGGTGCTGTTTCAGAAAGTTCCATTGGATAGACCACATCAGCTTGAGTTTCTTAGATATGATTATCATGGTTTTCAATGGGCGAGCAGATGGCAATTGGTAAATGTCATATGTTCTGCATCTAAAAATCTAGAGCTAGATGAAGACCAAACTTCTGATCTCTTCCTGGACACAGAATTTTCCATGTGACAATGAGACAACACCATCTCTAAGCAACTTCCCCTTATAAAACAGTTGTGGAGATTAACAGAATACAGAAACTATGTAAAATATGTAATTAGGCATGTGCGATTGATTTTAAAAAGTTTCAGAAATCACTACAAAACTCGGGAGCACAGGCCTTTCATTTCTAAAGTGTTTCTAAAGCTGATAGGGGAAAACTGGTGGCATTTTTAGAATCAGCAGGTCAAATATACCCAGAAACAGGGTTAACATTTGAGGCACCAAAATGCATGTTGGCCAGTGTCTGGAATTACTGCTTGCACATAGAAAACTAGTAATTTGGGAGAAAGTTATGCTTTCTTAACAACTGGTTTATTTTATTTGGTTGAGTCTTGTAGGAAAATGGTGATAATTTTATGGCAAGCTTGGTGAATGACAATGAATAGCAATAAAAATAAGGGAGGGGAATGAAATTGAGAGAGAGAGATCAAGATTTTGACCTCTCTCAATGTTAATCTGCTCTGACTTTCTACCTTCTCTCCAGAGTCAAATGATTAGAATCTGGGAGAATAGCAGTAAACTCAACTGATACCAAAATGATGGTAACTATAGCATTCCAATTAAGGCTAATGAAGTCATCGATTTATATGTAATTTGGAAATCATAACAACAATAATTTGCCTTCTGGCCTATTTTCCAACTTTAAAAATATTTCATGAATACTGTACACCATTACTTGCTTTGCAGGATGTTAGTTTGGCTGAGAAGAAAACCAAGTAGGAAATGGGGTCACAATGTGAGAAAAAGAGATTTATTGTGAGACAGAATTCTGGGCCAGATCTTTTGTATCCAATTTTTCTGATGACACTCTTCAACTTACTTCATTTTCTCTATTTATCATTCATGTTGGGCCTTTCATGCAAGTGCTGAAGGAGATTGTAGCTTTCTACAGAACTCCTTTTGCTGAGAACTATATATCAGATCCTCTTTCAGAGACCAGGTTATTTGTCTGTAAGACTTAAAAAGAAAGTCTGTCTCCAAGTTGTGTTATCAATAGTAATGTTACAGAGAGCTAACCAGTAGCAGCTCTTTTGAGACGATATACGAGTCCAGAAGGATGGGAACAAGGAGAAGGATAGATTTGTTGGCATTTTCTTCCACCCTTGTGCCATCCTTAGGGAAAATGCTTGGCATCTTTGTGGATGTCATTTTGGCACCACATAGAAACCATTTTATTTATCTAAGTCTTTTAATTTTTGTTGTTTGATCTCTGACATGTTCTTAATATTGTCCTTTTTCCTTTGGATTCTGCTACTTATAGTCATGTCATGTTTTGATGTTTTTAATTGAAGTTTTGTTGTACTTCTAATTTTTTTTGCAGTGTAAGCTGCTTTAAGGATTTATTTGAATGGGATATGAATTTTAATGCTAAATATAGGACACTATCAATTATTTTGGTAACTCAACTTTCTCCCCAAAGGGACTTTAAACTTATATGGCTGGACATGGATAGGTTATACACAATTTACACCCAAACTGATGACTTTTCCAGCCAGAACTAAAAGACATGGTAGTGTCGCTTTCCCATTCCATCTCCAGAAACTGGTTCATGTGATAAAGGAGGAAATCCAGAAAATGATGAAAGCAGTTTGCTTAGACATAAATAATTTTTATTTATCAAACAATAGTGATTACAATAAAATTCTCAAATGAGCTTAACTTTTAAAGGCAAGGGAATGGGATGGGATGAGAACTACGGTATCTACAAAATCTACAAGTATAGACAAAACAACAACAACAATAAAAACATGAACTCTATCTGAATGAGCAAAAGGGTAAAACAAATAAATAAATGAGATGTTGTTGACTTCCAGTCTCTTTCATCATGGGATCCAGTCTTTGTTCTCTTTCAATTTTTATTTACAATTCACTATCTATATAGAATTTCCCTATTCTTCTGATTTAAATTATCATTCTCATTTTTTCTTGTTTCAAGTAATCTTTAAATAGTGTCCAATCTGTCATTTTTTTCAGGATGCCTTGGTAGTTTTTTAGATGATAGGTTAACTTGTTAACATACTCATAATATCTACGTATTTTCAGTATCCAGTCTTCCATTGTTGGGATTTCTTTAGACGTCCATTTTCTTGCATAAGTTATTCTTGCTGCAGTGAAAAAATAGTTAAATAATATTTCTTCATTTTTTTCTAATTTCATTTCTGTTATTTCCAAGAGAAAATATTCCGGTCTCATTTGAAATCTTATCTTTAATATCTTCTGAATTCTTTCACGTATTAGTAAAGATAAAGCTTTTCCCCTGATGTTAAGTCTAGTCGTGTTCGACTCTGGGAGTTGGTGCTCATCTTTGTTTTTAAGCCAAAGAGCTGATGTTGTCCGTAGACGCCTCCAAGGTCATGTGGCCGGCATGACTGCATGGAGCGACGTTACCTTCCTGCCAGAGTAGTACCCATTGATCTATTCACATTTGCATGTTTACGAACTGCTAGGTTGGCAGAAGCTGGGGCTAACAGTGGGAGCTTACCCCGTTCCCCAGATTCAAACCGCCAATCTTTCCGTCAGCAAGTTCAGCAGCTCAGCGGTTTAACCCACTGTGCCACCGGGGGTCCCACTTTCATGTACATATTTCTCCAAAATTTGCTTGCAGCTTTGCAAGACCACCACATGTGATAAAATGAGCTGACTTGTGTGTTGCATTTCCAACTTTTATCCTGGAGATTTTTTTAGCACTTTTACAATTTTTGAGGTATTATATACCACTGGTACATCATTTTGTACCAGTTTTTTTTCAAGTCATATAAGTATATTTAATCTATTATTCCATACTCTTTCCCACTCCTCCATTTTTTATGGTGTGTCCAATATTAGCTTCCCATTTAGTCATACAATCATTTACTTGTTCTGTCTCTGTTGCCATGTCAAAAAGATTTTGTAGCGGCCGCTGTTAGCTCCAGCTCCTGCCAACCTAGCAGTTCGAAAACATGCCAATGTGAGTAGATCAATAGGTACCACTCCGGCAGGAAGGTAACGGCACTCCATGCGGTCATGCCGACCACATGACCTTGGAGGTGTCTATGGTCAACGCCAGCTCTTCGGCTTAGAAATGGAGATGAGCACCAACCCTCAGAGTCAGACATGACTGGACTTAATGTCAGGGGAAACCTTTACCTTTCATAGACTTTAGTAATTACTTTTTTGTTAACAAGTTCTTAGTAAATTCAAGTTAAGGTAAATGTCTGCAAGACATTTGGAACCCTGTTCCAAGACATCTCATTATAGTTATCTGATATCATAACAGCAAGAACATTGCAAAAAATAATAATAATTAAAAACTAGTATGGCACCCATGGTTTGGGAATAATTATTGCTCTTTATTGATGAGTTTGTATGTATGACATAGCTTTTATTACACATTTGCTGCCACTGCAATTCTAAGTGTAATGTTTGCAATTCTTTGATTTAATTTTTTTGTTTGGTGTGCAATTCTGGGCTACAAAGAAAGACCACTCAATATTATTTTGTTAAAGAAATGGCTCAATTCATTCTGTTATTAAACTCCATTCACAAACCTTAAAGTACTGATAACACCAATATCTCCATGACACGTAAGAGCGGCAGGGATGTGAGGTGACACATACCACTCTGTTTTCAAATACATCACTGTCACTCACTGCCTCACTGCATTTGCCTTTGAGGGAATCTCTTCACTCCTAATGATACATGAGCTGAAATTCTATCCATTGGACAATACATAACATCCATTCCAAGATTATTGTAGTTGCTGGGGTGGGGTGGGGGATAGTTTTGAGCAGAGGTTCTCAACCTATGGGTCCAGAGGTGTTTTGGCTTACAACTCCCAGAAATCCCAGCCAGTTTACCAGTTTACCACAGATTGAGAACCACTGGTTTAGAGTGTGGCCACTTAGTTATTGTTGGACTGCAAATACTATCTTTCCTAGCTAACACAGCCAATGAGGAGGAATGTTAAGAGTCCAAACACATCTGGAGGACCGCTTTGCTCATATTTATTTATTTATTTACAGTATTTATATTCTACCCTTCTCACCCTGAAAGGGACTCAGGGCAGATCACAATGCACATATACATGGCAAACATTCAATGCCAGTATGAGACATACAGCACATACAGATAGGCAGTAGAGGTAATTTAACATTTTCCAACTTCTGGCTTCATGAGGTCATACCTGATACCGGCCACAGGGGGAGCTGCCACTTCATCCACTGTGACACTGAGTTCATTTGATCGTAGTACTTCCTCCTTGTTCTTCGCTTGCTGGCAGTTTTATGGTGTCGTAAATTAAATTAATTTTAGTTTTAGGATATGTTTTCCAGATGCATAGTACAGATTGATGGACTTTATTAATTCAAACCGGGCTGACGGAAGCTCATGTTAATGAGACAGTGAATCCACACCACAGGTTTTTAATCTTCTTGAGGTTTTAGTCCAGACTTTAAAGAAGCTGCTATCCAAGGTTTTGGAGCCTCCGATGGCCTAGGGGATAAAAGCCTTGTGACTTGAAGATTGGGTTGCTGACCTGAAAGCTGCCAGGTTCGAATCCCACCAGGGGAGAGTGAGGATGAGCTCCCTCTATCAGCTCCAGCTCCATGTGGGGACATGAGAGAAGCCTCCCACAAGGATGGTAAAAACATCAAAAACAAACAAAAAAACAAAAAAACATCCGGGCGTCCCCTGGGCAACGTCCTTGTAGATGGCTAATTCTCTCACTCCTTTTACCCTAGCACTCAAGACCTGGCTCTTTACTAGAGCTTTTAATCTATTTTAATTTTTTAATCAATATTTGTATGTATGTATTTTTATCCTTTACAATTTTATCTTGTAAATCACCTAGAGCATTGTGGATGGAGGGCGATTAATAAGTAATTAGATGATGTTGATGATGATGATGATGATGATAAGCAACTCCGGTTGCTCCTGACACAAAAAAAAAAAAAATCCAAGGTTTTGAACTAAAACAGGTCCAGCAATCTATATAGTGCCTTCAACATTTGGATTAAAACCCAGAACAGATGATACAGGTTCTACCAGTGGCTATTGGACCACACTACCCCCATCAGTGTGTGTTAACATCTACTTTCCCCAGAACTTGAGATTGCACTGATCCTATCTTGGGCATTTTAAGTTTTCTTGCGACAGCTTTTTCAGAGAGATTATCTTCATTCTGAATTCATCAGGGCTTTTTTTGGATAAATAATGAAAGAAAGCCTACTTTGAAACTAAGCTGTTCCTGTATGCAGATTTGGAGGAACTGGTGCAAGAAGTGTGCATTTACATTGACTTATTACCATGCTATTTTTGTTTAAATGACTGAAATGGGCCGTACAGAATACGTTGAGTTTAGATGGAATTGCACAGATTGAATTTTAAATGAGCCATCACTGTTAAGCTATATGTTTTTCTAAATATGGCAAACATGTGTGAGGAAAGGTTTGAAGCAATCTCTCACCACATTTTATGGTAAGGGTTGTCAGCAGCATCATGACCCAAAGAGTGTCTTCCCTCACAAATGGTCTTTTTCCACTTTTGAATTTTTAATGTCACTGAGGCAGGAGCGCTGTTTTATGTTGCATTTTATTTTATTATTTTAATAATCCCAAAGAAATACAGCTACTTATTTCTAAGGGAAGAAAAAAATAAATCAGACTCATGATTTTATCATTTTATCTGAAATTTGTTCCTAGGTAACAAATCACAGAAGTTCTTACTGGCTATATTTGTGCATAAGTCTAAAAATTTTAGTAAAGGGATTAACCCAAAAAAACCTGGGTCATCTTATTCATAGATCATTTTAAATACCACACCTTAACTTTTATCAAAAAAGGAACCATCCCTGTCTTGAAGTAGTTTGTTATGGAAGAACCTAAAAGGAAGACTGACATCCTATACTCTTTCTGCTGACAGCTGGGAAATGTGTCGGTACTTCTTTTAGATCAGTGTTTCTCAACCTGGGTGTCGGGACCCCTGGGGGTTGTGAGGGGGTTGTCAGAGGGGTCACCAAAGACCATCAGAAAAAAAAACATATTAGTAGTGGTCTTAGGAACCTGTTTGGCAGAGAAAATGAACTATAAATTCCAGCAACTACAACGCACAAATGTCAAGATCTTTTCCCCTCGAATTCCACCAGTGATCACATTCGGGCATATTGAGTATTTGTGCCAAGTTTGGTCCAGACTCATTGTTTGAGTCCACAGTGCTCTTGGGATGTAGGTGAACTACAACTCCAAAACCCAAGGTCAATGCCCACCAAACCCTTCCAGTATTTTCTATTGGTCATGGGAGTTCTGTGTGCCAAGTTTGGTTCAATTCCAACATTGATGGAGTTCAGAATGCTCTTCGATTGTAGGTGAATCATAATTCCAGAAACTACAACTACCAAATGACAAAATCAATTCCTCCCCAACTCCACCTGTCAGAGACAGAACGCCAGCAAGTAAAACAAAACTCAGTTTATTGAGGTTACAGAACTAAAAAACGCCCGTAGGAAACAAAGAACAGGGCAAACACTTGACTTCAGTGTGATAAGTAACAAAAAACAGCTCAGTTTGAGCTTAAACGGTTCAAAGGGATAAACCGGGTTAAACAGAAGTATAATCCGGATTAAATAAAAGTGCTTACTTCAGCCTGGCAAACAATGCAAACAAAAGGGAAACAGCAGGAGACAAAATGTAAACAACAGACTGGTGGCAGATTCCTCTCTGCTACTCAGAAACAGCAGGGAAATAAACCAGGCTTGTTTATTCCTTCCTGCAGCGAGCGAAAGAGTGGTCGTAGTCAGGATTCAGTTTAGGGTTCAGCAGCCAACGATATCCAGGTCCAGGCACAGCAGTCAGGGTAACGGCAGTCAGCAGGGTCCCAATCCGGTCCAGAGGTCTACAGCCAAGCGAAGTCTTCAAGAAGTCCAAAGGTCTCACCGATAGCCAGCAGAAGGGATAATCCGGAATCGAAGTCAGTCAGTCCAGCATCAATTCAGTGCGAGTAGGTATTGCCCGTCAAAAAGACGACGGAGGTCAAGCTATCGAGATTAAACACAAGTTGCACAGAGAAAAACCCCACACAGTTCCTCCCTCCGTCTATGCCCAGTGTCCTTGGTAAACTTACGTATCCAGTAACGAATCACACCCGTCTTCAGGAAGTTCCCAAACAAAAGCCCAAGCGTCCGTCCAGATTACCTTGCCCAACGCAATTAGACATTGGTCCCAAACCCCATTTTATCCCAGTTCAAGCTCATCATCGCTGTCAGCTGCCATCCCAATTCCAGGCGCCCCAACATCATCATCCTCATCAGAGCTTAAGCACCTTTGACTACGCCCCACAGCATCCCCAGCTGTGGATCCCGCCCCATCCCTCCAGCCAGTCCATGGGTCTGATCCTGCAACCCGCCAATCACCTCCCATGCTTTCATTGCCTGTTTCCCCAACACCCAAATCCTCCCTCACACGAGTCCATTCCATGTCGTCCTCCTCCGAGCTGACCATCTCTTCCTCCAAACCCTGAGAAAAACCCTCAAATGACTCCTCATCTGTCGGGTCTGTAAACAAATCCCCGAGCCGTTTCCTTTCACGCTCCTCGAAAGAGTCTGACTCTCGAGGAGTCTTATGACCCCTTCTTCTATTACCAGAGCCCGAAGGCTCAACCATAACACCACCAGTATTCAAATTTAGGCGTATCGGGTATTTGTGCCAAATTTGGTCCAGTGAATGAAAATACATCCTGCATATCAGATATTTACGTTACGATTCATAACCGTAGCAAAATTACATATGAAGTAGCAACGAAAATAATTTTATAGTTGGGGGTCACCACAACATGAGGAACTGTATTAAGGGGTTGCGGCATTTGGAAGGTTGAGAACCATTGTATTTTCCTGGAATGGAATAAGCTCTCGTCTTTCACCATTCCACTTCCAGAAGAGAACAATTCCCTTTTTAAAAAAAAGGAATTCATACTGTAACTTAATGTTTATCCTATGATAAAATGGTAGTGCTGACCAGGAGTGAATGGCCCCCTGAAGCAGTGCCGGTGCTTTCTCTTCTCTGCAGAATGATCCTCGATTTATCCACTGGTCATAAGAAAAGCCATAATTTTGACCCCCAGACCTTCCCTTGACTTATACATGGTCTCAGTTTGTACATAAATACATTCAGTATGTTAGAGAAACCCTTAGAGACAAATGGTTCCTTGTTGGAACTGGAGTAGTAAGGTCATCAGATGTAACACTCTCCCATAAGACTTATCTGAGTTGACCTGAGCACTTTTAAACTTGCTCAGCATTCAACAGATAAGGGAAAATTGTACTGAAAGAAGCTGCCCTACCACATAGGAATGCTTGTAACAGAATAACAAGGGCAGTTCTATGAAAGGAAAGCACAGAATGTCAAACATTCTACTGTCATTGAAGGAAAATTCCTAAAACCATCAACAGATGTACTTGCATTTTTTTAATAAGTGCTATGCTTGTTCAAGATGAATTTAACAGCTATTCCTTTTCCAATGAAGCAGTTGTTTTTTCTTTTCTTCAGGAAAATGAAAATTAACAGCACATCAAATTATTTTATGGTGCTCTGACTAGAGAAGTGGCCCATTCTGAATAAGAATTCATAGTAGGAGGCTTCTAGAACTCTAATAAGATTGCATAGTACTGAGAGTACCATAAACACCATGGTATCATTGGAGTTTCATTGCAATTTACTGAGGCTAGCCATCTCCATTATTGTGGAATGAGTCAGGTAAGAACATTTTTCTCTTCCCAGAAAATGGGAAAACCAGCCCAAGATAATCTGTGCACTGAAAGTGTTGTACTAAGCAGCTCTCCCACTTAGGGAGGAAAGGATGATTTATTATACAGTAGACTCTCACTTATCCAACATAAACAGGCTGGCAGAACATTAGATAAGTGAAAATGTTGGATAATAAGGAGGGATTGAGGAAAAGCCTATTAAACATCAAATTACATTATGATTTTACAAATTAAGCACCACAACATCATGTTTTACAACAAATTGACAGAAAAAGCAGCTCAATACATGGTAACGTTATGTAGTAATACTGTATTTATGAATTTAGCACCATAACATCGCAATGTATTGAAAACATTGAGTATAAAAACATTGGCTACTAACGAATTGACTACAAATAAAGATAGAACTGCATAAAATGAACTTGCAGTAACAACATTATCAGAAATTAAATCCATAAAAAGTTCAGTCATTGCTGCCTAGAAAAACATCTGTGGATCCGGGCAGGAGGCCGACTGTGTTGGATAATCCAGAATGTTGGATAAGCGAGACTCTACTGTAAATGTGATGCTCAACTTACTGGCTGTGCTTCAAGACAGAATCAGAATGTTAGTGGCCACTTTGGCTGGGTTCGGCATCAGGTTCCCACAGCCCTGTGGCCCAAGAGTACTGATATAGACCATTTACGATGCCATCTACTGAGGCTTTCATTGCCTGGTAGTCTGCCCTTGCCTGTCTGGAGTGATCTGGATGGGAAGTTTTCACTCCAGTTGGGTAAATGGATATATATTTAGGAGCCTTAGCTAGGGAGAGGCAGTTCTTTCCAAGCTTCGCTCTACCCTCCCTCCCTATGTTGGACAGTTGTTGTGTATGTAAGTGTTAGCTATTTGTTTGCCACCTTGACAGCTGTTGGAATGGGTCATTGATTGATGCCTGATTTTGGATGCATGCATATGCTGACTGCATCAAGAGCTGTATCCAAATAAAGCTGTCATCTATTTCTTCCATTTAATTGTGTCTGTTTGATATGTGGATATTCCCTTGCACGTGCAAATGAAGCCCTGCCTATGAGGAGCAAAGATTTCCTCCCCACAACTGCAGACAAGTTCCTTTCATGGAAAATACCAATATTCTTTTCTGAATGACTATTCCCAGAATCTTCCAGTCATCATGAACACTTACTTACTCAGGCGATCCCTTGTTGTCCGTGTCTTTGCTTCTTCCAGCACACTGACATTTGTCCGCATGTCTTTCCAAGAGATTTGCAGGATTTTTCAGTGGTTATGCTGACCAGAGAAAAGGTGATTTCTGAGCCCTGGTTCTACAAAGCAAGAAATTAAGTCCCACACTGGACACCTTGGGATTTACTTGGCGCATATATATATATATATATATATATATATATATATATATATATATAGTGCATTTTATTATGGAGTAAACAACAAACCCACTGAACCAAATCACATCAAATTTGGCCACAAAAGACAGTCATCCAAAATATGTCTTTCAAACAGAAAACCCTAGAAAGATAAATTCCAAATTAGAGGACAAGGAAGAACTTTTTTCCCCCTCTTGCTGCCAGTTAGAAGGGTAGGCCCCACCCACTTTGTCTCCTAGCAATCCCCTTCGCCAAGGGACAGCTAGGGTTCAGTTAGGCCTCATCCACACTGCAATAAAATACAGATTATCTGATTTGAACTGGATTATATGTCAGTGTAGACTCAAGGCCCTTCCACACACCTATATAACCAGAATACCTAGGCAGATAATCCACAGTATATGCTTTGAACTGGATTATCTTGAGTCCACACTGCTATATAATCCAGTTCAGTGTGGATTTTTTACAGCTGTGTAGAAGTGGCCTCATATAATCCATTTCTAAGCAGATAATAGAAGATTATAAATATAATATCTAAAATTACTGTGGTATAGTAATACAGAACAATATAATATCTAAAATCAGGACAGAAAATAAAGAACAACACTCTGAAAACAGGGGAATTCCAGACAGGAAACAACCAGGGCCAGCTAATACCTCCCAACAAAGAATTCCCTCAGGGAGGAAACAGCCAGGCTTTATTTATTTATTTATTTCTATCATTTCTACCCTGCCCTTCTCACCCGCAGGGACTCAGGGTTGCTTACAGACTGGCAATTTATGCCAATACACCATAGTACAATAAAATAAACATTAAAAACAGTTAAAACAATTATAATATACAATATACAAAATTTAAAATAGTGCAAAGTGCTTTGAAGCTGCAAGGCCATTAAATGCTCATCAAGGTGACTAATTACAGCATTCCTACTTGCCGCACTGAGACTATTCATTGCTATTCAACCTGGCCAACCAAGATTTCCCCTAGATAGAAAACCCTCAGGTTTTGAAGCCACGAGGCTACTCCGTCCCATTCAACCTCCCCAAGGAAGGATGCCCCTATATAGAAAGTGGCCAGGCTTTGAAACAGCGAGGTTATTCAGTGCAATTCAAATTGGCCAAAAAACCATTTCCCCAGAACGCAAGTACCCAGCCTTCCAAGCAGCAAGCCTATTCCATTGTATTCCAGCTCACCAAACAAGGATTTAAATTAGAAGAAAACGGCCAGCCTTTAAGGCTATTTACTCTTATTCCACCTGGTCAACAAATGATTCCCATAAGCCACAGCAATGCATGGCCGAGCACAGCTAATATGGTATATAAATGTATATGGTATATAAATAGAAGCTCTGTAAATCTTTGAACAAAGTTTTCCAAAAAAATTATATATATAAGAATTGTTTCCATATTTCTAAATTATCTCCCATAAAATAATTGCACTTGTCATTTTAAATATAAATGCTTTAGACACAGTTGTTTGGCTGAAACTTAGTTTAATTGCATTTTCCTCTGGTAAGTTGTAAAAATTCAACTTGCCTTGTAAGATAATGGAACTGTCACATTTCCTAGGTTTCATATAAATGAAACCGTCATGCAAAATCCCAAATCTGGCAAGAAGCATGTAATATTGGAGAACAAGAAGATAACTCAAGAAAGGGAAATGGCATGATTGATGAATATAATGAAACTTATTGAAGAATGTTATTTTCATAAGATGTAAAAAGATGCAGGTTAGATTTCAAAATCAAAACTTTTGAGCTTGACTAATCAACACAGTAAGACATATTATCTCTCCCTCTCCCTCACCTCTCTTATCAATAGAACATCTCACTAATCCAGATCTTATTCATATTTCTGACAGGGAATTCACTGGAGCAGAATTGTATCTAACAGTGTCTTAGCTGTTGCACAAAGCACTTTGTTCATGTAAGGCAGGCATGTCGCTTCAAAGAGCTCTCACAGTTTCTACTATTCAGCTCATCTATTATCTTGCAATATATCACATAATACTGAGGTATGTCATGGTTTGCAAAGGCACTGTGCTGTATGTGTTAACTGGAAAATGAAGTGCATGAAGCCAATTGGCTGAGCCTGCAAAGACCTGGGGATAGTTTTGATACTGTTTCTGTTCTGTTGCTGCAGAACCAGTTTAGACAAAAAAAATTTCAGTGCTGACTGAGTACTGCTGGTGAAGACAACAGTGTACTCAGAGAGGCCTCACTATTTTGAGGCCTGTTTGCTGCCGAGGCCCCTGGTGGCACAGTGTGTTAAAGCGTTGAGCTGCTGAACTTGCGGACCAAAAGGTCCCAGGTTCAAATCTCAGGAGCGGAATGAGCACCCACTGTTAGCCCCAGCTCCTGCCAACCTAGCAGTTCGAAAACATGCAAATGCAAGAAGATCAATAGGTACCACTCCGGCGGGAAGGTCACGGCGCTCCATGCAGTCATGCCGGTCACATGACCTTGGAGGTGTCTATGGACAACGCTGGCTCTTCAGCTTAGAAATGGAGATGAGCACCAACCCTCAGAGTTGGTCACCACTGGACTTAACGTCAGGGGAAACCTTTACCTTTACTTTAGCTGCTGAGAAAAGAGGGTGAAGAACCAGGACTGTATTCTTCTCTGAAGTAGATTTGTGGACCAAGAAAGGACTGTTTATGACTGTGGACTTCTGTAAGTAATCAGAGGAACCATTGTAAACGCTACTGTTTTTCTTTTGAACTCTTGGAATCAGTAACGTTCCTGTATTTTTTGTTTGGCAAACCTGAGTGGCATGTTATTGTTCTGCGAGTGACTCTGGATCATGGGCACACATAAGAGCTGCCATTTATCATCATCAATCCGTAATAAGGTAGAGAAATCATGATTGATGTCTCAATTTTTGAACCCCCCCAAGCACCCTTAAATTTGCTATTTTGATTGATAAAGTTCCTATGCCCCATAGAGAGGTGATTTTACCACAGGTCCTTCTAGCTGTTTTCAGTCCAACAGCCTTATCACATGGGGCAAAAAAGTGTCCTAGGATGCTTCTGTCTCAGGTCACCCATGGAGCCCCACGTCACCCATCAGATGACCTACGGTGACTTCTGGTGGGGCTCCATGGGTTAACTGGAGTGGCAGCATGGAAAGATGCTGCCACCACCAACACATAAGCCTCCCCTTGTCATGTAAGGAACAATGGGGCTTCAGTGACATCAGCCACACAGTGATGCTTCCCCACTTGTGATGGGGAGGTATCAACTGCCAGCTGTGGCACTGGGATTGCCCTGCTGCTGCCCCGCTGCAACTCAGATTTGCCACAGAAGATGGCAAATTACCACGCTGGATCTCATTCATGTGGTAAGGTTCCAAGAGGTCTTTTTTCCAGACAGGAAAAAAATGGATGTGAATGGAAATGGAGCAGGAGTTGCTGGGGAATGATGTGTCCATGTGTTTGAATATGTGGGAGATGCAGTGGCAGGTTTGATCTTCCAAGATTACTTGAGGATAGGGATGCCATGTTCCACTGAAATGTGGACAACTAATTCGCGTATTATGAAAACTATTCCAGAGCAATTTGCATTTTAAGGCACATTATCATATTTCCCCTCTACTGTATTTCAAATTTCATAACATTTTTTCCTTTTAAAAATAATGTCCCGAGTTTAATTTTGTTTTTAATTTAATTTTTTTTTTAGTGTTGAAAGCATAAAAGAGACACACAAAAAGTTCTCTGTTAAGTTGTTTTTTATTCCTTCAGTCGCTTCTGACTCTTTGTGATCTCATGAACCAGCCCATGCCAGAGCTTCCTGTCGGCTGTGGCCACCTCAGCTCCTTCAAGGACAAGCCAGTCACTTCAAGGATAGCATCCATCCATCTTTCCCTTGGTTGGCCTATCTTCCTTTTTCCTTCCATTTTCCCCAGCATCATTCTCTTCTCCAAGCTTTCCTGTCTTCTCATTAGGTGGCCAAAGTATTTCATCTTTGCCTCTAATATCTTTCTCTCCAGTGCATAGTCGGGCATTATTTCCTGGACTATGGACTGATTAGATCTTCTTTTGGTCCAAGGCACTCTCAGGATTTTCCTCCAACATCACAGTTCAAAAGCATCTATCTTCCTTCGTGCAGCCTTCCTTATGGCCCAGTTCTCTCATCCAAAAGTTACTAAAGGGAATACCATTGCTTTAACTATGCGGACCTTTGTTGTCATTGTGATGTCTCTATTCACTATTTATCAAGATTGGTTGTTGCTCTCCTCCCAAAAATTAAACATCTTCTGATTTCCTGGCTGCAGTCTGTGTCTGCAGTCATCTTTGCCCTTAGAAATACAAAGTCTGTCACTGCCTCCACATTTTCTCCCTCTATTTGCCAGTTATCAATCAGTCTCGTTGCACACTGTTATACACTATGATAGGGGTCCCCAAACCTTTTAAACAGGGGGCCAGTTCACAGTCCCTCAGACCGTTGGAGGGCCGGACTATAGTTTTTTAAAAAACCATGAACAAATTCCTATGCACACTGCACATATCTTATTTTAAAGTAAAAAAACAAAACAAATTGGGAACAAATACAGCCTCAATGTTAATAATCATCATAATCATAATCATCATCATAATCATCATCATCATCATCATCATTTTTTTTTCGTGTCAGGAGCAACCGGAGTTGCTTCTGGAGTGAGAGAATTGGCCGTCTGCAAGGACGTTGCCCAGGGGACGCCCGGATGTTTTTTTTTTTTATGTTTTTACCATCCTTGTGGGAGGCTTCTCTCATGTCCCTGCATGGAGCTGGAGCTGATAGAGGGAGCTCATCCACACTCTCCCCAGGTGGGATTCAAACCTGGCAGCCTTCAGGTCAGCAACCCAACCTTCAAGTCACTTAGTCCACTACGCCATCTGGGGGCTCCACATCATCATCATCATAATCATTATCATAATAAATATAATAAAGAGGATTGGAAAAGACACCTTGGGTCATTTAGTCCAACCCCCTTCTGCTTTTGTGCACCAAAATGCAAGCATAGCACCCCTGACAGATGGCCATCCAGCCTTAATATTAAAATTAATATTGATATTAATATTGATATTAATATTAATAAAGAGGTTTGGAAGAGACCACTTGGGCCATTTAATTCAACTCCCTTCTTCCCCTTAATAATTATTAATTAATAATAATTAAAATAACGTTATAATCAAGCAAAGCTTTGGAAGGCCCACACCGGGTAAGGGAGGAGGCGGGAAAGGCTCGTACGACATGAGTGAGGAGGTGGGAAAGGTGTGCACCTTTCCCTCTCCCCTCTCCTATGCATGCCTTCCTTGGTGGCAGGGGTGGGAAATGTACGTGCGGGGTGAGCGAGGAGGCCACATGCATCTTCCTCAGCAGAAGAGGAGAGAGCCACCACCATGGGGGCCGGATAAATGGCTTCAATGGGCCGCATGTGGCCCGGGGGCCGTAGTTTGGGGACCCCTGCACTATGACATTTAATTATAACAATAAGAGCCCTGGTGGCGCAGTGGGTTAAACCCTTGTACTGACAGGACTGCTGACCTGAAGGTTAGATTGCTGACCTGAAAGTTGCCAGTTCAAATTCAACCCGGGCAAAGTGCAGATGAGCTCCCTCTATCAGCTCCAGCTCTATGTGGGGAAATGAGGGAAGCCTCTTACAAGGATGATAAAAACATCAAAACATCCGGGTATCCCCTGAGCAACGTCCTTGTAGACGGCCAGTTCTCTCACACCAGAAATGATTTGCAGTTTCTCAAGTCTCTCCTGACACAAAAAATGTATAACAACAGCAAAAAAAAAAAAAAAATACAAAGGGAAAAGGCCACCATGCTCATGATAGGTTTCTGGGATGCTCCGTGCTTAAAGGGGCAGCGAAGTGGAGCATGCCTCTGGTTCTTCCCCAATCTGATGAGCCTTATGTCCCTTCTTCTGTTATCTCAGCTAAAAATGGCTTTCTCTCTCTCTTTTCTTAGTATCTTTTCAGAGGAATAATGCTCAGGCAGAAGCATAACACTTTAGCATAGTTGCATTTTCAGCTGCAATTTCAACAACAAATCTGAATATAAAATTAATCTTCTGTTTACTCGGTAATCTTTCCAAGTAGAACTGTGCAATGGCTGAGTATTATATTTGCTCCATGGTTGGAGTGAGATAATAAATGTTTTACCTTCTTCCATTCATCAATTTAGTACAAGCCTTGAATAAAATTTTAAGCTTTTTGCTGAGGGATTTAAAAGCAAAGGGGGAAAAAAGACAAAATAGCCTGGCATTTTCATATTAGGCTCGAAATCTGACTGCAAGGTCGCCATCAGATCTATTTTTCTTCTGAGGATAATATGGACTTGGTCATGATTCTTTCATTTTTTGGTTCATCGCCTTTTTCTTTCAGAGGATTAAATGGTCTTCATGCCTCATCCAGAAATATGGGAAAGCCTGATTGTACCGGGATGACAAGAAGGATGACTGAATTGAATTTTGACATGGTTTTTGCTTCCTCTTCTTGCACCTGTGCTTTCCAATAGGAATCAAATAACCCATTCTTGTCAAGTCAAACAGGCATGGAAGAGTGAGGATATCTGCTAGGGTATTTTACCTGGTTGAATGGTCTGACATTAGCAGATGTAGTATGTCAATCACATTGATAAAAACTGTCCTGCCTGAAATGCCTGCTTATGTTAAGGAAACCTCTTTGCCATCTGATCATACTACGTATCATTTTGACAAGATATTGTACATTCTGTGAATGAAGGGGTTTCCTGGCATGGCTTTCTTTGAATAATCTTTAGTGATGTGCATGGTATTTGTTTTATCTGTTTCATTTGTCTATTCGTTTAGTATCGTCCATTCAGATGGATGAAATGAAAGATGCCATTTTCAGAGAAAACAAAAGGCGACACGAAAGAAAAAGCTGCATGGTCACCGTGCTTGCTTTCGTTTTCCTTTTATTTCAGGCTGCATAACAATAAGCAAGTACTGACAGAGGGCTGCTTTCCCATGACAGCTGATGTGTGCCAATGGGTGTTAATAACAGTATTAATATTAATAACAATAGTTATTCTGGGACCCTAAGCTGAGCCTGAGAGAGGTCTGCTTCCCCATGACAGCTGATGAGTGCCAATGGGTGCTAATAATAATAATATTATTAATAAAAAATATACCCGGGGGAAGACCCAAACATTTTAAAAGTTGGTGGGCTAAAAGGGGTCAACATGCCCTCCAAGTGTGGCAGTTTTCACCCCTATAGCCCAAAAACCGAACCGGGGGGGGGGGGGGGAGAGAGCCCTCCCATTGTCTCTAATGATCCAAAAAAATTTGTTTTCTTCATAAGCAAGATGAAAATTCTATTTGTATAGGCATCCTGTTTTCATGATGGGGATAAATGTAAAACTGATACAAAACAAATAAAACTAAACAAAACAAACAGCAATTCCATACAAATGCACACCACTAATAATCTTCAACTTTATTCATAAGCTTTTAGGAGACAGGCGTGCACACGATGTCATCTCCAGCCTGTAGCCCTCCCATGTTTTGTCACTTTTCTTCTTCTTTGATGTTATCATAAACATGTGCTAAAGACAAACAGAAGGAATAGCTACATGAGCATTGGAGGACAGCAAAAATGATCTAGCAAGCAGAATATTCACTGTGGGAAGTATAGAAATAACTGTATCTTTGTGCCTTAACTTTAAGACAAAATGGTATCAGATGAAAGTAACATAGCATAGTATGAAGCCACTGCTTTGCTCAGAGCAAGTAAATATTCTGCTGAATATATATTTTTACCTTCCTTTGTCCTTGGGGGAAAAAGAACCCAAAGAAGTGAATTAACTGTTAAGAATTACTTTCTGTTAATGTAATATTTATGTGTATATGTTTGGCAATTCATGTATTTTAGAGTCTTGTTCATGTATGTAACATTGTCCTTGATTTGTACATTTGCCCCTGCCCATATGCAATGGAGCTGTGGTGGCGCAATGGGCTAACCATTGAGCTGCTGAACTTGCTTACTGGAAGGTTGGTGTTTCTAATCTGCAGGACGGGGTCAGCTCCCACTGTTAGCTCCAGCTCCTTCCAAGCTAGCAGTTCAAAAACATGCAAATGTGAGTAGATCAATAGGTACTGCCTCGATGGGAAGGTAAATAGCGCTTCATGCAGTCATATGGACAACATCTATGGACAACACTGGCTCTTCAGATTAAGAAATAGAGATGAGCATCACCCCCAGAACTGGAGATGAAGGGGAAAGTTTTTACTTTTATCTGTGTGTTTGTGTTTCATTGTTCCAAGGCATTGAATGTTTGCCTTGTGTCTCTGTATATGCTGGAATCCGCTCTGAGTCCCCTTGGGGAGATAGGGTGGAATATAAATAAAGTATAATATTTATATTATATATATATGTATTAGTACATTAAAATTTGTATGTAGAGTGGGACCCTCTTTTTTATGATGAATTTCTATATTGGAAATATGTTAATTTTCATTGTAGCACAGATACTTTTATTTCTGAAATCTGCTACGTATAATGTGTTGTCGAAGGCTTTCATGGCCGGGATCACAGGGTTGTTGTATGTCTTTCGGGCTTCTGGAACATGGCCACACAGCCCAAAAGACATACAACGACCCTGCTACGTATATTTCTGCTTTGCGGCCTTATAGGGATCTTTGTTGACGAGCCAATGAATCTCTACATTCTGAGCTGAAAGTTTAGGAAGGGGATTTACAACAAACACTCAGTAGCTGCACAATGATTCTGATACAAGTTGGAGCTGGGGGGAAAATATAAGAAAGCGAATATATGGTCAAATTCTAGGAACAGAGTCTTTATCATGACTGGTGGAAGAAACTGTAATGGATGGGACACGTTTCATAACTGTATGACAGTACTGTGATTTAGAAAGTATATGAGAGTGAGATTTACAGCTGGCTGCAGAGGATGCATAAATATATGGTATATCAATGAACATGGCAAAACAAATATCAACGATCTATTTATGAAGGACTGTAATGAAGGAAACTCATTGATCATAATCCTATGATGCAGAGATGTAAACACAAACTATGTAGACTGGAATCCTTTGGGCCACAACACTAGCATAAGGTGAGGAGAGGAAGCAGGAAAGCAGCTTGCTCCTTGGATTAGGTAAGGCCTGTCTAATAATTCCTTAAAAACCTGAGAGTGTGCACTCTTTTCTTAGATTGCCTACTCTTTTCTTAGATAGCCTTAAAAGCCTTAAAAACCTGTGTTTGTTGGACTCTTTTACCTTTAAAAACCTGAGTCTGGGCTGATTCTTGAGTGTGGGCTAGCTGTAATTAAGGCTTGCTGTTCTGCCATTGTTTGGAAGGTGAGGCAAGGCTATTGTTATTGAAAGTGTTGGCTTCCTGTTGAAGCTTTCTGAGCCAGAGTTCACGCAGAGGTGAGGAGAGGAAGCAGGAAAGCAGCTTGCTCCTTGGATTAGGTAAGGCCTGTCTAATAATTCCTTAAAAACCTGAGAGTGTGCACTCTTTTCTTAGATTGCCTACTCTTTTCTTAGATAGCCTTAAAAGCCTTAAAAACCTGTGTTTGTTGGACTCTTTTACCTTTAAAAACCTGAGTCTGGGCTGATTCTTGAGTGTGGGCTAGCTGTAATTAAGGCTTGCTGTTCTGCCATTGTTTGGAAGGTGAGGCAAGGCTATTGTTATTGAAAGTGTTGGCTTCCTGTTGAAGCTTTCTGAGCCAGAGTTCACGCAGAGGTGAGGAGAGGAAGCAGGAAAGCAGCTTGCTCCTTGGTTTAGGTAAGGCCTGTCTAATAATTCCTTAAAAACCTGAGAGTGTGCACTCTTTTCTTAGATTGCCTACTCTTTTCTTAGATAGCCTTAAAAGCCTTAAAAACCTGTGTTTGTTGGACTCTTTTACCTTTAAAAACCTGAGTCTGGGCTGACTCTTGAGTGTGGGCTAGCTGTAATTAAGGCTTGCTGTTCTGCCATTGTTTGGAAGGTGAGGCAAGGCTATTGTTATTGAAAGTGTTGGCTTCCTGTTGAAGCTTTCTGAGCCAGAGTTCACGCAGAGGTGAGGAGAGGAAGCAGGAAAGCAGCTTGCTCCTTGGTTTAGGTAAGGCCTGTCTAATAATTCCTTAAAAACCTGACGGCGCTCGCGAACCCACCACTACAGCAAAACACATTCTTACAGTATATACAATAAACAAAACAACTTTAAAAATACACACACAGGAAGGGGATAGCATTCTGCCCATAACACACACAATCCTCCTCGGTCACTTCACTCACCAAGAGATGGACCAACAGCAAATACTTGCCACCACATGCACCAGCTGTGGCATGTTCTGCTTTTTCACACAAAAACTAGTCAACTACATCTGCTCCAAATGCAAACAGATGACTCTGATGGAGCAGAGGATCCAACAGCTCGAGCACCGTATTAAGACCCTTAAGGACATTCAGGCACTCGAGCTCTTCTTGGACACTGCACAACACACTGCTGTAGATCTGCAGCCTGCATCACACCAACACCACCATGAACATGATCAGGAACCTTATGGGGAGATCAACTCACAGGTAGACAACCCTCAGGCTTGGAAGGAGGTCACCCATAGAAGGAGACACAGGACCAGGCAGCCTCCGCAGAACTCCTCTACTCAGCTGCATTTACACAACAGATTTGAAATTCTAACACCATTAACATACAATCAGGAAACACATCTTGTGGAGGACCACAGTTTCTTAGATACCACTCAGTGGGCCACCCTTGATCAATGCGCAGGGGATAGCCCGGACGGGGACAGTGCATCACCACATTCACACTTATGTAATCATGCAAATGCTCCATCCCCAATCGTAGACCAGGAGCAACAGGAACATCCTTGGGAGAGTAATGGGCTCTCGGATGTATCTCAATGGATTGTCATTGATGAATGCACTGGGGATGTTGAGGAGGAGGACAACACTTTACACCTGCATGATTCACTTCAACAGGAACACTCTTCAGGGGACATACACACTGTCTTGCACAAAAGGGACCCTGTCAATCCTCAAAGGAAACAGGTCTTGGTAGTAGGTGACTCCCTCCTTAGAGGAACGGAAGCCATCATTTCCAGACCGGATGGGATGGCTCGAGAAACATGCTGCCTCCCGGGGGCAAAAATACACCATATCACTCAGAGGCTCAGCAGGCTCCTAAAGCCCCATCACCCTCCCCACCTTATGTTGATTCATGTAGGTACCAATGACACCGCTAGGCATACTTTTCAAAAGATCACAAATGATTTTCGAGCTCTGGGAACAAAGCTAAAACTGTATAATGTACATGTGATCTTTTCATCCCTCCTCCCCGTTGTAGGACACGGCTCTACAAGGGCCGGAAAAATAGTACAGGTCAATAACTGGCTCAGAAAATGGTGCCAAGAGGAGCATTTTGGCTTCCTTGACCATGGTCTACTCTTCCAGGAGGATGGCCTATTGGCAAGTGATGGGGTGCACCTCACACAAGCAGGAAAACATCTTTTTGCACACAGACTCACAAACCTCATCAGGCGCACTTTAAACTAGATCCACTGGGGGAGGGGAACAACAGCCTGGCGAACACTATATTACCCACAACCACAGGGAACTGCCAAAAGGCTAAACGGAGGGTTGCACAAACACAGCAAGGACCAAGTACGGAGAGCACAATAATCCCAAATAAACAGCTCAAGGGGAGGTCACAGGGGCTTACATGTCTTTACACCAACGCTCAGAGCATGGGAAATAAGCAAGACGAACTCCAACTCTTAGCACAGCACCACACATACGATGTCATAGGCATCACTGAAACCTGGTGGGATGACTCCCATCACTGGAATGTAGCCATTGAGGGCTATAACCTCTTTCACAGAAATAGAACAAAAAGGAGAGGAGGGGGAGTAGCTTTATATGTCAAAAACAGTTACGTTGCAGAAGAAATGCAAGACTGTAATCTGGGAAACCAGCTAGAAAGCATCTGGATAAGAATCAAGGGAACCGGGACTCAAAAAGATCTTGTTGTGGGTGTCTACTGCAGACCTCCGAGTCAGGATGAAGGACTTGATGAAGCCTTCTGTCAACAGCTGACCAAACAGGCACAAAGAAGAGATATAGTAGTCATGGGCGATTTCAATTATTCCGATATCTGCTGGAAAACAAACTCAGCCAAGAGTACAAAGTCCAACAAATTCCTCACTTGCCTTGCAGACAACTTTATGGTCCAGAAGGTAGAAGAGGCAACAAGAGGATCAGCAACTCTTGATCTAATCTTAACAAATGTGGAAGACCTGATCAATACAGTTGAAGTGGTTGGATCCTTAGGGGCAAGTGACCATGTGCTCCTGGAGTTTGCAATTCAAAGGAATGCTGAAACTAAGACAAGTCAAACACGCATTCTCGACTTTAAGAGAGCTGACTTCCAAAAAATGAAGGAATTACTGAGCGGCATTCCATGGACACCAATATTAAAAAACAAGGGAGTTAAGGATGGATGGGAGTTTTTCAAAAGTGAAATACTCAAGGTGCAAATGCAAACAGTGCCAACAAAGAAGAAAAATAAGACAAGTGCAAAGAAGCCAGAATGGATGTCCAAAGAACTTCTAACTGAGCTAAAGCTCAAAAGTGACATGCACAAGAAGTGGAAAAGGGGAGAAATCACCAAAGAAGAATTCAAACGTATAGCCAACACCTGTAGGGAAAAGGTTCGCAAGGCTAAAGCACAAAATGAGCTCAGGCTTGCCAGGGACATAAAAAACAACAAAAAAGGCTTTTTTGCTTACGTTGGTAGAAAAAGGAAGAAAAAGGAGGCGATAGGGCCTCTGCAAGGAGAAGATGGGGTGATGGCGACAGGGGACAGGGAAAAGGCAGAACTGCTCAATGCCTTCTTTGCCTCGGTCTTCTCACAAAAAGAAAGCCATCTTCAACCTCAGCAACATGGAATGGGCGAAGGATTGGGGGAACTCCAACCCCAAATAGGGAAACAAGTTGTCCAGGAACACCTGGCCTCTCTAAACGAATTCAAGTCCCCAGGGCCAGATCAGCTACATCCAAGAGTATTGAAGGAATTAGCGGAAGTTATTTCAGAACCACTAGCAATTATCTTCGAGAGTTCTTGGAGAACGGGAGAAGTCCCAGCAGATTGGAGGAGGGCGAATGTGGTCCCTATCTTCAAGAAGGGAAAAAAGAACGACCCAAACAATTACCGTCCGGTCAGCCTCACATCGATACCAGGCAAGATTCTGGAAAAGATCATCAAGGAAGTGGTCTGCGAACACTTAGAAACAAATGCGGTCATTGCTAATAGTCAACACGGATTTACCAAAAACAAGTCATGCCAGACTAATCTGATCTCTTTTTTCGATAGAGTTACGAGTTGGGTCGATACAGGGAATGCTGTGGATGTAGCCTACCTGGATTTCAGTAAGGCCTTCGACAAAGTCCCCCACGACCTTCTGGCAAATAAACTAGTAAAATGTGGGCTAGACAAAACTACGGTTAGGTGGATCTGCAATTGGCTAAGCGAACGAACCCAAAGGGTGCTCACCAATGCGTCATCTTCATCATGGAAAGAAGTGACAAGTGGAGTGCCGCAGGGCTCCGTCCTGGGCCCGGTTCTGTTCAACATCTTTATTAACGACTTAGACGAAGGGTTAGAAGGCACGATCATCAAGTTTGCAGACGACACAAAACTGGGAGGGATAGCTAACACTCCAGAAGACAGGAGCAGAATTCAAAATGATCTTGACAGACTAGAGAGATGGGCCGAAACTAACAAAATGAAGTTCAACAGGGACAAATGCAAGATACTTCATTTTGGCAGAAAAAATGGAAATCAAAGATACAGAATGGGGGACGCCTGGCTTGACAGCAGTGTGTGCGAAAAAGACCTTGGAGTCCTCGTGGACAACAAGTTAAACATGAGCCAACAATGTGATGCAGCAGCTAAAAAAGCCAACGGGATTCTGGCCTGCATCAATAGGGGAATAGCGTCTAGATCCAGGGAAGTCCTGCTCCCCCTCTATTCTGCCTTGGTCAGACCACAACTGGAATACTGTGTCCAATTTTGGGCACCACAGTTGAAGGGAGATGTTGACAAGCTGGAAAGCGTCCAGAGGAGGGCGACTAAAATGATTAAGGGTCTGGAGAACAAGCCCTATGAGGAGCGGCTTAAAGAGCTTGGCATGTTTAGCCTGCAGAAGAGAAGGCTGAGAGGAGACATGATAGCCATGTACAAATACGTGAAGGGAAGTCATAGGGAGGAGGGAGCAAGCTTGTTTTCTGCTGCCCTGCAGACTAGGACACGGAACAATGGCTTCAAACTACAGGAAAGGAGATTCCACTTGAACATCAGGAAGAACTTCCTCACTGTGAGAGCTGTTCGGCAGTGGAACTCTCTCCCCGGGGCCGTGGTGGAGGCTCCTTCTTTGGAGGCTTTTAAGCAGAGGCTGGATGGCCATCTGTCGGGGGTGCTTTGAATGCGATTTCCTGCTTCTTGGCAGGGGGTTGGACTGGATGGCCCATGAGGTCTCTTCCAACTCTACTGTTCTATGATTCTATGATTCTATGATAAAAATAATTGTACAACAGGTTCTGCTTTCTTGGAGGTGATATGTGGTCTCTAATGCATCTAGTTTATTTCACAAGCACATAAAATACAATTGTCATCCATTTTCATTTACAAAAATAAAATAGGTTGTTTGGTTATCTGTTCTAAAACTGTAAAATCTTACAGTTGACATATATTCTAATATGTCCTTTAAGATTTTATTTTTGTATTTTAATGCATATATTAATTAATTTTAATCATTTTAAATATGCCCAGGTATTGAAAACCTGATCAATCATCTTCAGCCACTAAGTGGCAGACTTTCATAACAACTGTTGACATAATTTGAAGCAAGAAGATTGCTTCAATGGACAGGCTTTTAAAGTTGCCTATTTTCCATGTTGTTAAACAATTCCTGCCTCTCTCCACAAAATCCAGGAGTTTACACATCACACTGTAAGAGAGTGAAAGAGTTGGTCCACCATTCAAATGAGGTGGTTAAAATGTTTCCAACACTGATACTACACATTTTTGATTGAAGACTTTGAAATATCAGAATGATTCTATGCCAAGCTATGTGTGGCTGGGTGCTTGCACCAGTAATGGATAAAAATAATGATAGCTAGGCAGATATCCATTTTAGGATACTCTTCCTTTATATCATTTTACTTTTCATTCCTTTCCCCATTTAAATGCATAATATCTGGCACAGAATAGAAGTGGTAATAGCTAGCATAAGTGCTGTACACAGATCTCTGCTCTTTGGAAATAGATTGAAGAGTGGAAAAGATCTGTATACTCCTTCATTATCAAACCATTTCCCTATTTTGCATTTCTATAACAAAAGAGCATCTTTACACAAACTGACCTACTGTGACCCTCTTTTCCCTCGTTTTGCTCCTATCACCTTGTTGCAAATGGGAGAAAATAAATTGTTTACTTTGGGTTCAGCAGATTTTATTTTAGCTATTTGTTCTGCAGATCTGTATACAGTGGAAAGACAATGAATTCTAAAAGAAAATGTCCTTGCCATCTATAAAAAAGAGTTCAGTCTCCCAATTTTCCTGATAGTTGTGAATTGGCAAGATTGAGCACAATGATTTTTGCAAAAATATTCCAGCAATTCTAAACAACAAATATTAAAATTAGAATCATAAGATGCCTTCATTTTTCAAAAATAAAGTGGGAAACATAAAATAATTGTCAAGAAAAAACCCTATTTTTTCAAATTAACTTTGTTTTCAATCATATTTGCTTACTTGTTATTTCATATTCTTTATACTATAATTATATATATAATTATATTACATAGCCCCTGATGGCACAATGGGTTAAGCCTCTGAGTTGCTGAACTTGCTGATCAAAAGGTTGACGGGAGCGGGGTGAGCTCTCCTTTATCCCCAGCTTCTGCCAATCTAGCAGTTTGAAAACATGTAAATGTGAGTAGATCAATAGGTACCGCTCTGGCGGGAAGATAACAGTGCTCCATGCAGTCATGCCAGCCACATGACCTTGGAGGTGTCTATGGACAACATCGGCTCTTTGGCTTAGAAATGGAGATGAGCACCAAACCCCAGAGTCGGACTTGGCTAGACTTAATGTTGGGGGGAAACCTTTACCTTTACTATATTATAATTGCTGTTATTTTGTTTTTGTTTTTCTTGTTGTTATGAGCTGCCTTGGATCTCATGTGGGGATATCTAAAACTCAAACAAACAATTAATTAGATAAGAAAGAAACATATGGTAGGGGAGTACATGCTTTGCATATAGTTGGTCTCTGATCCAGCTGTAAGCATCTCCAGTTTGAATGATGGTGGATTTTGATGCAGTGGAAATCTTTAAGAAGTCACATCACTATCCACTGGGCATATTTCAACTCTCAGTTTCTTGCACAGATGAGAGTGATGGATGAGATGACCTACAAGAACTCCTCCAACTTAATAATCCTGTAATCCTAAGGACCTCTGGTAGTAGACCTGATGAAACTCAGGGTCAGGCAGAAAATATAATTCTAGATGAGATGTTCAAATGGTCTGACTCAGAAAAGGACTTATTATATTTGTAGAGCAGTCCTTGTGAGCTCTTAAATTAATAAAAAATTTGTGCAGTGTGCATGTGGCGGGGAGGCACGCAGAATATTTTCTCAGCTGGGAGAGGAGTGAAGGGGTGTATATGTTTAAGCACTGACTGTAAAAAAATATACATTCCCATTATACAAAAATTAACATCGTGAAACAGAGCTATTATGCACAGAAAGTATGACAGATAAACATTTCATCTTCTCCTCAAAATTGCGACATTTCTTAGAGCTGGTGTTATTTTAGGTTTATTTCAAGAATCTTTTATGTTTTACCTTGTATCCATATGATTAAATAGTTTAAAGTATAACTTTAGTTGCGTTGTGAGCGTCACTTCTTCACTTAAAAAGGCAGCACAGGAAGGCAGAAAACAGCATGGATGACTAATGACCATTTTTGCTAAGAGGACTACAATGTGGGGTCGAGAAATATTTCCAAAAAATATGAATGGGTCTGGGCAGCTGGAGAGGGAAAAGCAAGAGAAAGGATGAAGCTTGGGAAAAAGGGTCCTCGGGAAAGAATCTAGTGATGGGAAAAGCAGTGATAAATTGTGAAAATAGCAGAGGAGGCCAGGAACAGCATATGCAACTAGTACGGAGCTGAAAAGCTGTGAAGAAGATGAGATCATGTGCCTGTGTCTTGAAGGGTCAGTAGAGAAACACCCCCTCACTGAGGAATCTCATAACACTGCAGCATCACACACAGAGGGGAAATAAGGGGAGGTAAAATTCTTGTTTTTTTTTGCTATATTTGTAGCACAAGTTCTTGAGGGTTTTTTAAATTAAAAAAAACAAACATACAAACAGGCATTTCCCTTTTCATAGAATATGAATTTCCAAGAAAACAAAAGTAATGATTTTATTTTATTTTATGCCTTTTAATTTTATTTGTGTGTTTTTGTATTTGATACCACTGTATGCTTGTTTTATATCTGTAAGGCACTCCGAGTCCCTCTGGGGAAATGGTGGTGGGATATAAAAATAAAATTATTACTATTGTTATTGTTATTATTATTATTATTTTGTTGTTGTTTATTCATTCAGTCTCCTCCGATTCTTTATGACCTCATGGACCACGGCAGGAGCTCTCTGTTGGCTGTCGCCACCCCCAGCTCCTTCAAGGTCAAGCCAGTCATTTCAAGGATACCATCCATCCATCTTGCCCTTTGTCAGCCCCTCTTACTTTTCCTTTCCATTTTCCTCAGCATCATTCTCCAAGCTTTCTTGTCTTCTCATTATGTGGCCAAAGTACTTCATCTTTGCCACTAATATCCTTCCCTCCAGTGAGCAGTCGGGCTTTATTTCCTGGAATATGGACTGGTTGGATCTTCTTGTGGTCCAAGGCACTCTCAGAATTTTCCTCCAACACTACAGTTCAAAAGCGTCTAACTTCCTTCTCTCAGCCTTTCTTCTGGTCCAGCTCTCGCATCCATAGGTTACTACGGGGAATACCATTTCTTTAACTATGCGGACCTTCATTGACAGTGTGATGTCTCTACTCTTTACTATTTTATTGAGATTGGTAATTGCTCTCCTCCCAATAAGTAAATGTCTTCTGATTTCCTGGCTGCAGTCTGTGTCTGCAGTGATTTTCCCACTTAGAAATACAAAGTCTGTCACTGCCTCCACATTTTCTCCCTCTATTTGCCAGTTATCTATCAGTCTGGTTGCCATCATCTTGTTTTTTATGTTTAACTGTAACCTAGATTTTGCACTTTCTTCTTTCACCTTGGTGATAAGGCTCCTCAGCTCCTCCTTGCTTTCAGCCATCAAAGTATTATCATTTGCCTATGTAAGGTTGTTAATGTATCTTCCAACCATTTTAACTCCAGCCTTGGATTCATCAAGCCCTGCACGTTTCATGATGTGTTTGGCATACAAGTTGAATAGGTAAGGTGAGAGTATACAGCCCTGTCATACTCCTTTCCCAAACTTGAACTAGTATGTTGTTCCGTGGTCTGTTGCTACTTCGCCATTATACAGATTTCCAGGAGACGGGCAAGCTGACAGGATAGACTTTAGCCAAAAGCTCCATTTTGCAGGAGGCCTAGTTAGCTGGTTTCCATTCTTTTTTTTTTAATTCATTTGTGAGTGGAGGAGGTAGGAACAGTTTATGTTAGAAAAATAAAGTTTTGAAACTATACCTTTAAAAATGCAGCATGCTCATTCATGGTCAATAGTGAGCAAAGACAATCAAGAAATATCTCATTAGCCAATTGATCTTGGCATTATGAAACCTCAATGTATATTGGACAAATTGCCTATCCAGTGATTTTGAGTAGGCCCAGAGTTGTATCGCTAACAAGGACTTGAAAATCAACATGTTTTTTGAGGAAAGAAATCCACACTATGAAAATTATTACACATATATAAAGAAGCACAGGTTGCTTACTTGTAACTGTGCTTTCACAGTGCATCTCTTGTAACCTTCTAGAGCAGTGATTCTGAACCTCTGGGTCCCCATATGATTTGGCCTTCAACTCCCAGAAATCCTAACAGCTGGTAAACTGGCTGGGATTTCTGGGAGTTGTAGGCCAAAACACCTGGGGACCCACAGGTTGAGAACCACTGGTCTAGAGCTATGCAACATGCATTTCAGTGGTACCATTTTCAATCTACTGCATTTCCCACCTAAACTCTCATTTTCCTGGATGCCAAAGCAACAGCCAAAAATCTAAGGAAGGCAGGATAACAACGAGGAAAGGGTGAGTAGCATTGTGTGAATTCGCAAAGAACCATATGATCTCATTACATTAATAAAAATCCCTGTCGTAGGACATTTCCTCCATGCAGCCATCATGGATCCCACCAGATCTCATCTCACGATGTAGAACTACTTTTGGCAGGGCAGTGATCCATGAATCTCAGTACTCATCAAACCATAGGAGCAATAGAATAATGTGTACCAGTCGAAACAGGGCTTGGCTGATTGTGCTTGGAAATGGAGACTGAACTTTTCAGCTGAAGAACATAGCCTTTGTATGTAGTCAAAATGATTGTCAGTCTCTGGAATAAACATCTACCCTCCATCAAAGATTAGATCTTCAATTATTGTTCTCACCTGGTAAAAAAGGTCAGAGGTCTCTGTCTGAACAGATGACCTTATAATCCTCATTAGATAACTTCTCCAGGTAAAGTGTAATAGGAATTGTTGGTAGACGCCCATACAGACTCTATAATTAGAAATCCAGAACAGTAGGGTGGAAACCTACCCAAAGTGGACTGCTTTTGGGATCCATTGACTAGATCAGAGACCAGTCTGTCATCATGGGTTCTTGATGATTTATACATCAACTCAAATAGGGACCACTTAGGAATCACTCAGGCCCCTTCCACACAGCTGTATAAAATCTGTATTGAACTGGATTATATGGCAATGTGGACTCAAATAACCCAGTTCAAAGCTGATACTGTGGATTATCCTTCCTCACCAACCGTGGTATGTAAATCAAGTTTTGAGTAGCTCCAATAGAGCTATCCACAGTTGTGGCCATTTTCCCCATCTGATGGGAGAAGGGACAGTGTACATGGGTTGCCATGAGGCACCATGCACACCTTCCTTTTTGCTGGTGATTTCCATCAAAACAGAACAAAACAAAAGTTGGGGGCATCAATATGATGAGATTCTCAGAGTAGGCCCACTGAAATCAGTGGGACAAAGTTTGTCAAAATTAAATGAAGCCCAATTGAGTTCAACAAATCTATACTAATTATGTCTAAGTCTTAATCCAATGTGCATCATTGAAGGAACATTTCCATGTATTTTGGAAGAGATTTAGGCAGTTTGTAGACTTCCCTTTTGGAGCAATGATATATGGACAACTCAGTCTTGGGTAGGCAATTGGAACAAGTCTGTAAAGCTCTTTGGGAATATTTCCCATAATCAAATGTAAAACTTTATCAGTCAGGTCCAGTACTCACAGAGCTGCTGGTTTAATTGCCTCCTATTTTATGACCAAAGCCTTTGCCCTTTATGTTTCTTGTGCAGTGCCTTGAGAGATTACATTTGTCTTTCATTAGCCAGAAATTTAATTGTGCTATGGCTGCTGAAAGCACAAAAAAGCAAAATACATCTAAACAGAAACATGTACAAAAACCACTGCATGTTTAACACAGAAATGCAACTGGAAAGGGTTTTTTGTTTTGCATATTAAAGGCAACGTTAGATTTTGTTGTAGAGTTGAACAGATTACTAGAAAATAAAATTCCATGTGCTGTATGTCCTTGCTCGGACCTCTGTAGTAGGAGACTAGAGAGATAATTGGCAGACTAGATAAAAATGCAGCCTTGATCCCCACATCATTTCAAATACAGTTACAGCACTGGTTTCTTTTTTCTTTTTTAAATAATCTGACTCAACCCCAGAGCTGCTTTTGGCCACATCGCAACCAAACATATATACAGGAAAAAAGGTTCTGTGTTATGCTTAGGACTTCATCAGATGGAGCTAGGGAAAGAGGGGGAAATCTTCTTCTTTGCATGGTCTGTCTTTAATGAAGATGGAGAATTTGCTAACCCCAATCATACAGGATCACTTCAACCATTTTCTTAGAGCAGTGGTTCCCAACTTTTGGGCCTCCAGGTGTTTTGGACTTCAGCTCCCACACTTCCTAACAGCTAGTAAGCTGGCTGAGATTTCTGGGAGTTGAAGGCCAAATCATTTTGAGGCCCAAAGGTTGGGAACCACTGTCTTAGAGGAAGGTACTATTCTTAAGACAGGCACCACATCTAGGATACTTACTTTCCACCTCAATACCGTTGCTCTAGAGGAGACCTGAGGCACTGTTCTTAAACCAGACAACATTTCTAAGCTCCTTGACTTTCCCCTCAATTCTGTTACTCTAGAAGAGACCCAAGGCACTTTTCTTAAGAACACCCATTCCTCCACATCACTGAAACAATTCAACATGGATGAATCTGACAGATCCCATTCCATGTGTTTTAAAACGCTTTCTTCCACTTCCAGGCACATCAGGAGCTCAGAAGACAACTTCTTCCTGGTTTCAGTTCCCCCCCCGTTTCTCCACATTTCTGACATACCTTAGTTCACTGACAAAACACCATGGATGACAGCTGGAAGTCTGTCTGCGTAATATGATGGGCTCTATGGTACTTCATTTTTGAACTGTTTTAGAAGTGTGTGGCAATGGGTGGCGGTGAGAGGGACCTACATGTGATTAAATCTTTAGAAGAGAAGGGAGATTTTATCATGGATTTCATGTAATCTCATCACAATTGGCTCCATCTTCATGTACAAATATGAGTAATAAGCAAAACTTTAAAATGCTTGGTTGGTTACATTGACTGGGAAATTCTGGATGTCATTGTAAAATTCTGGTAACAATCAAATGTACCTGAGCAACAGTGAAGAGATTTTTGGGAGGATAAAATATCTGTTTTACATTAGAAAAGTCCCAATGTATAATTCTTGTGTGCCTCTTATTAAAAGTGGATTAAGGACCATTTTGGGTCAAGGCAAATAGACTCTAGAGCAAAGGCAGTGTGCACTGTAGACAAAAACAAATTACTTTCTTTCAACTCACTCCTTGAATAATGCTGGATGCAGTCAGTAACTTTATGCATGCCTTATTTTGAATTAAATGTAATATCAAGCCAAAGCATTTTAGCAAGGGGATATTGAACATGATTGCATGGAGACATGTTGCCTTACTGTATGCTATTTACATTTATACAGATGTAAATAGATTTTGTTCACCATATGGGTAGCTTTGCTGCAGGGAAATTCATTGTTATATGAGCAAGCATAAGAAGCAGAAAAGATCCGCACACTTGTGACCATCTTTCTTTAATTTTAATTAATGAAGCCCTGCACTATTTGTGCCAGCTTTGTTCAAATGATTGAACCCAGCAGCACTCGAGAGCCGAAATGCAGACAGTTCTACTCCAGTTCCCACTTGAAGAATCAAATTGCTCAGTCTGCTATGAATGTAATTGGTTTCTGTTGTAAATCATATTATGTAATCTCTGGGTATACAGGGAAAAAACTCATCAGTAGATCAAAGAAAAGAAATCTCTTGTAACAATAAGAGTGTTACTAGTAGATCCTTGTAAACCATGACATGGAACAGGAAGACTGCAATTTACCATATTGTGTATTGTTGCATATACCATTTCAAACAAGTAAACTGTCAGACCAAGTTGAGACCAAGTCTTCTCAGTTTTTATCTAGTACAGAGTTTGGAGGGAAGCTGATCAGTTTTGAAAGCTGAAACTTGCTCCCTATCTACGTCAGCACACATCTGCACTATTCAACATTATGCAGCATTGAATAGAACACAAGAGAGCCACAGATCTCTGAACCCATCCTTTGGTTTCCTCCATCTTGCCATGTTTCCTGGTAAGAAGGACTCTGTGATGTGATGGTTGCCATTACAAATTAACGACAAGCACAGACAAAAAATAAATAAGTACAAGAAAATATTGCATTAAGATTTCACACACACAAACATTATGAAATTTCACTTTCATCCAAAAGCCTCAGATCTCAAAATGGTGGATAATGTGAAACACTAAACACCATGTTCACAGTGTCCGTGAAAATAGATGGCAAGCTGGACTACATAAGAAAGGCTTGCAAAAAGAAGTACATATTGACTTCAACAACTAAAGCAGTGATTCCCAAAGTGGGCGCTACTGCCCCCTGGTGGGCACTGCAGTGATCCAGGGGGGCGGTGATGGCACCTATTAGGAGACGGGAGTGGGGCCAGGGGAGGGGCGGGGCCTCTTCCCAAGTTCCAGACAGGGCTGAGCACCTGAGGCGCTTGTTAGGACACAGGGGGTGGAGCTAGAGGAGTGGGTGTGGCTTCTTCCCAAGAGCCCAAGACAGGGCTGAGAATCTATCTATGCCTCTCCTGAGGCGCCTGTTAGGACACAGAGGGCAGAGCTAGGGAAGGGGGCGGGACCTCCTTCCAAGAGCCCGAGACAGGGCTGAGCCTCTATACCTCTTCTGAGAGGCCTTTTAGGACTAAAGGGCAGGGCTAGGGGTGGGGGCAGGTCCTCTTCCGAAGAGCATGAGAAAGGGCTGAGCCTCTGTATACCTCCCCTAAGGTGCTTGTTAGAACATGGGGGTGAGGTATAGAGATTCAGCCTTGTCAGGCACTTGGGAATAGGCCCCGCCTCTCCTCTAGCCCCACCCCCGTGTCCTGGCAGGTGCCGCAGGACAGGGATAGAAGCTCAGCCCTACCTCCGAGCTTGTAACTCTGCCCATCCCAGTCCTGGCTGCCCATTTGTGGCCCTGCCCACCTCCCCCTCCCAGCCCTGCATCTTGGACTAGGGGAGAGGCTCAGACCCACCCCCTTGAGCAGGAGCCATGCCCCAAGTCACGCCCCCTTTTCAGGGGGCACTGAGTAATACTTTTTCTGGAAAGGGGGCAGTAGGCCAAATAAGTTTGGGAACCACTGAACTAAAGGAAGAGGTGTAAAAAAAGATGAAGGGTTTTGCATGTGTATGGGCGACACGCCTCCATCCAGAAGAACCCAAGAATGACACAAACACAGGGTTGGGTTATAAACTTGGCCACAACTCATTTATTGGTTAGAAGAACAAGGGTTGGCCACCATGCATGGCTCCTGGATCATGAATCGGGCAGCCTGCTGCTGACCGATATTGCTGTCCACGCTGAGGTGTTACCAGAACCATAACAGGCCAAGACCACTGGATGCTGCCCGCTCCTACCAAGGGGGGTGGGGGGGGGAAGTAAGCAAACCAGATCCAGGGCCCATGCCACAAGCAACGTGGAGTTTTGACAAAACAGATAACTGAAACAAGAGACACAACAAATATGCAGGGTGGGTGGGATGGAACAACAAAAAGCAGACCTGATGCCTGCTCTGGCCCTCCGGACGGCCTTAAAAAGGGCTGCCCGGGCCAACCCATGGCAGGCCTGGCCAAACAGGAGGCAAGGGCCAGGCCCGCCACCGATTGGCCAGGAGGTCAGATGACGGGAACATTTCCCACCACACAGGGTGCTTCTGGGGGGCACCCCACGCCGCAATGGTCCTTGTCCGGTAAGTTGGGTAATGCATTTTCCCTTGATTTTGCCTTTATGTTTTAGAAACTGAGCTTGAAGATAACTTTTTTCAATCATAGGACCATTTCAACATGGATGATAGACTTGCTTGCCCAAGTTCATTTCAGTGCAATATGTATATGTCCCTTATCATGGTTGGCCTTTGTAGCCAAAACGTTCCTAACTATATACATTCCACGCATCAACTAAATGATTTCTTGAAATTCAATGCATAAATAATTTCCAGAGCAGTTGGCAGTGTGCTAAAAAAATTTAAGAGACTTCTAAGGGACCTTCCATACAGGCATATAACCAGGGCCGGCCGGAGATATTTTTAAATGTTAAGCGGGGGTGCTAAAAAGCGCCCCCGCCACCGGCCCCGCCTCCCACGCCCTGGCCCCGCCCAGCATGCCCTGGCCCCGCCTCCCACGCTGCGTGGGAGGCGGGGCCAGGGCGAATAGTGCTGGGGGTGGGGCCAGAGTTGGCCCCGCCCCCCGTCCAGCGTGCCCTGGCCGCGACCAGGAAGTAAGGCCCAAATGGCCTAGCTGTGCTGTGCGCGTGCGCACAGCACAGCTAGGCCATTTTGCCCTTAGTCAACAAACTAAGGGCAAAAATGGCTTATCTGGCTGTGCGCACAGCGCAGATAGCCCATTTGGGCCTTACTTCCTGGTCGCGGCCGCCGATCGCCCGGGTGATCGGCGGCCGCGACCAGGAAGGGCCAAATGGGCTATCTGCGCTGTGCCCGTGCGCACAGCGCAGATAGCCCATTTGGGCCTTACTTCCTGGTCGCGGCCGCCGATCGCCCGGGCGATCGGCGGCCGCGACCAGGAAGGGCCAAATGGGCTATCTGCGCTGTGCCCGTGCGCACAGTGCAGATAGCCCATTTGGGCCTTACTTCCTGGTCGCGGCCGCCGATCGCCCGGGCGATCGGCGGCCGCGACCAGGAAGTAAGGCCCAAATGGCCTAGCTGTGCTGTGCGTGTGCGCACAGCACAGCTAGGCCATTTTGCCCTTAGTCAACAAACTAAGGGCAAAAATGGCTTATCTGGCTGTGCGCATGCGCACAGCACAGATAGGCCATTTTGCCCTTAGTTTGTAGACTAAGGGCAAAATGGCCTATCTGCTTGTCGCGGTTTGGCGTGGGCGCGGGGATTGAAGCCCCGCGCCAACACCGGAGGCGTCGGTGGCGCTACGGGTCGCTGTCGACGCCTCGACAGCGCCCCTAGCGGCCAGCGCCCGAGGCGGCCGCGTCAGCGGCCTCGTAGAAACAACCGGCCCTGCATATAACCCAGAATATCGTGGCAGAAATCCCACAATACCTGCTTTGAACTGGGTTACCTGAGTCCACACTGCCATATATTCCAGTTCAAAGCAGATAATGTGGGATTTTATTCAGTTGTGTTGAAGAGGCCATAGATGTAAGTGTATGAGCACGAGAAAAAGAGACTAGGGAAAGAAGAGAACTCAAAAGAACATTTTTCTTTTTTGGATGATCAGAACATTTTCAGAGTTATTTAAAAATAAAGTTATTAGAGTTTGCTTTCACCAGTCGTTCCCCCCCTTGTTCGGTAAGATTTCTCTGTAGTTCATGCTAGTACAAAACCCAAAACTGAATTCACCCACAAGCAATTGACGGTGGTTCAATCTTACTTTGATGTAATTAATTCTTCTGGTAGCCAAAGGATTCTTAAATACTGGAATTATAGAATGATAAAACAAAGCTGAGCACAACCATAACACTGCTTGTTCATATAAATATAAACCAGTATATGAGAGGGAAAAAAAAGAGAAAGAAGCCTAATGGAAATGTCAAATATGAAAAACATGAATGATTTTAAGCCTATATGTATTACACTCTGATAAGTATTTTCCCTTTGCATTTTGTGAGTAAGCCATTTCATTTCACGAGCTGAACAATTTGATTCAGTTATTTGTGTGAATGAGGAAACGGAAAATGAGAATGTGTCTGCAGATGAGTGATTTTTTGTTGTCACTTTCTGTTTCATCAGTCATGGCCTTTTCCCTCATTATTATTATCACCATCATCTCCACTGATGCTATGGCATGAAATGGAGTGCAGTTTAGAATTTGCTGGCCATTAATACTTTTGAGTAATTCAGTCCTGTTGATATTGATGTATGTGAACTATGTTTTTTGGATTGCTTGTGAAGCCAACGTGTGTGGCTTGGCAGGATGGATTCAAACCATCATCAGGTTGCTGTGAGTTTTCCAGGCTGTATAGCCATGTTCCAGAAGCATTCTCTTCTGACATTTCACCCACATCTTCTGGAACATGGCCGTACAACTCACAGCAACCCAGTGATTCCAACCATTAAAGCCTTTGACAACACAAACCACCTTCCTTTGCAAGGCAGAAATGAGCAACTGGTGGGACTTGCTGCTGCTTCCATAGCTGCTAAGGTAATATTTAATAGGTAAGTATATTTCCACTCTTTCCAGGTCTTGTGAGGCTTGCAGAGAGATTGGGAATGTAAGGCAAAACTTATTAATTTCTATTAAAATTTCATAGAGCAATAGTGAAAGTGGCATGGCAGTAAATACTCTGAATAATCAAATCTATGAAGGTTAAAGCCACGATTGAGAACGGTTGACTGTCATTACTTTTTAAAAGTAATTTTTACAGTTCTGTGTGGCATTAAATGAGTGAATGAAGTGGTGTGGCTCACTTTTTCCAGTGACTGTCTTGAAGTTGAATGTGAAGTCCAGCCTTGGCAAATATCCACGCTGTAACTGCCTTTGCGCTCATGCATGTAATGCTGCTATAGTTTATTGCCCTTCAGTTACAAGACTATACTTTAATAAGATTCTCATAAATGTTATATTAGGATTTTTACAGAACAGAGAGAGATACAAGGTCATCTGGTAAAAAAATTCTTGTCCCAGAATACTGTTCTGTGTTTATAGCCTTTTGAGCACTGCTTATATTTGTATGGAACTGTTTATTGGTGTATAAACATTATATCTTCTTTTTGTCTCCTTAACCTTTGTATAGCAAGAAAGCTTGGGGAGCCTGAGTTTTTGAATGTCATTGAGCTTTGAACCAGACATTTCTTGGCTAGAGTAAAGGTTTGAATTTAAGAGCATTTGCTGCAGGTTTTCTCATATCTGCTGAGCAGGTTTTACGGTGCATGGATTATATGTGCCCTAAATATCCTAAAGGCACCAGATCCTATTTGATCTTGGAAGCAAAGCAGGGTCAGGCCTGCTTAGTGCTTGGATACGAGACCGTCAACAAATACCAGATGATGTAGGCTATTTGGCAAGACCACCTCTGAGTACTTTTTGTCTAAGAAAAGCCCATGAAATTTATGGGGTCACCATAAGTTGACAGATGACTTGAAGACATATAAACACACAGAGATGATCACGAGTGCTCAGGTTTCTTAAAAAGTATTGTCTGGAATCCACTTGAGCAATTATGAATGTGTAACCGGCTGCCGTAGTTTGGGGAGCTTACAGAGTTGCTTCACTTATAGAATGCCTTCAATCTACTTTATTTACCAAATACTTTCTGTTTTGTGACCAGTTCGGTACAAAGATGTTTATCAATTAAATTTTAAAACTAGAAATAAATGACTTCTTTAAAATAATTTTCTTTTGTCTTCCACATCAGCTTTTTTCTTGCCTCTTTTCCTGTATTGTGTTTTGTTTTTGTTTTTTGCTTTAGTCTGAGCGAATTCACAATTCACCCATCTAATCCACTGCTACTCATTCAGACTAACAGCATCTTTGTAAAGCAGAGGTTCGCTCATCCATGAAGTTGTTTTGGGTTCAGTGCATGGAGATACTAGCATCCACACTTAGTATTTCCCTTTACCCTAAGAGCCTTACATGGTCTTCTGTGTTTTGCTATATATGAATACATCAGTCCTTCTTGAGAATCCTAATGGTTTTAAATGCTTAGTTATGTTTTACTTTTATTGTTTATAATATCTTATATTTGTGCACTTGATTGCTCTTTATTTTGTATTGTATTTTAATATGTTGGAAGCTGCTTTGGGTCCCTTCATGAGAGGTTTGCCTTTTGGAATTTTGGTGGTGAGAAAAGCGGTATATAAAGAATAATAATAATAATAATAATAATAATAATAATAATAATAATAATAATAATAATAATTAGACTAGGGAGCGGATAGGCAGCAGCATGTAACAGGCTAATAGTGCTTCTATTCTTTATGCATTATAATTCCCTGGCAGCCCAGAGGAAGAGGCAGAATCAACAGCTATGGCAGCTTTGGAGATACAACTTTCATCTACCAGATACAGTAGCTATGGTCTAGTAATCTGCATTCTCTCCTTCCTCCTTTTCTGCTCAATTTAAAAATGTGGGAGTGGAGTTGATTTTGGGAAATAAAATCAACAGATGATGGAGGGATGCAAGACAACTTCTTAAATAAAGAATTAATACAATTGGTGCTTGGTGTCCATGGATGTATCTACTTTCCTTTTCCTGAAAATATTACCCCTCATTACCAAAATTTCAAAAGACAAACTTTGGTCTTGCCATTTTATATAAAGGACATCATTTTATTATAGTAAAGTTAAAGGTTTTCCCCTGACATTAAGTCTAGTTGTGTCTGACTCTGGGGGTTGGTGCTTATCTCAATTTGTAAGCCGAAGAGAAGGCATTGTCTGTAAATGCCTCCAAGATGATGTGGTCAGCATGACTGCATGGAGTGCCATTACTGTCCTGCCGGAGCAGTACCTATTGATTCACCCACATTTGCATGTTTTCAAACTGCTAGGTTGGCAGAAGCTGGGGCTAACAGCGGGAGCACCCCCTGCTCCCCCGCTCCAAATAATCAACCTTTTGGTCAACTAGTTCAGCAGATAAGGCAGGGTAAAAATAAAGTATTATTATTATTATTATTATTATTATTATTATTATTATTATTATTATTATTATGACTATCCATAGATTTTAGTGCACAAGTCAGTCATAGAACCAAATTGCAGTGGATATCAAGGGCTTGCTGGATTCAAAACATACACTACCAGCTTAGAAAGGGTGCTTAGTCTTAGAACTCAGATTTTGGATACCTATAGTATCTTGATGCATGGAAGGCTTCTGAGTATAGGCCTGGGAAGAACCCTGTTGTGTAAATACCAAAATACAGTATGATTTGCACCATTCTGAAGAAGTTCATGTCCCTGGCAAACAGATGATTTTCATAAATCTGAAAGAGACCTTACTCATATAAGGTCTTGTTCATGAGGAACTAGAACCATGATTAGAGATTCATATCACTGGAAAGGACCGTATGTGTTTAGGTGCCCCTTCTCATTGGGACTGATTCTACATTGCCTGGAACTGTGGCCAAAACATGAATTGGTGTCAAGATAATTAGTTGAGCACGTCCCAGAAATTCATTTTTACATTCAGTACTGATCTATACTGGATTTCTGAACATAGTGTAGAGACTAGCTGTATTGAAAAATACTAGGATTGGCACAAGGTCAGTTAGGTCAGTAGGTAAGCAGGATTTTAACCTTTATTAAACTGTTTTAGGTGTAACACATTAGCAACACACTATATTACACTGACTGACAATATACAGTATAATACAATATATTTTGGTTGATGTATAACATTTCTGTGTTGTTGAAGGCTTTCATGGCCAGAATCACTGGGTTACTGTGAGTTTTCCGGGCTGTATGGCCATGTTCCAGAAGCATTCTCTCCTGATGTTTCACCCACATCTGTGGCAGGCATCCTTAGAGGTCTGTTGGAAACTAGGCAAGTGGGGTTTATATATCTGTGGAAACTCCAGGGTGGGAGAAAGAACTCTTGTCTGTTTGAGAAAACAGTTCTGTTTGGTGGAACAAAAAGAACTGTGAAAGCTGACCAACTGAGCTACATATCACTCTTTTCATGCATTCCCTTTGTGTCTGTATTAGCCCCCTTTCTATTAAAACTCACTTAGGCCAACATTCAACAGCTAGAAGTTACTATTTCTGCTAGAATTCAAACCATACAATAGAATCAAAGGACCAAAATACTTTTTGGCTTTGAAACTTCCTGGTACAATATGTTGCTAGAAGGTAAGGTCTAAAAAACAAAGTCATGCCCAAAGAATAAAAACAAAATATATGACTAAAAACAGTAAAGCTAGAATACTGTTCTAATGCAAGAGAAAAAGGATGGTACTATACATGAATCTGGTCAGTTACAAACTGTAAGAAGAAAACTTTCTTTTAGGGATGAAGTCTTGTGTTTGTATATCAGATCTATAACATGGCAGAGAGTAATAGATGAAGGTTTTACCCAATAAAGCTTTATACTCTAAAAGGGATAAAATCCTGTCCATAAAAGAGGCAGCTATCCAAGCAAAGGCATGCTATTTTCATGAAGTTGTGAGTAAACATAAAGCAAAATCTATCCTAAAGGAAATGGAGAAGCATTTGAGCATATGAGACATGCCTTAGAAAAAACATGGGTTCTAGATTTTGCACTTGACTTCTTATGGACTCAAACAAAGACAGATCTGGACCAAACTTGGCACAAATACTCAATGTGCCCAAATGTGAACACTGGTGGAGTTTGGGGAAAATAAACCTTGACATTTGGGAGTTGTAGTTGCTGGAATTTATAGTTCACCTACAATAAAAGAGCTCCTTGAGCCCCACCAACGATAGAATTGGGCCAAATGTCCCACACAGAACTCCCATGACCAACAGAAAATACTGGAAGGATTTGGGTGAAATTGACAGTGATTTAGCGGAGATGTAGTTCACCTACATCCAGAGGTACTGTGAACCCAAACAATGGTGGATCTGGACCAAATTTGGCACAAATACCTGATATGCCAAAATTTGAATACTGGAGGGGTTGTGGGGTGTTGGGGGGGGGGTTGATTTGGTGGGAGGATTCGCTGTCTGTTTCTAAGAAGGAAGAGAAGGACAGGCGGAGAGATCATCAGCCTTCTCCGCCAAAGGGGTTCCTAAGACCATCAGAAATATGTATTTTCTGATGGTCTTTGGCAACCCCTCTGATACCCAACCCCAAGGTTGTGAAACACTGATTTACATAGAGCATTGGTACAGATAAGACTGAATTACAAGAAAACCAGAATGCTAATTTTTGCAAGATGGCATGGGTTACAGAAACTAAAAGGAGGCAGTTCAAGCGGTAAAAATGTATTAATAGCCTTTGAGAGTGGCCACCCCATTTTCCAAATTCAGTGTCGCTTGTGCCAATTAAAAACCATCTCACATTCTCAAGCTGTTACTAAAGTGCTCTAATCCAAAATTATTTCACTTTTTAATTTTCACAAATGTTCCATTGCATCAACTTAATATGCCAAGGGAATGGGGAGATGGATGTGAGAAATAAATAAAATAGCTAAAAAATCCTCTGATGCCACTGCAGTTTTCTACAACAAATATTCTGATGTTTTAATAATTAAATTGTGCTGAGTTGCATTCTGTTTTATTACAGACAATATGTGATGCTGTAAACAAAGGATGTTTCTCTTCTTTATATTCAATCTTTTTAATGGGCCGAATATTTTCACACATGACTCCCACAGAAGAGCCACGATTGTACTTCCAATAATGATACCTTTTAATGTATGCAGACCCACAATCAATAGTTTTTGGTTGATATTTGGGTTGTCTTGCAGCTTATTGTCATTTTCTAAGATCGCTGACATTTTCATTATTTTACTATGAAATGAAATTATAGATCTATATCAAATGAATAGTAGATGATGCAGCAGGTTAAACTGCTGAATTGCTGAACTTACTGACCGAATGGTCGGTGGTTCGAATCCAGAGAGCAGGATGAACTCCTGCTATTAGTCTGAACTTCTGCCAACCTAGCAGTTTGAAAACATGCAAATCTGAGTAGATCAATGGTGGGAAGGTAACGGCGCTCCATGCAGTCATGCAGGCCACATGATCCTGGAAGCATCTATGGATAATACCGGCTCTTTGGCTTAGAAATGGAGATGAGCACCAACGCCCAAACTAGACTTAATGTCAGGGGAAAACTTTTACTCTTAAAAGACACGTAAGAGAAAAGGTTTCAGAAATGTTTGCTAAACACGAGTGTTTGCCATCCTCACATGCAAGGACGAGCAATTATAATAGTTTTCTCTTAGTTGTGGAGAAAATGAATATTCATCCACAATATTCTTTCTGCATTGAATATCTCTATATGTTGTGGAGGTATTATTATGTGGAGAAAAAGGGCATAAAATAGGTTTCTAGTCCATGAAATAGTGGTTTTTATTTGTGCAGAGGTAAACAGGAAGTAGAAGGTGGTGTGATGTGGGGGAGAATGCACAAAAACCTGTGTTTTTATTTGCAGGATAATTATTTTATAGAACACTGGGAATTCAAACAACCAGAAGAAAACCATGGGAAATTCCCACCAATCTTTTATTTTTCCCAGCAGGTTTTTTTTAACTGTTGGCAATTCTAGTTTTCAGTTTGAATATGATAATTACAGATTTTCTTTCTATCTCTACTAGTGAAAAAGGACCCAACAGGGTGTAATGGTTTGAATGTTGAAGTAAGATGCCTGGAGATCAGGGCTGAAATGCCTGCTCAGCTATGTAACCCTGGCCTTGGGTAGCCTTCAGCAAGCCACACTTTCTCGGCCTTAGAAAATCCCATAATGGGGTCTCCATAAATCAGTATTTACTTGAAGACACATAACAAAGCAAAGTGGAAAGTGAATTCGAATTCTAACACTAGTCATGTGAGAGTGCTTCTCTTTTTTTCCAATGACATTTGGGTGAACAACTACAAGGTTCTTTGGCCGGTTCTCATTCTCCATTACTGTTGTCACTGCCATAATTCTGTAAAAGGTAAAGGTAAAGGTTTCCCCTGATGTTAAGTCCAGTCATGTCTGAGTCTGGGGGTTGGTGCTCATCTCCATTTCTAAGCCGAAGAGCCAGCATTGTCCGTAGACACCTCCAAGGTCATGTAGCCGGCATGACTGCATGAAGCGCCGTTAACTTCCTACCATAATTCTGACGTCACCATTATTATCATCAAAATTGCTTGTAATATTTTGTTATATGAGTGCATATGTTTTGCTCTCTGTGTGAGCATCCTACATTCTTATAGGACTGCTTAGGAACTCTTACGACCTGATCATACGGGGCTAGATTTGGAGGCAAAAGCTGGTCTAGTGCCGATCACCCATGGAGCCAGCTGGCTCAGATCACATGATGTCGTGCCAGCTCTGTGAGGGAAGGAGAGTGAAACTGGCATGCCGCCACCACCCTGGCAACACAGGAGGCTTCCCGTGGTGCCACTCCTTGAATGGGGGAAGCTGCGTGCTCCACGTGTGCACCACACCCTGTGTGAAGAGGAACCCAGAGAGATGGGGCATATGGCAGCAGCTTCCCGATGCCCAAGAGTGAACCGGAGTGCTGCCGAGCAGCTGTTGAAGGTATGATGAGGTGGTAAGTAAAGGTGGGCAGATAGCAAAGTGCTTCCCAAACAACCGCACAATGCTCTAGTTCATATCACAAAGAACTTGCCCCTTGCTGTCTGTCTGAATGTACAGGAGGAAGAATCTATAGCTGTGTATCACTGAAGCCATTCAGTCTCATATACCAAACAGTGCATTAAAGCAGGCATCTTTTTCCATTAAACATTATCAATCTTCGTTCCTCCTCTCCACATTGAAATTGAACCCAATGCAGGTAAGTGATGAGATTATTTCCTAGTAGTTAGCAGTGGGATTTGAAAATTGGAAAGCTGTGAGGAACAAATGATAATTTCTCAATCAGACCAAGTAAATGGCTACAATAATCAAGATCTGAGAATGTGTTAAGGGCAGATACTGGCTTTGTCTGACTGTTCTGATGAACTTTGACCATATAGATACTAATGAAGAGCATTAGTTGAAACATAACTTCCTGATATCATGGAGCATGATATCAAAGTATGTTGTATTACAAGATAGATATTCTTTATATAAACTTCATCTCATAGGTTCCTCATACTTCTTCCCTTCGAAATGTTTCAAAAATCATTTTGGAAGCTTATGTGGAGTTCAGCACCCTGGACAGTTCCTGGCTACTCTGCTCCTGCAATATGAAACCCTGCTAGCAACCTGAGGTTTATTTCCTTGGAAAATGAATTCATTTAGTATTCCATAAAATCAAGCCTAAGTCCAGCCATATTCTTTAAAACACAGCCACTATTGGCCACTGGAATACCTGTTTAATGGTAAGATTAACTAAAATAGTTCTCAGCAGTCCTTATGTTCTTTTTGTGTAACTGTTTAAGAACACAATGAACAATTATGTACTGTGCCACAGCTGTAACGGATATGATCACACCACTGTTGACTGTTAACAAGAAATATATTTTTGAAACTTTTCTATGGCCATATACTTGAAGACATCATCCACAGGGACCTCCAGAGAAGCTCTGGAGAATGATGTTGAGTGTCTTCCTAACTGGATACTTTTCTTCTGGCCTCACATTGCAATGGATACCAAATGCCCCTCTCCCTAGGAAACTAGGGGATTTAAAAATGGTTACGATTTACTGCATGAAGGAGGTGATGAAATTCTTCCCACTGTGAAAAAAGATACATGTCAGCATTACACCACGGTATGTCAGTAATAGGATGCCAGCCTTGTTTTCAGCTTCCTTTGTTTCCTTTCATAAACCTGTTTAGTCGCTATCATAAGCCCTAATGAACCTATACTCTTGTAACTTAAAAGTGTTGAAAGTTGGATTTGTGCAATAAGCTGGATGTAGGCACCAGATCCTGTCTGTTCTTGGAAGCTAATTAGAGTTAACCTTAGTTAGTATTGGGATTGGAAATGTGAATGGGTATCAGGTGCTGTAGGTTATATTTCAAAAGAAGGAACTGACAGTATCACCTCTGAGTAGTCCTTGCATTTTTTTTAAATCCATGTAATTCATAGGCTATCTATAATTCAACAGGCAACTTGAAGGTGCCAATACAAACAAGCATAAACCCAAATAGGAAAGAATATGAAGTCAGTGGTCATTTCTGAGGGTAAGAGGATGAGGCATGGGAGAAGAGCATGGGAATGCCACACAAAGTCTTTCCTTCCACAAAAGTCAGATTCTAGATCAAATCCCAAATGATTTTTGGATGACAGAATTCAGTTAACTGTTTGTAATGGTCCCCAAAGCTGTCTTTCTCCATTTCTCCTTTAGGCAGAAAAGCAAGTATTCAAAATACCATTGGATAGAAGGTTCCTCTTACTCCATACACAGGTTAAGATATAGGTGCTATTTGTCTCTTAAAATACAAAAAGCAAATGGAAACACCATGCTGTGTCAGTGGAAGAAAATAAGCAATGGATCTGGCAAAAAACTCCCCTGTTAGGAATGCTGCCATACATATTAATTACAGAGAGCCAAGAATAATTGGGCAGCCAGATTTGCTAATAACAGTACTTGATTTGGCATGGTAAAATTCCAAGCAGATGTTAAGAAGTTACTTTCAGCTAGGTGACTGTTCATGATAATTTCAGATCAGATTCCACTGCTTGTCTATGCAAAAGACTGCATATTGAGGAGAAAAATGGAAATAAACTGCATGTAACCTTGTAGTAATAATATAAATATCATTGAAAACCTCGGCTGACCATGTCACATCACTGGAAAACATCAAATGAGCGTTACAAATTATTTAAACAGGGATTAAAAGTAGTTTATATAAGTCTAAACATGGAAAATTACAACTTGTTTCCATTTGGAATTTACTGCTTACTGTTAATCTTGTCTCATATCGGAAGAAAATGTTACAGAAAAGACAAGAAGATACACCATTTCTCACATGAAGAAAGGCTTAACAAGTCAAAATGTTTAGAATTTTTTTAAAGTAATTTTTTATTGCAAACATTTATAATAATGTGATTTACAATGACATGACGAAGACTTGACAGACAGTAAATAAATACCCCCCAAAAACAAAACACCGCAAACAAACATGAGTAAGAAGGGAAGGAAAAAAGAAAAGAAAAAGAAAAGAAAAGAAAAAAAACATGTGCTAAGTAGCAACATGAATCTAATCTAACAGACAACATTACATAGTTACACAACCAAAACACACATTTATTAAAATCGACTTCCATCTATTATCTGGTGTTCCTGATATTATTCCCTTGGTACTTCCAATACCCTTCTATCTCCTATCTTGATACTGCATCTATTCTTCTTCCTTTATTCTGAGACAGTTCTATTGCCCTAAATGTTTAGAATTTTTTCAACCTTAGTTTATAGTTTCTAAATATATAGATTTGTAAAATAAGTGTTCAAAACACAAAAGAATTAATAGAGAATAATTATTCTTCATCTCAAACAGTGGGAACTTGGGACCATTCAATAAAATTGACAGTAGTTCAAGAGGAACAACACGAAGCACTGTTTCAGATAGCATACAATTAATATTTAACAGAATTCATTGACCTAAATCAAATTATTAGTTCCAAGTAGAAGAAACTCATTGAATCAACTAAACTTATGTAAACATTGACTTACTAAGTTTCCCATTGATTTAATGGGTCCATGCTAGCTGGAACTAACAATTTGATTTATTTAAGTCATTGGTGATGGCTCCCAATTTGGGCAGATTTAAAAATTAGATTAGGCAAATTCATGGAGGGTAATCTATCAATGGCTGTTTACCAGAGATGTTCCAAATAGACACAACCCTGTGTGTTTATAAATCATTGGAAAAGCTGCAAACAGAATTGCAATTGACTTTCTATACTGCTTGGGGACAGGGTGCTGAGTCTTGTTCACATCAATGCCCCCAGTGCTGTTCTTTCATTTGTCTTAAGGTGGACAATTGTGGTTTTTATTACTATATTTAAAAAACCCCGATCTTAACAGATTCCAAAACATTTTCTGTGTGTATAAGTTGAAAGGACAAATTGTTTGGAGATATAATTTAAATAGAAGATATATATAGATTCAATATAGCATCAAATCCAGAAACCAAGCTTCTTCATCATATATGATTAAATGAATAAGTCCACCAGAGAAGGTATGGTTGAATTTAGGCTGAGCTCTAATAGATGGTTGTTCACTGCAAACTCACGTGTCCTAGGTTCATTGTGTTAATCTAGATTTTATCTAGTCTGAAAAAAGATGGAGGCAGCATCGGAAAACGCAGAACTACAAATATAATCCAAGATAGGAAAAATAGAGACTCTATATTTAGTTGCAGTAGCATTTTCTGCAGTCAGCTAACAAAGAGTTTTTTATTTCTATATTTGTTTGATGGCTTGTAACATTTTGTATATTTAAGATGTTATGTAATTCATAACAGATAGTCTTTCACAGGGGGTGGGAAAGAATGGAGCTTTCATACTCACAGTGTCCCTTCAATTACCATTTGTGGATTTACCATCTGCTTTTTAGCTTCCAGGGAAAATCTGGTTGGCTACTCTTGAACATAGCAGCAATGAACCGAGTACACTTTCATTAGACTGATCATTTCATTTATGCTGAGAAAAAGTATGACTTAAATCAGTTGGATTCAGATATACGACAGTTAAGGATGCATGTAAAAAGCCGGTGTTGCCAAAAGGAATGAGAATAGTAAATGTGAAAGTGACCCCGAGTATCAACTGTGTTAATGTAACTGGTAGAAATGAATAATTTTGGTTTTATTGCAAATAAAAATGTAAATTAGTCAGTTACACTGCATTTACATCACTTAATCCGTCATGATTAAAAAGCAAGGCCAGGAACCTAACCTTGCTTGGCCATTAATGAAATCCTTAATAGTGTGTGCTTATGAATCTTTAGGAAATGTAAAAAACTGCAATGAAAAACTTTGTTGCCTCTGGGAAAAATTATATTGCTAGTGGCACATGACTGAAGACAGAAGACAGTTGGGTGTGGTATTAGATATTTCAGAACTCCAAAACAATTAAATTGAAAATATTTGTAATGGAGCTTTGAATTAGAAGGTACCTGAGTTTATGACATTTATTTTGCTTGTGGTGCATAATGATACTTATATTTTAGGCTTATATATGTCATGTCATTTATACCATTAGTACTTGCCTGGATATATGAGATTATTGGGACACTTTCTCCGCACTGTATTTTTTTTTGTGTCAAGAGTGACTTGAGAAATTGCAAGTCGCTTCTGGTGTGAGAAAATTGGCTGTCTGCAAGGACATTGCCCAGGGGACGCCTGGATGTTTTGATATTTTTATCATCCTTATGGGAGACTTCTCTCATGTCCCTGCATGAAGCTGGAGCTGGTAGAGGGAGCTCATCCGTGCTTTCCCCAGCAATCTTTAGATCAGCAAACCAACCTTCAACTCGCAAGGCTTTAATCCACTGTGCCACCATATTGCAGATGGTGAGTCACATATCATTCTTCAAACTCACAATCACCAACCATCTCCAACATTCATTCACTCCTTCCCAATGAATCACTTACCACAATGCCTCTACTGTATATACAACACTTGAATATTTTACCATATTCCCACTAATACAGCTTTAATAACATATCTACAAATACTTAGGACTTAACAGGTAGCAGCAGACCTTTTATGGATAATTGCTTAATGTAAACATTGTTTATACAGCTACCCGAATTCATTATTACCGGAACAACATTGTAAATCCAGAAACCCTCATATGTACACGGGTACATTCTATAAAGATTCACCCAGGCATTTGGATATGTGCACATAAAATGTGAATAAATGAATACAATGCAATAAATGAGCACATTTTAGATGCTGTTCTCTTTCATGGGTCGAGGACAGGAAATGATAAATTCTGATGTGGTTCAGAATCTTTGTGTCTCTGCTCTGGCCTCTGAGGGAGAAAAGAGCAGCCAACATTTACTGGACTTAATCTTCTTTCTTACTTGTATCTTTTTTTCCTTATGTGACCTATCTTATTTATACAGTAAGCCTGAGGCCAGGGGACTGTAAAATTAACACTTTGTAAGTTAGTCTATGAGCTGTTTTGGCTGAAAGCTGTGATTTTAATAATAATAATAATAATAATAATAATAATAATAATAATGAATTTATTGCCTGCCTCTCCCTGTGGCTTGAGGCGGGATGCAACCTCATTAAAACAAGAGATAAACACTATTAAAAGGCATACAAGATACACAGAGTTAAAATACAAGTTAAAATCCACTGATGACATGCAGATTAAAATGCCATTTTGAGTCCTATTCGTGGGAGAAAGGTGGGATAAACAGTAGAGTCTCACTTATCCAACACTCGCTTATCCAACGTTCTGGATTATCCAACGCATTTTTGTAGTCAATGTTTTCAATAAATCGTGATATTTTGGTGCTAAATTCATAAATACAGTAATTACTACATAGCATTATTTCATATTGAACTACTTTTTCTGTCAAATTTGTTGTATAACATGATGTTTGGGTGCTTAATTTGTAAAATCATAACCTAATTTGATGTTTAATAGGCTTTTCCTTAATCCCTCTTTATTATCCAACATATTTGCTTATCCAAGCTTCTGCCGGCCCATTTATGTTGGATAAGTGAGACTCTACTGTAAATAATAATAATAATAATAATAATAATAATAATAATAATCCCCTCCGCAGGTGCCACCTTGACGTGGTGGGGGGGCTTACCTGCTCCAATGATGACTGAGGGCTGTGCTGGCGGTAGTGTAACTACCGGCAGGTCCAACCAAGCCGGAGAGGCCTCAGCTGAGGAGCAGAACTAAGAGCACCTAACCCATTAGCATTATGGAGAATCAAACCCAAACGAAGTCTATACTGGCTCGGTCATCGCCCAGGATAAAAAGGACCGCGGTGGATGCTGCTGATTCTGGACATCCATCGACAAGTGGGCTACGGAATCATCAAAACCCAAATGAACAGTCACAGAAGCGGCAGAAATACACAATGCCAGAAAACCGCACAATTATGAAATGCTACTACAAATCTGAACCTCAAAGGCGTGGCTACCAAAAAAGGATGCATCAACTGTGGAAACAAGAGTACCCTGACTCACAGATAACAGAACCCCGACTGGCTGACCAACGAAGATTCATAATCAGAAACAAAGTGTTCAGTGAAGTTGAACTTGAAGAAATCCAGAAAATTTGCAAAGTAAATCACCATCAGACCACAGCACAGACAGCAGCAGAGACTCCAGCAACACTTGGAATGGTGGAACAGATTGAACCAGAAGAAAGAGTGGAGCTTTTGCAAGAATTTGAAGAACCAGCACTTGAAACACCCGTTGAACCACCAGGAACCTTGACAGCAAGACAAGAGCTCAAGGATAAGATCGTGGCTCATGCTGCAGCAAATGCAATAAGAAAGCAGCTCCCAACTCTAAAAACAGTGCCCAAGAGACAACTGGCGCCTCTCATGAAAGATGTGAATGCAGCACCCTCCACTGTCCAAATAACATCAATTGAACAAACAAACCAGTATGCCTACAGTGCAGCAGTGATAGTAACAGAAGAGCTTGGGCTCCTACAACCAAGGCAGCCCCAAAGAAAATCGACTGGAAAACCAAAGTGGAAGGTCAGGCTGGAGTTGAAAATCAAAAAGCTTAGATCAGATGCAAGTAACCTGAAAAATATGAAAGAGAAGAAACTGAAGAATGACAAAATCAAGCAATACCTGATCCGAAAGTACTGGCTGAACACCAGAAAAATTGAAGAAGCTTTGGAGATCGTGAAAGAACAAATTACAGCAACAGCCAGAAAAATTGAAAGGTATGAAGCCAGAATCATCCAGTACAGACAAAATCAACTGTTTCAATCAGACCAAAGACGGTTCTACCAGAGTCTGAACCAAACAACAAACACAGTAACCATAAAACCAGAGAAAACTGCAACAACGAAGTTCTGGAAAGAACTTTGGGAAAACAATAAAAACTACAACAAAAACGCTGGATGGATAAAGGAGTTTGAAGGAAAATTCTCACAGAACAAAATGGAACTGATGGAAATAACAACTGAAATGATCAGCAAACGAGTGCAAAAAGTCAAGAACTGGACATCGCCTGGTAGTGATCAACTTCATGGATTTTGGCTCAAACATCTGATTAGTTTACATGGAAAAATGGCCCAACAATTCAATGAGATGCTGCAGAAAGGAAGTATCAGTGAATGGCTAACAACTGGAAGAACATACCTGATACAAAAGGATCCAACAAAAGGAGCAGCACCAGGAAACTACAGGCCAATAACGTGTCTGCCCACTATGTTTAAACTACTGACTGGCGTCATAGCTGACAGAATTCAAGACTATCTTGAAGAAAAAAACATCTTGCCAGATGAACAGAAAGGCAACAAACGGAAAAGCAGGGGCACAAAAGACCAGTTATTGATTGACAAAATGATCCTGGAGAACTGTAAGAGCCGAAAAGCTAATCTTCACATGACGTGGATTGACTACAAAAAGGCCTTTGACTCACTCCCACACAGCTGGATCATCAAGTGCCTGGACGCCATCAGGATTTGTAAAAACGTTGGCACCTTCATTGAAAACATGATGGAGCACTGGAAAACTGAACTGTTTGTTGGAAATGAAAGCTATGGACTTGTCAACATCAGAAGAGGAATTTTCCAGGGAGATTCATTGTCCACTCTGCTTTTCATTATTGCCATGATCCCTCTGTCAACAATCTTACAAAAAACAAATCTCGGCTACCAAACAATTCTCACAAAATTTCACATTTGATGTACATGGATGACCTGAAGCTATATGGGAAAACAGAAACTGAAATTCAGTCTCTGACCAACACTGTCCGAATTTTTAGCACTGATATCAACATGGAGTTTGGTTTGGACAAATGTTCGACAGTGGCATTGAAGAAGGGAAAAATCATTGAAAGTGAGGGCATAAATATGCCCAATGGCCAAACAATAAAGTGTCACCAGCCAGAGGCCTATAAATATCTGGGCATATTACAGCTGGACAACATCAAGCATGAACATGTGAAAACTGTGGTCAGCAAAGAATACACACAAAGGGTCAGAAAAATTCTCAAAAGCAAGCTCAATGGAGGCAACACCATCAAGGCCATAAACACCTGGGCCATGCCTGTCATAAGATATACTGCTGGCATCATAAACTGGACACAGATGGAACTGGACAATTTGGACAGAAAAACAAGAAAACTCATGACCATTCATCATTCACTGCACCCTCGCAGTGATGTTGACCGGCTATATCTGCCTAGAAGATCAGGGGGCAGAGGACTCCTACAAGTAAAACAAGCAGTCAAAGAAGAAGAACATGCCCTGGCAGAATATGTAAAGCAAAGTGAAGAACCTGCTTTGACTGAAGTCAAAAATCAGAAACTCCTCAAAGCACAGCAGACAAAAAACCAGTACAAGAAAACCACACTACAAACTAGAGCTGACAACTGGCACAACAAAACATTGCATGGAAAATTCCTTGACAAAATTGAAGGAAAAGCTGATAAGGAGAAGACCTGGCTCTGGCTCACAAATGGGACATTGAAGAAGGAGACAGAAGGCCTGATCCTTGCAGCCCAGGAGCAAGCCATCAGGACAAATGCAATTAAGGCCAAGATCGAAAAATCAGCTGATGACCCAAAATGCAGACTGTGCAAGGAAACAGATGAAACCATTGATCATATCCTCAGCTGCTGTAAGAAAATTGCACAGACAGACTACAAACAGAGGCACAACTATGTGGCCCAAATGATTCATTGGAACGTATGCCTCAAGTACCACCTGCCAGCAGCAAAGAACTGGTGGGATCACAAACCTGCAAAAGTATTGGAAAATGAGCACGCAAAGATACTGTGGGACTTCCGAATCCAGACTGACAAAGTTCTGGAACACAATACACCAGACATCACAGTTGTGGAAAAGAACAAGGTTTGGATCATTGATGTTGCCATCCCAGGTGACAGTCGCATTGACGAAAAACAACAGGAAAAACTCAGCCGCTATCAGGACCTCAAGATTGAACTGCAAAGACTCTGGCAGAAACCAGTGCAGGTGGTCCCGGTGGTGATGGGCACACTGGGTGCCGTGCCGAAAGATCTCAGCCGGCATTTGGAAACAATAGACATTGACAAAATCACGATCTGCCAACTGCAAAAAGCCACCCTGCTGGGATCTGCACGCATCATCCGAAAATACATCACACAGTCCTAGACACTTGGGAAGTGTTCGACTTGTGATTTTGTGAAACGAAATCCAGCATATCTATCTTGTTTGCTGTGTCATACAACGTCGTTGTGTCAATAATAAGCATAATAATAATAATTGTTATTATTATTCACAACTTACATGCAGATTAAAATTCACAACAATTGACCAGGTAGGCCTGTTGCAAGATGGGTCTTCAATTGTGTCTTACATTCTAACAGCTGATCTAGCTGTCGAAGCTCTTCCGGCAGGTCATTCCACAGTCTTGGGGCAGCTGATGAAAAGGTCCTCTGGGTGCTGGTTGCCAGTTGGTTTTTTTATGTAGACCTTGATTTAGAAAAAAATCATTTAAATTTTGAACATTTTTTATTTTGTTGTGGTCGGGAGCTTCTTCCCTCAATGACCACATTGCTTACACAAACACAAATATTTCCTGTTAGCTTTGTAGCAAATCATAGGGTGAGACTGGAGTGGAGGAGAGCTGGAATGTTAAGTGTGAAAAGTAAGTGTATTGGCAGGTACAATAATGGAGAAAAGATAATTGGATTCTGTCATTTAAAGTAAAGTAGTTTTAGTGGCTATGGGACCAGTATACAAAGTGGGTGTTGTTCATATAATAGAAATTGGTCTAGGACAGTGGTCTTCCAAGTGTTTTAGGCTCCTTCCACACAGCTGTATAAAATCCACATTGAACTGGATTATATGGCAGTGTGGACTCAGATAACCCAGTTCAAAGCAGATATTGTGAATTATCTGCCTTGATATTTTGGATTATTTGGCTGTGTGGAAGGTCACTTAGACTTCTTAGAGTTGAAGTCCCAAACATCTGTAAGATCAAAGGTTGAGGATCACTGATCAAGGTCATGAATTGGCAGATGTGAAATTTGGAAGGTCTGTGCTTTTTTCTATTAGCAGCAGAAATGGGAAAATGTACTTATCTGAATAACAACTTCCAGACTACTCCAGATAGTATACCCACCATGCTGAAAGTGAGATTTTGGAAATTTATCTTAATTTTTCTTTAGCTTTCTCCATTCCTAATCTGCCTATACTGGGTATTCTGATAGCAACTCAAAAATCAATTGAATCTTATTAAGTGGGCAAGTTCAGACTACTCTAAATGTTCCGAGGTGTTGTTACAGCATGTAATGCTAAGATTGTTTTCTCTTTGGAAATTCACTGCCTTCCACTGGTATCAGATACAATTTAAGTTTTAATACACAGTACTTCTAAACAGTGATGCTTGGGGACCGTGGGTGGATAGGAATTCTCTGGGTTCAGCTTATATCACATTTAAACTTTCCAATGTGTGGAATATGAGTAATGAACATAAGAAATCATGAGTTTGGGAGTACGCACTTTGAAAAGATCAAATATGCTCGTAAAACAAAAGTATGAGCAGGGCTATTTGCCGAGTATCTGACCACTCTGAAAATTTATAGGAATGAATGTACTGAACTTTACCTAACTCTGGGCAAGTAATAACACTGGGAGGCAGTTGTATAGATGAGAAGAACATCTCTGCTTACAAAAGACAGTGAAAAAATATGAGACTGAATTCTCGAAGAATCTTTAGTGTACTGTTAAAGTAAGCATGGGATCTGGTCTACGGACTTGATTTTGAATTTTGCTATGGGCATTTTCCCACCTTGGCACTATGCTTTTATGGTGATAAGATTGTGTGATCCAGTGTAGATATGTGATAGGAAGGATACCCCGAGTAAAACAGGCTTTTGCTGAGGAGCCACACAAAATGTGCCAAATCTCTTTTTGGTAGTAGTGAAGGGTGACATTGGTGAAGAATTTTTCATAGGGCCCTTCCACACAACTCTAAATCTGAGAATATCAAGGCAGAAAATCCCACAATATCTGCTTTGAACTGGGTTATCTGGGTCCACACTCAGATAATGTGGGATTTTCTGCCTTGATATTCTGGGATATAGGGCTGTGTAAAGGGCCCATAGATTACAGCAGTACCACTCTAACTAACTCTGAACTGCTAACAGAGGAAGGCAATAGCAAGCCATTTCTGAATGTTTTTTTTACCTTCAAACCTGCAATATGAGACAATCCAAAATGAAATGGGTATTTTCCTATTAGGAATATATTCATAACCTGTTAGGATTATGATACCAATATGGTTAGATATTGGTGCAGAGTAGCAAAAACGCAGAAGACTAGGGGTTTATGTGAGCAGAGGTGAGAAAAAGCAAAATAGCCTTTATGTTTATGTGAGCAGAGGTGAGAAAAAGCAAAATAGCCTTTTCCTTTAAAGAGTCATGCGCATAAAATAAGCATCAGAGAATCAAAAGTAAAATAGTAAAAATATGTTTACTCACAATCTTGTATGATGATGGTCATACAGGTAAAAACATCTTAGTTCCAAAAAGAATACAGTTCAGGATACTACATATCTCTTAACAAAGAAGTAACATCAGCTTGGCATGGCAGGAAGAGCATGAAGAGCCAAAGAGAGCCAAAGAGAGAGAGAACAAAGGAAGGTCTCTCCTTTTATGCCCCAAATTCTAAAGGCATATGTCACTTCCTATATGACTCCAGGAAGTATACTCCCATTTCCCACATCACATGCAAAATCCCAAAATGGTGCCATCAACTCTGGAATGCAGCTTTAGCTTTAGGTTACTAAGCAACAAACAAAACTAACTACATAAACCATCCCACATTGAAAATGCATGCATGATTGCTTAGATAACCCAACATTTCCATTTTCTGAACCTTCTGTGACCTACATTAGCCCTTCCTGGTAAAACCAGATGTGAACAGGAGGTCTAAAATTAAAGAGCCATTTTCATTTTTAAAAAATCTGTGGTCCTTAACCTTTGGTCCTCCAGATTTTTGGACTTCAGCTCCCACAATTCATAACAGCTGGTAAGTCCAAAACAAAGGTTGGGAACCATTGTTTTAAATGATGGAGGGCTCTGGAGACTGCAACAATATATTTGGAAGCTGCATGCAGTGCAAGGATCATGCAATTCCCTCTCCTGATCTATTTTGTTATCTTCCTTACAAAAGGGCAATGTTTTGAATTGCTATACTTAAGACATTTCACAACACCAAGAGATGAAAAAGCATGCTACAAAAGTCTGATCCTAGAACTGAGCCAAAAGTCAGAATGAAAAGTAGAACTAGAGTCAGGAAAATAGAATCAATGAACATTTTGAAGTACTGTTACAGGAGAATATCTACTAAGCATTGTAAAGGTTTACCATCTTAGGAGTCAATTGGTTGGAAGGTCTCCTATTTGAAGATAAGGTAAAGGTAAAGGTTTTCCCCTGACATTAAGTCCAATTGTGTCTGACTCTGCGGGTTGGTCCTCATCTCCATTTCTAAGTCCAAGTGTTGTCCATAGACACCTCCAAGGTCTGCCATTACTGCATGGAGCGCTGTTACCTTCCTGCCAGAGTGGTACCTATTGATCTACTCACATTTGCATGTTTTCGAACTGCTAGGTTGGCAGAAGCTGGGGCTGACAGCGGGAGTTCACTCTGCTCCCTGGATTCGAACCGCCGATCTTTCGGTCAGCAAGTTCAGCAGTTAAATCGGAACAGTGTGAGGAACATATTGTGGTTATTTTCTTTTCTAAACTGGTAAAGCAATAGTGCCAAAATTTCAGGAAAAGAAGCTAACCATTTCAAAAGAAAAAAGTACTTGTGTCTTTGGTCTACACAGCTGTATGATAATCCAATTAGTAACAGCTACTTTTCTAGTATTTTCCAAACAGAGTAGCAATTTTAACATTCTGTTTTAGTAAAGCTGCCGTATGATAGCTATTCAGTCTCAAAACAAAGTCTATAAATTGGCCACAGATGAATTCTGTTTCGAACAATTAATCTGAGACGCTCTTTATGGATAGAGGTTCGGTTATCCATCTGTGAAGTTTCCATTCAAAAAAGTCTCCGTATTCCTTTCGTGACTGACAGTGAAAAGGACTGTACAAAGTTAAAAGTCTCTCCTTTGAAAGAATGGATACACTGCTAAAATATGTGAGATAGATACTAGGCTTGCTCAAATAATTCGATTTTCCCGTTACCCGTTATTAATTCGTTATTTTCGTTTTTTTTGAAGCAATATCGAACCTTGGTTGTCCACACATCTGGATATCACGGTTTCGAATCGCGAGAGGCCGTTTTTTCTAATTTCTTCGTTTTTTTCGTTAGGAAAAAAAGCTTTTGCAAATCACCCAAACTCCTTTCCTTTTGCCCCTCAGCCAATGGGAGGCTCAGCCAATGGGAGGGGGCGAGGGGGAAGGAGGCCGAGGAGGAGGAGGAAGACGGAGGGGGGAAATGGCCGCCGCCGCCGCCGCCTCTCCTCAGCTCAGTGCATTAATTAATTGGGCCTTAATGAGCCCCCTTCCAAGCCAAACCCACCAGAGAAACACCCTCAATGCAAACCTTGCAACGTCCTTCTCTCCTTCTTGGACACAAAGGCAAAGGGAGGAGGCACTTCGGGTTCCCAAGCGACCTGAAAAGAGCCATAGAGAAAGGGAGAGCCAGTGCGCATGCTCCACCCTCCAAGGCACACAAGGGGGGAGTTCGCATGGGAGCCGGAAGTGTTGGGGCCTCCGTCCCTCCCTTGCTTTTCCTCTTTGGTCTCCCTATCTTGAACACAGAACACGCATGAAAAAAAACACACCATAATTTCACAATATATAGTTTAAATAACAAAAGGAAGAGGAAGGAAGAGGCCCGGGATGCGAGGGGGTGTGGGCCAGGCCCGTCCTCGGCTGCTCCCAGGGGCCCAGATTCGCACCCTCCCTCCCCCCAATACAGGTCTCCAGTCCATACCACGCTACATGAACTTGAATGGATACTGTGGTTGTGTTGTCGAAAGCTTTCATGGCCGGGATCACACTGTTGTGGTATGTATTCCGGGCTCTATGGCCATGTGCCAGAAGCATTCTCTCCTGACATTTCACCCACATCTGTGGCAGACATACAGGTTTTGACGTCTGTGCGAAGCTAGGCAAGTGGGGTTTATATATCTGTGGAAGGTCCAGGGTGGGAGAAAGAACTCTTGTCTGTGGGAGGCAAGTGTGAATGTTGCAATTGGTCACCTTGATTAGCATTGAATAGCCTTGCAGCTTCAAAGCCTGGCTGCTTCCTACCTGGGGGAATCCTTTGTTGGGAGGTATTAGCTGGCCCTGATTGTTTCCTGTCTGGAATTCCCATTTTCTGGGTGTTTCTGGGAAGGTAATGGCACTCCATGTAGTCATGCCGGCCACATGACCTTGGAGGTGTCTATGGACAACACTGGCTCTTGGGCTTAGAAATGGAGATGAGCACCAACCCCCAGAGTCAGACATGACTGAACTTAACGTCAAGGGATACCTTTACCTTTACCTACACACACACACACACACACACACACACACACACACAAAAGCAGGGACTATATATATATATATATATATATATATATATATATATATACACACACACAATATATATCACACCAATTTAACAAAGTTTCAGCCACAAAAACAAAGTTTCTGAAGTAGAACAATGACTTTCACAGTAAAGACAACCCAATTTAACAGGAAATAAGACTTTCAAACCAGGAACAGATTTCTGCAATTATTAAAAAATGGTTTATTATAAAAGCTATGAAAATTCGCCAAAAATCAGAGGATAAGGGAAACGTTCCACATTTTGGTGAGCTATCAGTGTTAAATGTGTTCTACCACTGTACCAAGTTTGAAGAAGATCACTCAAAAAATGAGGGCGGGAGAGCCCCCTAAGTCCCCCCCCTTCGGGCTGTTTTTGGGCCACCGCGCATGCGCGTCCGCCATTAACGAATTAATTTAGAAAATAACGAATTTTCGTTAATTTCGAAAAATTTGGGGGGCCAAATTCGTTATTAGCAACAAAAACGAAAAACTGCCCCCTCTAGTTTTGAAACGAGTTTAGAATCAAATTTTTCATGGATCGATCAAGCCTAATAGATACACACAATTACCCAAACACAGAGTTTTGGATGAAGTTTTTTTATTAATTCATAAGGAATATGAAAACTTGTTATTGCCTCAAGATGGTAATTCCGACATCCATCTATTGTAATATCTGACACAGACATATCCAACTTAACCATTTATCTGATTACTGTTAAATAAAGGAATGACAGGCTGCTGAACCCAGAAACTGATTTATTTTAACTCTGAAATTAATTAACATTTGACTATCTAAATACAGGAAACATTTAATAAAGGAAGAATGCCAGATGGTGAAAGGTAGGTACTTGTAAATTCAGAACATTTCTCATAATAATTACAATACTATGGCAAGATATAAGCTGACACTTTGGGGAATTTGTCATTCAGATGTAGTACAATCTGCTTGAAGTATGATATTCAGATAAGTCATTGTCTCAAGAAAAGCATAATGACAATTGGGGAAAAAGAAACACAACTCCCTATTAATTGCTGACAGTTTAGCAGCTGCATTATTAAGAATTATATTACATTTGTTTTTACCTGTAGACCTTTGTTTCATGAAGAATATTTTAAAAACACAGGGAAACAAGAAGACACAGCTTGGCTCTCCACAGCACTGGTGTCTACTTTCCCTTAGATCAATGGTTCCCAACCTTTTTTTTGACCAGGGACCGCTTTCACCAGGGACCGCTTTGACCAGGGACCACTCTCCAATATTAGTATCAAAAGGGCCACGAATCAGGTTTTGGTCAACTTTAGATTCGGTTTGGTTATTTGGGGTGCTGATTCAGAAAATTGCATTGGACAGACCACATCAGCTCTAGTTTCTGATACAGGACATATGTCATCCAGTAGTTGCCATCTGCTCACTCACAGAAAACATATTTAATAATCTAGAGCTGATGTGGTTAATCCAATGCAATTTTCTGAATCAGTACCCCCAAACAACCCCAGGAACAGGCCTAAAAATGAAGACACCAAGGTGCTTCTGCTTCCAGGTGCCACATGGAATGGCTCCGCCAAGGAAGAGGGAGGAGGAGGAGAAGCAGCAGTCAGGAGGCTTGTTGTCATGCCTTTCATGGGTAGTCAGCCTCTCCCCTCCCGACATCCCCATTGCCTTGGTACTATAAGAGAGTTTGGCGAGACTAGTCGCTCTCATTGCAACGGTGTAGTGATGGTGAGGCCTCGGACCATATTTTAGTACTTGGGAGTACTACTGGTCCATGGACCATAGGTTGGGAACCACTGCCTTACACTGATTAATAAATCTTTCCCACAGTCATTTTGTTGGCATTGTAATGTTTTGAAAGGCTCCTCTTCAGTGTTAAGATTTACATGATTCCCTTCACATTCTAAACTAATTTTGTATGAAATTACTTAGAGACAGATCAGGTTACTTCCCCTCTTTCTTCCTCTGCCAGTAAATGGAGAAAGGTTTGAACAGTGGAATCAAACTGATTGTTGTTGTGCTCTTTATGCTGAGACAATCACAAAGTGCATACACTATACCTTGGTAACTACGAAATGAGGGCATGATCAAAGTACAATGGGACCCAATGCATACTGGGGCACCAGCCAAGAAGTGCAGATGCTCATTGGTAGAACATTGGCAACTTCTTGCCAGTGCCCTTTTACACATCTTCACAATTTACTAACACAATTCTTTAGCAACACTGCTACATAGCTAAGTTACACAATACAGACTGCAATGGAAAATCCCAGCCTTTGTTTCTTTGGGATACTAACGTTCAACCTTAAAAAGAGAGAATAAAAAGGGATCCTTAGCTCCCTTTTTCAAATGCAAGACAATTTCCTTAAACTGCTGTAATTCCTTCTTTGAAAATTATTACAAATTCTACCTTGAATCAAAATATTGTTTGGAAAGTGAAAGCATGGGTCTATCAATTTTTGTAGACTGCAGCTCCCTTTAACCTTTTCCCATTTCTTTTGGCCCTTAACATCATTTTCTTTTATCTTTTTTTCCTTCCAGTTATCAAAACTGTACCCATACTTCCTTTGCTTTTTTCTTTTTTATATAAGCTATTTAGTTATATTGACTGGATGGTCTTTTGACCACAGGCTTTTCAATGTCTCAGATGGCTCCCTGCCGCCACTTAGAGTGGGGGAAAACATCTAGTTCTCTTTTGAAAGCATGTTAAATCTAGCAGACAAATAACTCTGAAAATCATGACCCCATAAGGTGCTTGATTATAAGCCAAGAGTTATTGACAGTTCTAAAGTGTGCTTGTGGATTTTCCAATTTCTTTATGTAAGTACCCGAGGGCTTTTCTAATATTGCTTTATATTGCAAAATGAAGCCTTTTCTTCCCCTATTTTTATTTAAAGGATAAAAGTTCTGGGTTATTCTTTTGCTTTGCAGTTTGAAAAACCACCCCCACTGGTTGAAGGAACAATTTAGCTAACTGAATATTTTAAAAGCATGATTAGCTGCATATGTAGTTGGACACAATGAATCAAAACTAATTATGATGACCTTAGGGCCACTGCAATGTTGAGATATCTCCCTGCTGACTTCCTTGCAGTGCTCTGTCAACATGACATACACATCTATTTATTTACTAAGATGCAAAGTCTAATTATCAGGGGCTTTCAGGGGCTTAATTTACCTATGCCAGTCTATATTATTGGCAATAGGACTCTGGAACTCAATTAATACAAATTGATTATATTTTCTTTACTGAAAAGTCCAGACTGTGTTCATTTCTGTCATTAGTATCATTATGCTATAAACAGGTGAAACTTCTGCTGTTTAGAAGTACTTGTGTCTCTAGGAGATAACATTATCTTGCTGTGTTCTCACTAATAGTAAACTTAGGGCAAATCCAGATAGGTACCGTTGTTCACCTTCTGCATTGGTCATGTTACTATTCATTTAGATCAGGGGTCCCCAAACTAAGGCTCGTGGGCCGGATGTGGCCCTCCAAGGTCATTGACCTGGCCCCTGTCCTAAACTTTAATCTTAGGGTTGACCTAAGTCTACCTAGTCTTTAGAGATCTCTTTGCTTATCTATGGTCTTATGAGATCGTCTAGATGGTCTTTGAAGGTCTCTTTGCTAAGCTATGGTTTTATGAGACCATCTAGATGGCCTTTGGAGGTCACTTTCCTTACCTATGGTCCTATGAGACCATCTAGATGGCCCTTGAGGGTCCCTTTCCTTACCTATGGTTTTATGAGATTGTCTAGATGGCCTTTGGGGCCCCTTTCTTTACATATGGTCTTATGAAACCATCTAGATGGTCTTTGAGGGTCCCTTTCCTTGCCTATGGTCTTATGAGACCATCTAGATGGTCCTTGGAGGTCTCTTGGCTTACCTATGGTCTTATGAGATTGTCTAGATCAGGGGTCCCCAAACTAAGGCCCTCCAAGGTCATTGACCTGGCCTCTGTCCTAAACTTCAAACTTAGGGTTGACCTAAGTCTGAAATGACTTGAAGGCACACAACAACAACAATCCTAATTTTGGGCTATTTCATCCTAGTCTGGCCTCCCAGAAGTCTGAGGACTGTGAACCGGCCCTCCACGTAAAAAGTTTGAGGACCCCTGATTTAGATCTTACATTGCAGTACCTGAGGAAACACTTCTTTAGGAATCTCTGGGTCCTCCAACATGACTCTATAGCAGGCTTGGGCAAACTTTGGCTGTCCAGGTGTTTTGGACTACAACTCTCACAATTCCTAACAGCCTACCAGCTGTTAGGAGTTGTGGGAGTTTTAGTCCAAAACACCTGGCCAAAGTTTGCTCATGCTTACTCTATAGTCAACTTCCAGTAGACTTCCAACAGGTGCTGACCATATAGTCACACCAGAGGACCTAGAGATGTCCAGAGAGAGTATTTCAATCAATTCCATGGATTATCGAATTTGCAGAGGTCTACCAACAAATGTGGAAAGTCAAGTTCAATTACAAATATGTAATGACGGACGGATCTCATCACACTAGAGCATGGATCCACTTTAAATCTAGTTTCTGCTTCCTGAAGAATTCTGAGGCTTGTAGTTTAGGGAGGGATCTTTAAACAGCTCAGCCAAAGAAGTCCTGGACCTCACTAAACTACAAACCCCAAAATTCTGTGGATCCATGCTCTGGTGTGATGAAGCTGTATGTTTTGTCTTTCAGCCCAGCTCCACAAACCTACCTTAACAACCAGTAATCACATTAAGGAATGGTCTGTTGATCATAGCCCATATTTGTTTTTCTATGAATGGGCTTTCAAACATTGGGCGTAGACACTGAGGAGGTCCTCTCCCTTGTTCTAACCAAAAAACCTGAGAAGGTGGTAGGACAGAGAGAAGGAACTCTCCCAAAGATCTCAGAACTTGAACATGTTCCTATAGAAATTGTGGTCTTACACTGTATCTCCCTATATGAATATCATCTATCCAAAATGTAATTTTTGATTCATCAAGGTCCATGATGCTAAAGGTTGCCTGTTTTATAGTTGTTAGTTATAAGATAGCCAGCATGACGTTCTATGGCTCACCATCTCACAGACCCACCTTGAATTTCCTTCAGATTGCTAAGTGCTTGTAAATTTGGAAAGGAAATAAGGCAACCCAAAAACTAAGGGAGTGATTTCTACATGTTCAGGAAATGTATTATATATGCAGTATAGAAATGCATACATTAAAAGAAAAAGACATAAAAATAGACAAAGGCCTTTGAGCTCACACAATATGACAGGACTTGTTAATTATGGGGAGGAAAACCATTAAGGAAGATAGTAACTGAGTGGTTGAGAATTTCTCTCCATAAGCTATGCCCTGAAGCAGAGCTATTAGGTTTATGGGGATATAAAACATGAAGTCAACAACACCAGCATTATCTTTTGTTACATAAGGGCATATGTTAGCAAGAGGATTTGATTTGTTGTTACGGAACAAGACAGCTTTCTACATTTTTGGATTCTCTTTTTGATAACGGCTGCCATGAGCAATGCTTGTACTTTACAATTGATAATTGCACCACTGGTTGAGAGATCTATTCCACCAATCTCTGCTCTCCTCTGCTATCTTCTAGCCACAAAATTTCCATCTTTGTGCTGCTGGGGGGAAAACAGAGTCTCAGGATCACTGTGTTGGCTCAGCTGAGACACTAACTCTATTTAGCTTTGCTTCAAACTGTAATTTTTTTTACCATCTTTCCATCAGGCTTCTATAAGATTCCTTCCTTTAGTCTGCTTGAGACACAAGCTCCTGTACGATTTCTTGTCTCCTCAGTTTGCTTCCATTCAAACTACTTACCCTGTTTCCCCGAAAATAAGACATCCCCTGAAAATAAGACCTAGTAGAGGTTTTGCTGAATTGCTGAATATACCCCCCTCCCCCCCCCCCCCCCCCCCCGAAAGTAAGACCTGGCAAAGTTTTTGTTTGGAAGCATGCCCGCCATACAGAACACCAGAGCATGCAGGGTCGTTAAATGTACGTACTATAGATTGTTGTACATGGAAATGATGATACTAACAAGAAATTATTGATAGGATTCACAGTTTGATTATACTGGTTTGTGATGACAACTACTGTACAGTATATAATAAATGTTCATTTTTGTTCAATAATAAATGTGAATTCTTCATGAAAAAATAAAACATCCCCTGAAAATAAGACCTAGTGCATCTTTGGGAGCAAAAATTAATATAAGACACTGTCTTGTTTTCGGGGAAACAGGGTATCAGCAAAACTTTCTAATTCAAAGAACTGGTGCTTGAACTTGTTTCCACAACTATCCTATCATTTCATCGTGGGAGCTAAGCAGGGTTGACTCTGGTTGTTTCCTAAATAGGGACTGCCAATGAATACCATGTGCTATATGCTCTTTTTAAGGGGAACAAATGGGCCAAACCACCTTGGAGTATTCCTTGATTAAGGCCCCCTCCACACATCTGAATAAATTCCCACATTATCTGCTTTGAACTGGAATATATGGCAGTGTGGACTCAGATAACCCACTTAAAAGCAGATATTGTGGATTATCTGCCTTGATATTCTGGGTTATATGGCTGTGTGGAAGGTCCCTAAGAAAGCACATGGGCTTGTAAATTGGCAGGTTATTTGAAAGGACACACATGAATAGGCTTAGTTATCAGAAGAGAAGGTTGAGAGGGGACATGATAGCCATATTTAGATCTTTGAAAGGATGTCACATTGAGGAGGGGGTTGGTTTTTTTTTTTTTTTTTGCTGCTTTAGAGAATAGAACATGGAGCAATGGATTCAAAATTGCAGAAGAGATTCCACCTAAACATTTGGAAAAACCTCCTTATGGTAAGAACTGCCACAAAGTGTGGAAGTATCTGCTTTTATGGAGCTTTTAAAACAGAGGCTGGATGGCCATCTCTTGGGGGTGCTTTGATTGTGTGTTCCTGCATGGCAGGGGGTTGGCCTGGGTATTCTTTGTGATCTTTTCCAACTCTATGACTATGGTCTCTTATCACTTATATTAGCCATCCTGGTAGGTGTTTTAGTGTACATAAAGGTAACAATGCCTCAAACTGAATCAGGCAAATAAATGTATCTCCTCTGTTTTGAGTCAAGATGAGTAGTCTGACTTTAAGTCATTCATCGAGCTTACAGGGGTCATGACATTGACAACATGATCAAATTATTTCAGCATTTCTCTTAACTGTATCCCACGTGACTGGATTGCAGTACACAGTAAATCTGCTCTGCCCCTTTACGCACAAAACAATACTGCGGTTGGGAGTTAGCCAAGGCATCAGACCTAGGGACGTAACTCAAGAGTGGCCTCATTCTGCCTGGAACATTTTGTGGTACTGCTACAAAATTCATACCACTGGTAAAACTAGAGTTCATCTTCACATTTTACATATTGTGTCTCTGAAATCTGTTCTTCTCTGATCTGCTGTCAGCCCAGCTAGCAGATATTTTTATTTAGAACATCAACACATCATAATTTTGAAAGGGGTAATGGTGGGATTACATTATTTTGTGTACTAACTTCTGGATTGTGAGATTAGTTCCAGTAATGTGCTCACCAATGCGTCGTCTTCATTTTGGAAAGAAATCACGAGTGGAGTGCCGCAGGGCTCCGTCCTGGGCCCGGTTCTGTTCAACATCTTTATTAATGACTTAGACAAAGGGTTAGAAGGCACGATCATCAAGTTTGCAGATGACACCAAACTGGGAGGGATAGCCAACACTCCAGAAGAAAGGAGCAGAATTCAAAACGATCTTAACAGACTAGAGAGATGGGCCGAAACTAACAAAATGAAGTTCAACAGGTATAATTGCAAGAAAAAATGGAATGCAAAGATACAGAATGGGGGACGCCTGGCTAGACAGCAGCACGTGTGAAAAAGATCTTGGAGTCCTTGTGGACAACAAGTTAAACATGAGGCAGCAATGTGATGCAGCTGCTAAGAAAGCCAACAGAATTTTGGCCTGCAGAAATAGGGGTATAGTGTCTAGATCCAGGGAAGTCATGCTACCCCTCTATTCTGCCTTGGTCAGACCACACCTGGAATGCTGTGTCCAATTCTGGGCACCGCAGTTGAAGGGAGATGTTGACAAGCTGGAAAGCGTCCAGAGGAGGGCAACTAAAATGATTAAGGGTCTGGAGAACAAGCCCTATGAGGAGCGGCTTAAAGAGCTGGGCATATTTCGCCTGCAGAAGAGAAGGCTGATAGCCATGTACAAATATGTGAGGGGAAGTCATAGGGAGGAGGGAGCAAGCTTGTTTTCTGCTGCCCTGGAGACTAGGACACAGAACAATGGCTTCAAACTACAGGAAAGGAGATTCCACCTGAACATCAGGAAGAACTTCCTCACTGTGAGGGCTGTTCGGCAGTGGAACTCTCTCCCCTGGACTGTGGTGGAGGCTCCTTCTTTGGAGGCTTTTAAGCAGGGGCTGGATGGCCGTCTGTCGGGGGTGCTTTGAATGTGATTTCCTGCTTCTTGGACTAGATGGCCCATGAGGTCTCTTCCAACTCTACTGTTCTATGATTCTATGGTTCTATGATTCTACTGTATTACAAAATAAAGTATCTGGTTTTTTAAAAGAGGAGTTTCTTCTGGTTTAATGCAACAGAATTCCTGAGCAGAATTAAATAAAGTAGGTGTCTTAGGGCGGTTCCACATAGGGCTTTAACCTGAGCACCTTTGGGTTTCTTAAACCCGATAGTGCTTGGGTTAAAGTCCACACACTTCCCCCCAACACTCGCGCTTTCCTGGGTGGGGGTGTCCAGATGCCCTGCTAGACTTTCTGGCAGGGTAAGGTAAAGGTAAAGGTTTTCCCTGACGTTAAGTCCAGTCATGTCTGACTCTGGGGATTGGTGCTCATCTCCATTTCTAAGCTGAAGAGCCGACATTGTCCGTAGACACCTCCAAGGTCATGTGGCCAGCATGACTGCATGGAGCGCCGTTACCTTCCAGCCGGAGCGGTACCTATTAATCTACTCACATTTGCATGTTTTTGAACTGCTAGGTTGGCAGAAGCTGGAGCTAACAGCGGCCGCTCATGCCTCTCCCGGGGTTTGAACCTGGGACCTTTCGGTCTGCACGTTCAGCAGCTCAGTGCTTTAACACACTTCGCCACCGGGGCTGGCAGGGTACTGGGACACACACACAAAAACCCACCCAGAAAAGCCTTAAAAAGGAAAATAACTTACCTGGACATAATTCTCCCTTTTCCAGAGCTCTGCTGGCATGTAGAAATGATGCACCAGGAGAAAGGGGTTAGGGGAAGAAGGAGCAATTTTCCTCCCCTCATACCCTGGTGCACCATTTCTACTCACCAGGAGAGCTCCGGAGAAGAGGGAATGGCCGCCAGGTAAGTTATTTTCCTTTTTAAATGCTTTTCTGGGGGTAGTGGGGTTGGAGAGGGCGTTAGAGCCCTCTTGGATGTTCTGGGCTCATGGAGTCTGGAAAATGCAAGAGGGCTGTGCAAATAGCCTCCTCAGAAGTCCTGGGACTTCTGAGGAGACCGCCCACAACTGGGAAGACCCATGTCTTTCCAGTTGAAATTCCTGCTTTGTCTCAAAATAATTTGTTTTTATGTGGGCTGTCATTTGGACACCTTATATAAAAATCCAGGAGGGCATGTGTTTTCTGCACTGTCTGGATGCACTCTGAGAAGTGAGCCGAATTCAATCTTCTTGAAACAAGTCTTTTTAAAGGTGAAATACTACTCTTGCAAAGTAAGTCTTTAACCTTTTACACTCTTTTGTTGAGCCTCGGCTTAATCAAAAATGCGCTATGCCCAGTAAATTGTGATGTAATAAATTAGTTCCAGGAGATAGGAAGAACCTGTTCCAACTTCTGTAGAAGGTCATGTGCTACAATATCAATCTAAGGGCATAAATATAACACACCAAAATGAAACACTGTATCTCCAGTTAAGTATCGTTTTAATTGCTAATATTATCAACCAGGCAGCTGAGATCTTTTAAAAATTTAATCTCTGTATTCTGTATCCAGTGATGCAAATGGCCAAGTCAAACACTTTCTTCAAAGAAATATGTGAAACTGGGATTGTAAAAAGTATGCAGAGAGAACCTGAAAGAAGAAAAAGTAGATTTTTTCTGCCCACCTTGTCTATATATATAAAAGAGTGATGGCATCAGGGCAGCAGACAAAACAACAAAACTACAGGCCCCCCAACCTCAAAATTTGACAACACAACCCATCATCCACTGCTCTAGGTTGCTATAACAAAAAGAAAAGAAAAATAAAGTTCTAATTAGAGGGAGAGGAATAATTGTTTTTATCCAATTGCTGCCAGTTACAAGGCTAAGTTCCGCCTACTTGGTCTCCTAGCAACCTACTCAGCCCAGGGGACAGGCACAGTTAGGCCTCACTTAAGCTAAGATAATATAAGATAACTTAAGATAATATAAGATTATAAATATACAGTAGAGTCTCACTTATCCAACATAAACAGGCCGGCAGAACGTTGGATAAGTGAATATGTTGGATAATAAGAAGGGATTCAGAAAAAGCCTATTAAACATCAAATTAGGTAATGATTATACAAATTAAGCACCAAACATCATGTTATACAACAAATTGTATAACCCAATTCTGCCATGCAGGACACAAGCCAAGCACTCCCAACAGATGGCCACCCAGCCTCTCAATACTACTACTACTACTACTACTACTACTACTACTAATAATAATAATAATAACATCATCATACAATCCTAAGGTTTGGAGTGACCCCTAAAGATCATCCAGATCAACTTCCTTCTACCATGTAGGAGGACACAATCCAAGCACTCCTGACAGATGGCCATCCAGCCTCTACATAATAATGATGATGATGAAGATGAAGATGATGATAATAATAGAATCCAAGAGTTTGGAGAGACCCCTAAGGGCCATCCAGCCCAACCCTTTCTACTATGCAGCAGGACACAATCCAAGCATTCACAACACATTGACAACGTATAAATACTATACAATACTACACAGGGACATAGACCCCCTCTACCCTCACCACTTTCACAGTACACAAACAACCAAATGCATACTAAACATAAAGACAACCATACAACAGACATTCAATACCACCACTACCTCATCAATTTCTCACCAACACCACCAGACAACACTACAGCAACGCATGGCTAGTATTCTATAAAAAGAGAATATAAAAGCTTAAGCACTTAAAAACTTCATTACTATTCAATTAAGCATACACAAGCAGAACATAAGCTGTGCAATCACCAATTACCTTCCTGCCAGAGAGGTACCTATTGATCTACTCACATTTGCATGTTTTCAAACTACTAGGTTGAAGGAAGCTGGGGCTAACAGCGGGAGCCCTCTCCGCTGCCCGGATTTGAACCGTCAACCTTTTGGTCAGCAAGTTCAGTAGCTCTGCGGTTTAACCACTATTTTTTAAATAGTTGCCTATATATAATGAGAGATCTTGATGATGAGACCCTTGTCTAAAGATGAACTTTATTTACATTTAATATCTCATACATATAGCCTAAAAGTAAATTTAATACCCAACATTTGAAATAATTTTGTGTGTGAGACAAAGTTTGTGCACTCTGAACTATTAGAACTATTAGAAAGTAAAGGTGTCACTATCTCAGCTACCCACATGGACATTTTTTGATTTTGGAGTACAGGATATTTGAAAAAGAATTCCCTAGTTTTAGGTATAAACACATTAAAACTAGGGAGTTCTTTTTCAAACACCCTGTATTTCAGATTTTGGAATTCCATATAAGGGTGGCTTAACTATGTAGATCAGAATCAGAAGATTAGTTATGCCTTGGCCAAAACTTGATCCATAATGGCTGTCAAAAATAACTTCTGGACCTAATGGAAAGGCCCCTCCCCTCATGCAGAATATATTGCACCAATATTGTCATGAAAATGGTGCTGCTAGGCTGATTCTAAGTGGGTTTAATAATGTGTGAAAACATCCCTGAATTTATATAATCCTGGGCATCAAAAGCTTATTGACTGTCATAACAATGTCCTCACAGTACAAGTAGTGACAGAACACCCACCTTATTTGCTAATTTCTTGTTTGCAAAACATCTGGCGTATAAATAGAAGGCTCTCTGAAGCATCAGTGGGACTTCAGAGAGTTCGTGTGACATCTTTCACAAAGCACATACAATTTCCTCAGATGAATAATGATCAAGCTTTGCACTTGTAATTACTGTTTATCTAGAGAGACTCGGTTATTGATGGGGGTACGGCTGTTTTCATTACATTTCTCGGTAATCCCTCTGGTACAAAAATTATAAAGCCTTATTTAAACACACACACACACCATAGCATTTAATGTTTCTTACTTGATTAAAAATAGCTCCTCCCCAAATCAAATCTATTAACACTTGCGTATATTTTTAAAGTTTACATCTCAGTCAGTGAAATTGTGATACTTTCACTTAGATGCACACACACAGGCTCTGCTTTCAGAGTGATAAGAGCTCTCAAATCACAATAAAACATCTTTGGCTTTCAGAAAAATAAATAATACTTCTAACAAAGTTAAAGAGAGCAAGGCACAGTGTGCCAAAAGCCTCTGGCATGCCTAGAATTTCTAAAAAAAATAATAATCACAGATTTGTAACTTAGAAGGATCTCATAATACCAGCAGGGAGAAACTTGCAGTCTGATCCCAAAAAATATTTCTCAGAAGCAAGAGCCAATCTTATTACAATCAATGGGTTTGTGGGAAGTGAAAGCTTGGCAGGAAAGGCACACTCATCAGTGTTATTTGTCCTTTTCAAAAATATAATGAAAAGTAGTGTGGGAACGAAGTGCTGTTGTACAGGGCTAAGAGGCAGAGCGGAGGTAGACACACACACACACACACACACATTCATTCATTCATTTGATTTAGAACCCATGTTTTTTTCTACCATTGGATCATCTTGACATCAATTTTTTTTAAAAAGGTTTATCTAAAATGTGCTATTACAATTTTTAAAACACCCAAAGCTAGTGTCTATTTAAACATGTAGTTAAAGCCATTTAAAATATAGTATGCTCCCTGTATATGTAAGGGATATACCCCAAGACTTCCTCATGGATATTTGAATGTGAATAATAGTAAACCCTAGATTCTGACTAAATTTGGCCAGACATATACCATAGAACCCACTAGAGGACAGCCTCATGAATATTCCCAGGAGGTATGTGAAATATAGATATCAAATACATGAATAAAGTTTTTTACTGTGCATTTTATTTAAACATACAAAGTAGAAACAAAGCATTTCACTATGAATACCCCTCTTTATTATATGACTAGTCTGGGTACCCAGCAATGCCCAGGTTATTTGAAAAGGGCCTTCTTTGTTTTTGGATGTTAAGTGATATGAGTTTGGTCATATGTTATGCTATTTCTTAGGGAAAAAAACTCACTCTTTCTGTTGTTTTTTTTATGAATGCTCCGATTAGGATATAGGTGAACTAAAATTCCCAAAAATCTTAGATCAATCTTCCCTAAATTCCGTCAGTATTCACAGTTGTCCATCTTGGGCCTGTGTGCCAAATTTGGTCCAGAACTGTTTTCTGTTGGGTTCAGTGTTCTCTGATACAGGTAAACTATAATTCCATGGTGCCAATGTCAATCACTCCCAAACTCCGCCAATATGCACAGTTGCCATGTTGGGTCCTTGTGCCACATTTGGTCCAGATCTAACATTGATGGAGTTCAGAGTGCTCTTAGATTGCAGGTGAACTATACAATCCAGTCCCTATAACTTCTATAAATCATGGTGAATTCTCTTCAGACCTCTCTCTCTAGTTATATTCAGTTGCTGTGTGCCATAGAAAAGAATAGGAAAGGGTTAAGGGAGAGGCAGTGGGAGGGGTCATGCAAATTCCACACCAATTGAGAGATAAAGGAACACTGGGATATGTAGTTCACTGTAATCTGCAATGTCCTTGGAAAGAGAGCTTTGGTGGTTCCCTAGCACTATGGATTAAAACTGTTTGTGGAGGCCAGAGGCTGTTGTATTCCAGCCTGCAACTGAGCTGTCAGGTAAGCCTGGGGTTGTGTCTGTTCAGCCTGTGATAGTACTTGCACCTGACCTGTCAGATGAGGGCCTAGGATTCCCATCCATTCCAATGCAGCCAGAGGTAAATGATTCTGTACAGCCAGAGTTAGATGAGGCTGCTGTTTCCTGAGGATTCTGGGAGCAGGCATACAATGGTTTCAAGCAGGCAGCTTGAATCGCATTTCTTGGGAGAGTCAAGGTTGAAGTATCTCTTGGCAGATGGGCATTCCAGTCATGATAAGAGTAATGAGGTTGACAGAAAGAAAGCAATATGTCAACAGAGACAAAAAAGGGAGGTTTTGAGAAGGAGCAAACGGTTACCAATAAAAAAGGGTTTTGAGCAAACTTCCCATGGAAAGAGGCCTTGATTTTAGCTTTAAGAGGAACTGCCTCTGAGAATAAGTTCAGAGGTGGTAACTTTGCTCATCGAGAGGTTTGATCCTGCTTCATGGAATCTTGTTTCATGTTTTCTTTGGACTTTTATAGAATCATAGAGTTGGAAGAGACCTCATGGGCCATCGAGTCCTACCCCCTGCCAAGAAGCAGGGAAATCACATTCAAAGAACCCACGACAGATGGCCATCCAGCCTCTGCTTAAATGCTTCCAAAGAAGGTGCCTCCACCACACTCCAGAGCAGAGAGTTCCACTGCAGAACAGCTATCACAGTGAGGAAGTTCTTCCTGATGTTCAGGTGAAATATCCTTTCCTGTAGTTTGAAGCCATCGTTCCGTGTCCTAGTCTCCAGGGCAGCAGAAAACAAGCTTGCTCCCTCCTCCCTATGACTTCCCCTCACATATTTATACATGGCTATCATGTCTCCTCTCAGCCTTCTCTTCTGCAGGCCAAACATACCCAGCTCTTTAAGCTGCTCCTCATAGGACTTGTTCTCCAGACCCTTAATCATTTTAGTCTCTCTCCTCTGGACACCTTCCAGTTTGTCAATATCTCCTTTCAATTGTGGTGCCCAGAATTTGATACAATATTCCAGGTGTGGTCTGACCAAGACGGAATAGAGGGCTAGCAGATATCATATCCATAAGGCTTGCATCTAAATTAAAACCCTGCTCTCTTGAGTAAGCAACAAAATGCAACCTTCCAAATGTTACTGTACCACAACTCCCATTAGCTCTAGCCATGGTGTCTAAGGAATACAGGAATTGTAGTCCAGTACCTAGAGGACCACATGGAGGGCCAAATTCAGCCCATGGGCCTTGAGTTTGACACATGAGATCTATAGTGTATTAATAATTTCTATAGGGGCAATAGAAAAAAAGTCAGCAGAAATGTCATGGAACATATTATGACAAGACAAGAAATACAAGAAGTATTTTTTTGCATTTCCTAGACAAGGATTATTGGTTGACAAATAGTCTAAAGTGCACAAGGCTAGTCTTTGGTCATGGGCTTAAATGTCACTCCTACAGTTCATAATTATACTCAAATATATTTTACTTCAATAGTGCTGGTCACACAAAAATGACATCAATAAAATTATATATAAGCAAGCAGCATGGAAAGGACAAATAGGCATAATTATTCTGTTAAGTTGTTTGTCTTAGCAACAGTGACGGATTCTTGGCAGGTCTACAATGTCCCCATTTGTCATTGATGGTTGTGCTTCTTGTAGTGCCAGCGGTTGCTTTTCTATGGTATGTTAAGTAATCTGCTGCTTAGAAAATCTAATGATAAAAAGCACAGCTTTATCATCGAATTACGATATAAGTCTTTCAGAATCCATAAGAGATGTTCCAATGGGTCAAATGGTACTGGAGATGCATATCTTAATTTAGGCAGTTTTCACTTGAAAGCCACAGTCTGAGTTAATGTATTATCCCAGGTTATGGGCATCATTGGCTTTCAGGGCATTTACATGGAAGCAGTTGCTTTAAGACCATGCACTGCAGTATTAAATAATATTTAGAAATGCGAAAACATGCCAGATTATTTGGCTGGATTTACTGTGAACAGATGCTGGCTTTCTAAATAGATAGAGACTAATTTTCCAGATCTTTGACCCTCTTACTAAGTTTTGCCCACTGAAAACAAAGTTTATTTGTAATCTCATGGAACATAATTCATATAGAAGGAGAACTGTTCATGTGGTACTGCTGGGTCTTCCTTATTTAGTCTGAAGAGGTAAATAAACATTTCTAATCATATTTGTCTGTTATACTAGCAGTTAGACAGACACATTATAAATGCAAGTGAATTAAACCACAATTGAAATGATGCATAGGCTAGGCAAGACATTCAATTATAAAGTATTGATTTTCAGTAACAACAGTGGAATGCAACAGCTTTCAAACATAAAGCTCTGCTTGATTAGCTCAAAGTGGATTGATTAAGGAGTTTTGGTGTGATGGATAATGCAGGGCAAAAATGACTGTATCAGTAAGAATATGAGGCTCTCTGCTCAGGAAACTGAAGACAAGGAACTGTGTTTTTCTGCAATGAATGAATATAAATGTATACAAGTTATTTCAGAATTAAAAGCCAAAGCTCCCTTTGTTTAATAAAACTGGAAAAATCATGCCTGAATGTCTTCAAATAAGATCTGGGGATATGTTCCTCAATGATAGCAAACCCTATTTATGACTTCGAATTTAGGATTACTATGAAAAAGGATAGATAATTTGGCTTCATAGTGCTTCAGCGTCGGAAGTCACGGTGAAGGGACTACGGGTGTGGGCAAGAGGTTTTATTTTTGTGAGATAGGGGTTTCGGGTGCGTTATAGTCTGTCGTGTGTAATACGTCATTGTAGTTTGAATGTTATGGTGAACTCTTATATTTAATTTTTTTTAATGAATTGAAAGCTTAGACTGAAAATAGTGGATAACATGTAGAAATAGCAAGGCTATATGTTTTAAATTAAGTTACTGATAATAATATGCACTCAATGTCAGAATTAACTGGTTGATTGACTAACGTAGATATGCACGCATACATAAAAATTATTGTTTCCTGACTACATCTGCTATGATTTCTTGTTCTATTATGTTCCATAACTATAATAAACTGTTTACAAAAAAAAGAGAAATAAACAACTTCTGGAAATTCAGTTGCGCTGGTGGATCTAGAAAATTACTAGAGAGGTATTTTACCAGCATGATTCTATAGTAACTTCTAGTGGAATCTTATCACCTGGAGGACCTAGAAAATGCTTAGAGGGGATATATTTTGTTAGATGCATATTGGTGAAACCACAGCTACCAGTCCTGTGGGTAGAGGGGTAATATTGTATTTTCTTTCTGTAATTTTGCTGTAACATAGACTTTTATACAGTGATACCTTGAGTTAAGAGTTTAATTCATTCCGTGACTGAGCTCTTAATCCAAATTGCTCTTATCTCAAAGTGAATTTTCCCATTGAAATGTATTGATCCGTTCCAGCCCCCTGAACCCCCTATTTTTGTTACGTGTTTTAAATAAGAAAGTGAAATTTATAAATAACAAATAATGTACATATCCACAAGGAACAATAAAAAGGAAATATCACCTTTAAAATGGTAGAAATGCAAAGTTGTGGCACAATGGTTGAAGCACGAAGTTGTGGCAAGGAAGCACAAAGTGATCATTTTCTTCATACTGTGTGCATTCCAGCCTCCCTCCCTCTCTTTTTCTCCCTCCCACTCTCTTCATGAAGTCAAACATACTAGGAATAAAAACCACCTAAAATCAATGAATCCAAAGTTTCTCGAAGTGGACAAAAGCAAAGCAGAAAACAATCTCCCAAAGTGGACAAGAGCATGAGGCATGGAGGCTGCTCCCTTGAAGCCCTAAAGCCCTGTATTCTCGCTCTAGTGCTCCCTCTGATGCTATCTCTTAACTCAAAATGCTACTTGTATGTCAAAGTGACATACCTGGGCCAAGCAATGGCTCTTAAATCAAAACACTCTTAAATTGGGACACTCTTAAGTGGAGGTTCCACTGTATATGCTTTTGTTAAAACAAGGCATACAAGGACATGTATTTATGTATTTATTTATTTTAAATAAATCATCCAAGGCAACACAGTAAATGATGCAAATGATTTTTATACTGTGTGATATTATAGCAATCCATAGTGATAATTTAGTGAACTAATACAAATAAATTACAGCAAAATACTATAACAGCAATTGACATTCTACTATTAATGACATAAAAGGGAAGTCACACTCTGACAATGAAAAACAGCATAATGTCATAACATAATTTTGTGACGGTAAGGATTGCATCCTTTGGGAAAATAAACAGCATTCTGCATGGAAAATGCTTAAAATACTGAATCAAACACCTTTCTGTAGCAGATCATATCTTGTACTTTAACCAATATATATGTCATCAGTAGTTTCCAACACTATCAGTTATTGAGAAATATTGTGCCGCTGGAATACATTGAAATGGACTATAGTAAACAGAATATGAATTCCTAAGGATTTTGCACTAATGGCTCATTTGAAAATAATCAACATCCAGATGGAAGGGTAGGGAAATTTGGGAGCAGAAAATCTCCAGCCGACTAATTTTTATAAAGCATTAATTGTCTGGACATATTGGTTGTCCTGGGACCGTGCCAGCTTGAAATGAATGGCTTGATGTCTTCTAATTACTTTACTCTAGGATGTTAAAAAACTATTTCCTCCTGTCTTGCTGTGCTGCCGATTCCAGAAACCTGCCTTCCCTCCTTCTTGATAAGGCCATAAATCAAATGCAGGACAGATGAGGCAAAGTGACAAAAAATAGACACCCCACTTTGCATTGCAATTCAAATTAAGAGGAAAGAGAAAGCGTTGTGAACAAAATAGTGTTGCATGCAGTTTATGGCTATAAATTAGAAATGACAAGGCTAGAATATTTCTTACCCACCTGTGGTTTCAGGAAGAGACTAAATGTATAAGTTGTCAGGGACATTTTAAAAATCATTTGTCTGAAACAGGAGCAGGCAGCGAGGAGCTCTGGGGCAGTAAAGCATTACCAAATTCCTATCAGATGTTCTATGCATTTTCCCTTGTATCTTTCCCTTAAGAAGCAAATAAATTTAACGATCGTATCTGGAGCCTCCCGCACCCCTAAAATGGGGAAAATGACACTATTTCAATTTTGCCTTGGGAGCTGAAAACATTGTGACATTCTACTGGATAGTTCTAGAATGAGTAGAATTTATCCTCAAGATTAATGACGTAGTTTAAAATAGGTGCAAGTTAAGTCAGAAACAACTTCATTTTTTCTTTAGATAAAGGTAAAGGTTTTCCCCTGAAATTAAGTCAAGTCATGTCCGACTCTGAGGGTTGGTGCTCATCTCCATTTCTAAGACTAAGAGCCAGCATTGTTCGTAGACATCTCCAAGGTCATGTGGTCAGCATGACTGCATGGAGCTCTGTTACCTTCCTGTCTGAGCAGCACCTATTGATCTACTCACATTTGCATGATTTTGAACTGCTAAGTTGGCAGAAGCTGGGGCTAACAGTGGGAGCTCCCTCTGCTCCCCTGGATTCGAACCGCTGACCTTTCAGCTAGCAAGTTCAGCAGCTTAGTGGTTTAACCTGCTGCGCCTAAATAATTTCTTTAGTATTCTCTTTTCTTAGAATTCTCTCAAAGGAATTTTAAACTAACACCAGTTATCTTTTATTTGAACTCTTTCTTTTTCTTGGAAGGGCTTTAGCAAGATTGGGGCCAACTCAAGACATATGGCAGCCTGAGGCAGAATGGTAAATGTATTTCCTGATACAATGGTGTGTATCCAGTAAAGGTGCATAGTACACAAAGCCAAACATGTTATTTTGGCCTCCAGCTGGAGCAGGAAATTCTACAGATCCCTCTCTCAACATGAAAAATACCATCATAATGTGATGACCCATGGGCCTTGTAGTCCTGCTCAGGACATTGTAATTCCTGATGAAGATGAAAACTTGGGTTTTTTACCTTCCCAGTCTGAACTGGATTCCTCTCAGCCAGATCTTTCCCAGGCAGATCTGGGAACCTTGCACCTGCAAGAAAGTTGTCTCCCAGAAG